>NW_027189144.1:1007393-1332014 GCF_040958095.1 Procambarus clarkii
TTGGTAAAAATGAATATATTTACGTAATATCAAACTACATGAAAAACGTGAAAAAAGTCACTATTTTACCATATTTGAGGATTTTAACTTCAAATCATAGAGCGAGGTTTCGTATTATTTAGATCCAAGAAAAGACATATGACATATATCTTTTCATATGATGTTGAAGACATATGATGTTGTTTCCAATACAAATGATAAAACCAATGTGTTTTCATTAGAATTAACTAAAATGTTCCTGATTTTCCGTTTATATTACCGATGGAAGATGTACACGTAAAACCGTTCTAATCCGGCTGAAACGTCGATATATGCAATAAAAACCGAACTTATCACCTTTTCAATATCCTACACAGTATTTTAACGAGAAACAAATGGTTGATTGAAAATGAAGTATTTAAGGTTATTATCTAATCAATTATGTATTTGCATCATTTTTTTCGTATATATATGATGAATTAATACCCATAAACTGAAAATTCACAAAACGTGAAAAACGGCAAAATATTGCCTAATTCGATGATATTTTGTTTAAATCACATTGAGGAAAATGGGATGATAAACGTCAAAATATTGCTAAATTCGATGATTTTTCGTACGAAACAAAATGCAAGAAATCTTGCTTAAAATGCAATATTATGCGACATTCTGAGATTTGAAGGCCAAATCACATATCGTGATACTACATGAAATAGTATCGAAGTATTAGTAAAAATGAATACATTTACGTAATATCAAACTACATGATTAACGTGAAAAAGTCACTATTTTACCATATTTGAGGATTTTAACTTCAAATCATAAAGCGAGGTTTCGTATTATTTAGATCCAAGAAAAGACATATGACATATATCTTTTCATATGATGTTGAAGACATATGATGTTGTTTCCAATACAAATGATAAAACCAATGTGTTTTCATTAGAATTAACTAAAATGTTCCTGATTTTCCGTTTATATTACCGATGGAAGATGTACACCTAAAACCGTTCTAATCCGGCTGAAACGTCGATATATGCAATAAAAACCGAACTTCTCACCTTTTCAATATCCTACACAGTATTTTAACGAGAAACATATGGTTGATTGAAAATGAAGTATTTAAGGTTATTTTCTAATTAATTATGTGTTTGCATCATTTTTATCGTATATTTAATGAATTAATAACAATAAACTGAAAATTCACAAAAACGTGGAAAAATGGCAAAATATTGCTTAATTAGGTGATATTATGTTTAAATCACATAAAGGAAAAGGGGATGATAAACGTCAAAATATTGCTAAATTCGATGATTTTTCGTACGAAACAAAATGCAAGAAAACTTGCTTAAAATGCAATATTATGCGACATTCTGAGATTTGAAGGCCAAATCACATATCGTGATACTACATGAAATAGTATCGAAATATTGGTAAAAATGAATATATTTACGTAGTATCAAACTACATGATTAACGTAAAAAAGTCATTATTTTACCATATTTGAGGATTTTAACTTCAAATCATAGAGCGAGGTTTCGTATTATTTAGATCAAAGAAAAGACATATGACAATGTTGTTTCCAATACAAATGATAAAAATCAATGTGTTTTCATAAGAATTAACTAAAATGTTCCTGATTTTCCGTTTACATTACCGATGGAAGATGTACACGAAAACCGCTCTATTCCGGCGGACACGTCGATATATGCAATAAAAACAGAACTTTTCCCTTTTTCAATAACTTACTCAGTATTTTAACGAGAAACAAATAGTTGATTGAAAATGAAGTATTTAAGGTTATTATCTAATCAATTATGTGTTTGCATCATTTTTATCGTATATATAATTAATTAATACCCATAAATTGAAAATTCACAAAAACGTGGAAAACGGCAAAATATTGCCTAATTCGATGATATTTTGTTTAAATCACATAGAGGAAAAGAGGATGATAAACGTCAAAATATTGTTAAATTCGACGATTTTTCGTACGAAACAAAATGCAAGAAAACTTGAATAAATGCAATATTATGCGACATTCTGAGATTTGAAGGCCAAATCAGATATCGTGATACTACATGAAATAGTATCGAAATATTGGTAAAAATGAATATATTTACGTAATATCAAACTACATGATTAACGTGAAAAAGTCAGTATTTTACCAAAATTGAGGATTTTAACTTCAAATCATAGAGCGAGGTTTCGTATTATTTAGATCCAAGAAAAGACATATGACAATGTTGTTTCCAATACAAATGATAAAAAACAATGTGTTTTCATTAGAATTAACTAAAATTTTGTTGATTTTCCGTTTATATTACCGATGGAAAATGTACACACAAAACCGCTCTATTCCGGCTGAAACGTCGATATATGCAATAAAAACCGAACTTCTCCCCTTTTCAATATCTTACTCAGTATTTTAATGAGAAACAAATAGATGATAGAAAATGAAGTATTTAAGGATATTATCTAATCAATTATGTGTTTGCATCATTTTTATCGTATATATAATGAATTAATACAAATAATCTGAAAATTCACATAAACGTGGAAAACGGCAAAATATTGCCTAATTCTATGATATTTTGTTTAAATCACATAGAGGAAAAGATGATGATAAACGATAAAATATTGTTAAATTCTATGATTTTTCGTACGAAACAAAATGCCAGAAAACTTGCTTAAAATGCAATATTATGCGACATTCTGAGATTTGAAGGCCAAATCACATATCGTGATACAACATGAAATAGTATCGATATATTGGTAAAAATGAATATATTTACGTAATATCAAACTACATGAAAAACGTGAAAAAAGTCACTATTTTACCATATTTGAGGATTTTAACTTCAAATCATAGAGCGTGGTTTCGTATTATTTAGATCCAAGAAAAGACATATGACATATATCTTTTCATATGATGTTGAAGACATATGATGTTGTTTCCAATACAAATGATAAAACCAATGTGTTTTCATTAGAATTAACTAAAATGTTCCTGATTTTCCGTTTATATTACCGATGGAAGATGTACACGTAAAACCGTTCTAATCCGGCTGAAACGTCGATATATGCAATAAAAACCGAACTTATCACCTTTTCAATATCCTACACAGTATTTTAACGAGAAACAAATGGTTGATTGAAAATGAAGTATTTAAGGTTAATTTCTAATCAATTATGTGTTTGCATCATTTTTATCGTATATTTAATGAATTAATAACAATAAACTGAAAATTCACAAAAACGTGGAAAAATGGCAAAATATTGCTTAATTAGGTGATATTTTGTTTAAATCACATAAAGGAAAAGGGGATGATAAACGTCAAAATATTGCTAAATTCGATGATTTTTCGTACGAAACAAAATGCAAGAAAACTTGCTTAAAATGCAATATTATGCGACATTCTGAGATTTGAAGGCCAAACCACATATCGTGATACTACATGAAATAGTATCGAAATATTGGTAAAATGAATATATTTACGTAATATCAAACTACATGATAAACGTAAAAAAGTCACTATTTTACCATATTTGAGGATTTTAACTTCAAATCATAGAGCGAGGTTTCGTATTATTTAGATCCAAGAAAAGACATATGACAATGTTGTTTCCAATACAAATGATAAAAATCAATGTGTTTTCATATGAATTAACTAAAATGTTACTGATTTTCCGTTTACATTACCGATGGAAGATGTACACGAAAACCGCTCTATTCCGGCTGAAACGTCGATATATGCAATAAAAACAGAACTTCTCCCTTTTTCAATAACTTACTCAGTATTTTAACGAGAAACAAATAGTTGATTGAAAATGAAGTATTTAATGTTATTATCTAATCAATTATGTATTTGCATCATTTTTTTCGTATATATATGATGAATTAATACCCATAAACTGAAAATTCACAAAACGTGAAAAACGGCAAAATATTGCCTAATTCGATGATATTTTGTTTAAATCACATTGAGGAAAATGGGATGATAAACGTCAAAATATTGCTAAATTCGATGATTTTTCGTACGAAACAAAATGCAAGAAATCTTGCTTAAAATGCAATATTATGCGACATTCTGAGATTTGAAGGCCAAATCACATATCGTGATACTACATGAAATAGTATCGAAATATTAGTAAAAATGAATACATTTACGTAATATCAAACTACATGATTAACGTGAAAAAGTCACTATTTTACCATATTTGAGGATTTTAACTTCAAATCATAAAGCGAGGTTTCGTATTATTTAGATCCAAGAAAAGACATATGACATATATCTTTTCATATGATGTTGAAGACATATGATGTTGTTTCCAATACAAATGATAAAACCAATGTTTTTCATTAGAATTAACTAAAATGTTCCTGATTTTCCGTTTATATTACCGATGGAAGATGTACACGTAAAACCGTTCTAATCCGGCTGAAACGTCGATATATGCAATAAAAACCGAACTTCTCACCTTTTCAATATCCTACACAGTATTTTAACGAGAAACATATGGTTGATTGAAAATGAAGTATTTAAGGTTATTTTCTAATTAATTATGTGTTTGCATCATTTTTATCGTATATTTAATGAATTAATAACAATAAACTGAAAATTCACAAAAACGTGGAAAAATGGCAAAATATTGCTTAATTAGGTGATATTATGTTTAAATCACATAAAGGAAAAGGGGATGATAAACGTCAAAATATTGCTAAATTCGATGATTTTTCGTACGAAACAAAATGCAAGAAAACTTGCTTAAAATGCAATATTATACGACATTCTGAGATTTGAAGGCCAAATCACATATCGTGATACTACATGAAATAGTATCGAAATATTGGTAAAAATGAATATATTTACGTAGTATCAAACTACATGATTAACGTAAAAAAGTCATTATTTTACCATATTTGAGGATTTTAACTTCAAATCATAGAGCGAGGTTTCGTATTATTTAGATCAAAGAAAAGACATATGACAATGTTGTTTCCAATACAAATGATAAAAATCAATGTGTTTTCATAAGAATTAACTAAAATGTTCCTGATTTTCCGTTTACATTACCGATGGAAGATGTACACGAAAACCGCTCTATTCCGGCGGAAACGTCGATATATGCAATAAAAACAGAACTTTTCCCTTTTTCAATAACTTACTCAGTATTTTAACGAGAAACAAATAGTTGATTGAAAATGAAGTATTTAAGGTTATTATCTAATCAATTATGTGTTTGCATCATTTTTATCGTATATATAATTAATTAATACCCATAAATTGAAAATTCACAAAAACGTGGAAAACGGCAAAATATTGCCTAATTCGATGATATTTTGTTTAAATCACATAGAGGAAAAGAGGATGATAAACGTCAAAATATTGTTAAATTCGATGATTTTTGGTACGAAACAAAATGCAAGAAAACTTGAATAAATGCAATATTATGCGACATTCTGAGATTTGAAGGCCAAATCAGATATCGTGATACTACATGAAATAGTATCGAAATATTGGTAAAAATGAATATATTTACGGAATATCAAACTACATGATTAACGTGAAAAAGTCAGTATTTTACCATAATTGAGGATTTTAACTTCAAATCATAGAGCGAGGTTTCGTATTATTTAGATCCAAGAAAAGACATATGACAATGTTGTTTCCAATACAAATGATAAAAAACAATGTGTTTTCATTAGAATTAACTAAAATTTAGTTGATTTTCCGTTTATATTACTGATGGAAAATGTACACAAAAAACCGCTCTATTCCGGCTGAAACGTCGATATATGCAATAAAAACCGAACTTCTCCCCTTTTCAATATCTTACTCAGTATTTTAATGAGAAACAAATAGATGATAGAAAATGAAGTATTTAAGGATATTATCTAATCAATTATGTATTTGCATCATTTTTATCGTATATATAATGAATTAATACCAATAAACTGAAAATTCACATAAACGTGGAAAACGGCAAAATATTGCCTAATTCGATGATATTTTGTTTAAATCACATAGAGGAAAAGATGATGATAAACGACAAAATATTGTTAAATTCTATGATTTTTCGTACGAAACAAAATGCAAGAAAACTTGCTTAAAATGCAATATTATGCGACATTCTGAGATTTGAAGGCCAAATCACATATCGTGATACAACATGAAATAGTATCGATATATTGGTAAAAATGAATATATTTACGTAATATCAAACTACATGAAAAACGTGAAAAAAGTCACTATTTTACCATATTTGAGGATTTTAACTTCAAATCATAGAGCGAGGTTTCGTATTATTTAGATCCAAGAAAAGACATATGACATATATCTTTTCATATGATGTTGAAGACATATGATGTTGTTTCCAATACAAATGATAAAACCAATGTGTTTTCATTAGAATTAACTAAAATGTTCCTGATTTTCCGTTTATATTACCGATGGAAGATGTACACGTAAAACCGTTCTAATCCGGCTGAAACGTCGATATATGCAATAAAAACCGAACTTATCACCTTTTCAATATCCTACACAGTATTTTAACGAGAAACAAATGGTTGATTGAAAATGAAGTATTTAAGGTTAATTTCTAATCAATTATGTGTTTGCATCATTTTTATCGTATATTTAATGAATTAATAACAATAAACTGAAAATTCACAAAAACGTGGAAAAATGGCAAAATATTGCTTAATTAGGTGATATTTTGTTTAAATCACATAAAGGAAAAGGGGATGATAAACGTCAAAATATTGCTAAATTCGATGATTTTTCGTACGAAACAAAATGCAAGAAAACTTGCTTAAAATGCAATATTATGCGACATTCTGAGATATGAAGGCCAAACCACATATCGTGATACTACATGAAATAGTATCGAAATATTGGTAAAATGAATATATTTACGTAATATCAAACTACATGATTAACGTAAAAAAGTCACTATTTTACCATATTTGAGGATTTTAACTTCAAATCATAGAGCGAGGTTTCGTATTATTTAGATCCAAGAAAAGACATATGACAATGTTGTTTCCAATAAAAATGATAAAAATCAATGTGTTTTCATATGAATTAACTAAAATGTTCCTGATTTTCCGTTTACATTACCGATGGAAGATGTACACGAAAACCGCTCTATTCCGGCTGAAACGTCGATATATGCAATAAAAACAGAACTTCTCCCTTTTTCAATAACTTACTCAGTATTTTAACGAGAAACAAATAGTTGATTGAAAATGAAGTATTTAAGGTTATTATCTAATCAATTATGTATTTGCATCAATTTTTTCGTGTATATATGATGAATTAATACCCATAAACTGAAAATTCACAAAACGTGAAAAACGGCAAAATATTGCCTAATTCGATGATATTTTGTTTAAATCACATTGAGGAAAATGGGATGATAAACGTCAAAATATTGCTAAATTCGATGATTTTTCGTACGAAACAAAATGCAAGAAATCTTGCTTAAAATGCAATATTATGCGACATTCTGAGATTTGAAGGCCAAATCACATATCGTGATACTACATGAAATAGTATCGAAATATTAGTAAAAATGAATACATTTACGTAATATCAAACTACATGATTAACGTGAAAAAGTCACTATTTTACCATATTTGAGGATTTTAACTTCAAATCATAAAGCGAGGTTTCGTATTATTTAGATCCAAGAAAAGACATATGACATATATCTTTTCATATGATGTTGAAGACATATGATGTTGTTTCCAATACAAATGATAAAACCAATGTGTTTTCATTAGAATTAACTAAAATGTTCCTGATTTTCCGTTTATATTACCGATGGAAGATGTACACGTAAAACCGTTCTAATCCGGCTGAAACGTCGATATATGCAATAAAAACCGAACTTCTCACCTTTTCAAGATCCTACACAGTATTTTAACGAGAAACATATGGTTGATTGAAAATGAAGTATTTAAGGTTATTTTCTAATTAATTATGTGTTTGCATCATTTTTATCGTATATTTAATGAATTAATAACAATAAACTGAAAATTCACAAAAACGTGGAAAATTGGCAAAATATTGCTTAATTAGGTGATATTATGTTTAAATCACATAAAGGAAAAGGGGATGATAAACGTCAAAATATTGCTAAATTCGATGATTTTTCGTACGAAACAAATTGCAAGAAAACTAGCTTAAAATGCAATATTATGCGACATTCTGAGATTTGAAGGCCAAATCACATATCGTGATACTACATGAAATAGTATCGAAATATTGGTAAAAATGAATATATTTACGTAGTATCAAACTACATGATTAACGTAAAAAAGTCATTATTTTACCATATTTGAGGATTTTAACTTCAAATCATAGAGCGAGGTTTCGTATTATTTAGATCCAAGAAAAGACATATGACATATATCTTTTCATATGATGTTGAAGACATATGATGTTGTTTCCAATACAAATGATAAAACCAATGTGTTTTCATTAGAATTAACTAAAATGTTCCTGATTTTCCGTTTATATTACCGATGGAAGATGTACACGTAAAACCGTTCTAATCCGGCTGAAACGTCGATATATGCAATAAAAACCGAACTTCTCACCTTTTCAATATCCTACACAGTATTTTAACGAGAAACATATGGTTGATTGAAAATGAAGTATTTAAGGTTATTTTCTAATTAATTATGTGTTTGCATCATTTTTATCGTATATTGAATGAATTAATAACAATAAACTGAAAATTCACAAAAACGTGGAAAAATGGCAAAATATTGGTTAATTAGGTGATATTATGTTTAAATCACATAAAGGAAAAGGGGATGATAAACGTCAAAATATTGCTAAATTCGATGATTTTTCGTACGAAACAAAATGCAAGAAAACTTGCTTAAAATGCAATATTATGCGACATTCTGAGATTTGAAGGCCAAATCACATATCGTGATACTACATGAAATAGTATCGAAATATTGGTAAAAATGAATATATTTACGTAGTATCAAACTACATGATTAACGTAAAAAAGTCATTATTTTACCATATTTGAGGATTTTAACTTCAAATCATAGAGCGAGGTTTCGTATTATTTAGATCAAAGAAAAGACATATGACAATGTTGTTTCCAATACAAATGATAAAAATCAATGTGTTTTCATAGGAATTAACTCAAATGTTCCTGATTTTCCGTTTACATTACCGATGGAACATGTACACGAAAACCGCTCTATTCCGGCGGAAACGTTGATATATGCAATAAAAACAGAACTTTTCCCTTTTTCAATAACTTACTCAGTATTTTAACGAGAAACAAATAGTTGATTGAAAATGAAGTATTTAAGGTTATTATCTAATCAATTATGTGTTTGCATCATTTTTATCGTATATATAATTAATTAATACCCATAAATTGAAAATTCACAAAAACGTGGAAAACGGCAAAATATTGCCTAATTCGATGATATTTTGTTTAAATCACATAGAGGAAAAGAGGATGATAAACGTCAAAATATTGTTAAATTCGATGATTTTTCGTACGAAACAAAATGCAAGAAAACTTGAATAAATGCAATATTATGCGACATTCTGAGATTTGAAGGCCAAATCAGATATCGTGATACTACATGAAATAGTATCGAAATATTGGTAAAAATGAATATATTTACGTAATATCAAACTACATGATTAACGTGAAAAAGTCAGTATTTTACCAAAATTGAGGATTTTAACTTCAAATCATAGAGCGAGGTTTCGTATTATTTAGATCCAAGAAAAGACATATGACAATGTTGTTTCCAATACAAATGATAAAAAACAATGTGTTTTCATTAGAATTAACTAAAATTTTGTTGATTTTCCGTTTATATTACCGATGGAAAATGTACACAAAAAACCGCTCTATTCCGGCTGAAACGTCGATATATGCAATAAAAACCGAACTTCTCCCCTTTTCAATATCTTACTCAGTATTTTAATGAGAAACAAATAGATGATAGAAAATGAAGTATTTAAGGATATTATCTAATCAATTATGTGTTTGCATCATTTTTATCGTATATATAATGAATTAATACCCATAAACTGAAAATTCACATAAACGTGGAAAACGGCAAAATATTGCCTAATTCGATGATATTTTGTTTAAATCGCATAGAGGAAAAGATAATGATAAACGATAAAATATTGTTAAATTCTATGATTTTTCGTACGAAACAAAATGCAAGAAAACTTGCTTAAAATGCAATATTATGCGACATTCTGAGATTTGAAGGCCAAATCACATATCGTGATACAACATGAAATAGTATCGATATATTGGTAAAAATGAATATATTTACGTAATATCAAACTACATGAAAAACGTGAAAAAAGTCACTATTTTACCATATTTGAGGATTTTAACTTCAAATCATAGAGCGAGGTTTCGTATTATTTAGATCCAAGAAAAGACATATGACATATATCTTTTCATATGATGTTGAAGACATATGATGTTGTTTCCAATACAAATGATAAAACCAATGTGTTTTCATTAGAATTAACTAAAATGTTCCTGATTTTCCGTTTATATTACCGATGGAAGATGTACACGTAAAACCGTTCTAATCCGGCTGAAACGTCGATATATGCAATAAAAACCGAACTTATCACCTTTTCAATATCCTACACAGTATTTTAACGAGAAACAAATGGTTGATTGAAAATGAAGTATTTAAGGTTAATTTCTAATCAATTATGTGTTTGCATCATTTTTATCGTATATTTAATGAATTAATAACAATAAACTGAAAATTCACAAAAACGTGGAAAAATGGCAAAATATTGCTTAATTAGGTGATATTTTGTTTAAATCACATAAAGGAAAAGGGGATGATAAACGTCAAAATATTGCTAAATTCGATGATTTTTCGTACGAAACAAAATGCAAGAAAACTTGCTTAAAATGCAATATTATGCGACATTCTGAGATTTGAAGGCCAAACCACATATCGTGATACTACATGAAATAGTATCGAAATATTGGTAAAATGAATATATTTACGTAATATCAAACTACACGATAAACGTAAAAAAGTCACTATTTTACCATATTTGAGGATTTTAACTTCAAATCATAGAGCGAGGTTTCTTATTATTTAGATCCAAGAAAAGACATATGACAATGTTGTTTCCAATACAAATGATAAAAATCAATGTGTTTTCATAAGAATTAACTAAAATGTTCCTGATTTTCCGTTTACATTACCGATGGAAGATGTACACGAAAACCGCTCTATTCCGGCTGAAACGTCGATATATGCAATAAAAACAGAACTTCTCCCTTTTTCAATAACTTACTCAGTATTTTAACGAGAAACAAATAGTTGATTGAAAATGAAGTATTTAATGTTATTATCTAATCAATTATGTATTTGCATCATTTTTTTCGTATATATATGATGAATTAATACCCATAAACTGAAAATTCACAAAACGTGAAAAACGGCAAAATATTGCCTAATTCGATGATATTTTGTTTAAATCACATTGAGGAAAATGGGATGATAAACGTCAAAATATTGCTAAATTCGATGATTTTTCGTACGAAACAAAATGCAAGAAATCTTGCTTAAAATGCAATATTATGCGACATTCTGAGATTTGAAGGCCAAATCACATATCGTGATACTACATGAAATAGTATCGAAATATTAGTAAAAATGAATACATTTATGTAATATCAAACTACATGATTAACGTGAAAAAGTCACTATTTTACCATATTTGAGGATTTTAACTTCAAATCATAAAGCGAGGTTTCGTATTATTTAGATCCAAGAAAAGACATATGACATATATCTTTTCATATGATGTTGAAGACATATGATGTTGTTTCCAATACAAATGATAAAACCAATGTGTTTTCATTAGAATTAACTAAAATGTTCCTGATTTTCCGTTTATATTACCGATGGAAGATGTACACGTAAAACCGTTCTAATCCGGCTGAAACGTCGATATATGCAATTAAAACCGAACTTCTCACCTTTTCAATATCCTACACAGTATTTTAACGAGAAACATATGGTTGATTGAAAATTAAGTATTTAAGGTTATTTTCTAATTAATTATGTGTTTGCATCATTTTTATCGTATATTTAATGAATTAATAACAATAAACTGAAAATTCACAAAAACGTGGAAAAATGGCAAAATATTGCTTAATTAGGTGATATTATGTTTAAATCACATAAAGGAAAAGGGGATGATAAACGTCAAAATATTGCTAAATTCGATGATTTTTCGTACGAAACAAAATGCAAGAAAACTTGCTTAAAATGCAATATTATGCGACATTCTGAGATTTGAAGGCCAAATCACATATCGTGATACTACATGAAATAGTATCGAAATATTGGTAAAAATGAATATATTTACGTAGTATCAAACTACATGATTAACGTAAAAAAGTCATTATTTTACCATATTTGAGGATTTTAACTTCAAATCATAGAGCGAGGTTTCGTATTATTTAGATCAAAGAAAAGACATATGACAATGTTGTTTCCAATACAAATGATAAAAATCAATGTGTTTTCATAAGAATTAACTAAAATGTTCCTGATTTTCTGTTTACATTACCGATGGAAGATGTACACGAAAACCGCTCTATTCCGGCGGAAACGTCGATATATGCAATAAAAACAGAACTTTTCCCTTTTTCAATAACTTACTCAGTATTTTAACGAGAAACAAATAGTTGATTGAAAATGAAGTATTTAAGGTTATTATCTAATCAATTATGTGTTTGCATCATTTTTATCGTATATATAATTAATTAATACCCATAAATTGAAAATTCACAAAAACGTGGAAAACGGCAAATATTGCCTAATTCGATGATATTTTGTTTAAATCACATAGAGGAAAAGAGGATGATAAACGTCAAAATATTGTTAAATTCGATGATTTTTCGTACGAAACAAAATGCAAGAAAACTTGAATAAATGCAATATTATGCGACATTCTGAGATTTGAAGGCCAAATCAGATATCGTGATACTACATGAAATAGTATCGAAATATTGGTAAAAATGAATATATTTACGTAATATCAAACTACATGATTAACGTGAAAAAGTCAGTATTTTACCATAATTGAGGATTTTAACTTCAAATCATAGAGCGAGGTTTCGTATTATTTAGATCCAAGAAAAGACATATGACAATGTTGTTTCCAATACAAATGATAAAAAACAATGTGTTTTCATTAGAATTAACTAAAATTTTGTTGATTTTCCGTTTATATTACTGATGGAAAATGTACACAAAAAACCGCTCTATTCCGGCTGAAACGTCGATATATGCAATAAAAACCGAACTTCTCCCCTTTTCAATATCTTACTCAGTATTTTAATGAGAAACAAATAGATGATAGAAAATGAAGTATTTAAGGATATTATCTAATCAATTATGTGTTTGCATCATTTCTATCGTATATATAATAAATTAATACCAATAAACTGAAAATTCACATAAACGTGGAAAACGGCAAAATATTGCCTAATTCGATGATATTTTGTTTAAATCACATAGAGGAAAAGATGATGATAAACGACAAAATATTGTTAAATTCTATGATTTTTCGTACGAAACAAAATGCAAGAAAACTTGCTTAAAATGCAATATTATGCGACATTCTGAGATTTGAAGGCCAAATCACATATCGTGATACAACATGAAATAGTATCGATATATTGGTAAAAATGAATATATTTACGTAATATCAAACTACATGAAAAACGTGAAAAAAGTCACTATTTTACCATATTTGAGGATTTTAACTTGAAATCATAGAGCGAGGTTTCGTATTATTTAGATCCAAGAAAAGACATATGACATATATCTTTTCATATGATGTTGAAGACATATGATGTTGTTTCCAATACAAATGATAAAACCAATGTGTTTTCATTAGAATTAACTAAAATGTTCCTGATTTTCCGTTTATATTACCGATGGAAGATGTACACGTAAAACCGTTCTAATCCGGCTGAAACGTCGATATATGCAATAAAAACCGAACTTATCACCTTTTCAATATCCTACACAGTATTTTAACGAGAAACAAATGGTTGATTGAAAATGAAGTATTTAAGGTTAATTTCTAATCAATTATGTGTTTGCATCATTTTTATCGTATATTTAATGAATTAATAACAATAAACTGAAAATTCACAAAAACGTGGAAAAATGGCAAAATATTGCTTAATTAGGTGATATTTTGTTTAAATCACATAAAGGAAAAGGGGATGATAAACGTCAAAATATTGCTAAATTCGATGATTTTTCGTACGAAACAAAATGCAAGAAAACTTGCTTAAAATGCAATATTATGCGACATTCTGAGATATGAAGGCCAAACCACATATCGTGATACTACATGAAATAGTATCGAAATATTGGTAAAATGAATATATTTACGTAATATCAAACTACATGATTAACGTAAAAAAGTCCACTATTTTACCATAATTGAGGATTTTAACTTCAAATCATAGAGCGAGGTTTCGTATTATTTAGATCCAAGAAAAGACATATGACAATGTTGTTTCCAATAAAAATGATAAAAATCAATGTGTTTTCATATGAATTAACTAAAATGTTCCTGATTTTCCGTTTACATTACCGATGGAAGATGTACACGAAAACCGCTCTATTCCGGCTGAAACGTCGATATATGCAATAAAAACAGAACTTCTCCCTTTTTCAATAACTTACTCAGTATTTTAACGAGAAACAAATAGTTGATTGAAAATGAAGTATTTAAGGTTATTATCTAATCAATTATGTATTTGCATCATTTTTTTCGTGTATATATGATGAATTAATACCCATAAACTGAAAATTCACAAAACGTGAAAAACGGCAAAATATTGCCTAATTCGATGATATTTTGTTTAAATCACATTGAGGAAAATGGGATGATAAACGTCAAAATATTGCTAAATTCGATGATTTTTCGTACGAAACAAAATGCAAGAAATCTTGCTTAAAATGCAATATTATGCGACATTCTGAGATTTGAAGGCCAAATCACATATCGTGATACTACATGAAATAGTATCGAAATATTAGTAAAAATGAATACATTTACGTAATATCAAACTACATGATTAACGTGAAAAAGTCACTATTTTACCATATTTGAGGATTTTAACTTCAAATCATAAAGCGAGGTTTCGTATTATTTAGATCCAAGAAAAGACATATGACATATATCTTTTCATATGATGTTGAAGACATATGATGTTGTTTCCAATACAAATGATAAAACCAATGTGTTTTCATTAGAATTAACTAAAATGTTCCTGATTTTCCGTTTATATTACCGATGGAAGATGTACACGTAAAACCGTTCTAATCCGGCTGAAACGTCGATATATGCAATAAAAACCGAACTTCTCACCTTTTCAATATCCTACACAGTATTTTAACGAGAAACATATGGTTGATTGAAAATGAAGTATTAAAGGTTATTTTCTAATTAATTATGTGTTTGCATCATTTTTATCGTATATTTAATGAATTAATAACAATAAACTGAAAATTCACAAAAACGTGGAAAAATGGCAAAATATTGCTTAATTAGGTGATATTATGTTTAAATCACATAAAGGAAAAGGGGATGATAAACGTCAAAATATTGCTAAATTCGATGATTTTTCGTACGAAACAAAATGCAAGAAAACTAGCTTAAAATGCAATATTATGCGACATTCTGAGATTTGAAGGCCAAATCAGATATCGTGATACTACATGAAATAGTATCGAAATATTGGTAAAAATGAATATATTTACGTAGTATCAAACTACATGATTAACGTAAAAAAGTCATTATTTTACCATATTTGAGGATTTTAACTTCAAATCATAGAGCGAGGTTTCGTATTATTTAGATCCAAGAAAAGACATATGACATATATCTTTTCATATGATGTTGAAGACATATGATGTTGTTTCCAATACAAATGATAAAACCAATGTGTTTTCATTAGAATTAACTAAAATGTTCCTGATTTTCCGTTTATATTACCGATGGAAGATGTACACGTAAAACCGTTCTAATCCGGCTGAAACGTCGATATATGCAATAAAAACCGAACTTCTCACCTTTTCAATATCCTACACAGTATTTTAACGAGAAACAAATGGTTGATTGAAAATGAAGTATTTAAGGTTAATTTCTAATCAATTATGTGTTTGCATCATTTTTATCGTATATTTAATGAATTAATAACAATAAACTGAAAATTCACAAAAACGTGGAAAAATGGCAAAATATTGCTTAATTTGGTGATATTATGTTTAAATCACATAAAGGAAAAGGGGATGATAAACGTCAAAATATTGCTAAATTCGATGATTTTTCGTACGAAACAAAATGCAAGAAAACTTGCTTAAAATGCAATATTATGCGACATTCTGAGATTTGAAGGCCAAACCACATATCGTGATACTACATGAAATAGTATCGAAATATTGGTAAAATGAATATATTTACGTAATATCAAACTACATGATTAACGTAAAAAAGTCACTATTTTACCATATATGAGGATTTTAACTTCAAATCATAGAGCGAGGTTTCGTATTATTTAGATCAAAGAAAAGACATATGACAATGTTGTTTCCAATACAAATGATAAAAATCAATGTGTTTTCATAAGAATTAACTAAAATGTTCCTGATTTTCCGTTTACATTACCGATGGAAGATGTACACGAAAACCGCTCTATTCCGGCGGAAACGTCGATATATGCAATAAAAACAGAACTTTTCCCTTTTTCAATAACTTACTCAGTATTTTAACGAGAAACAAATAGTTGATTGAAAATGAAGTATTTAAGGTTATTATCTAATCAATTATGTGTTTGCATCATTTTTATCGTATATATAATTAATTAATACCCATAAATTGAAAATTCACAAAAACGTGGAAAACGGCAAAATATTGCCTAATTCGATGATATTTTGTTTAAATCACATAGAGGAAAAGAGGATGATAAACGTCAAAATATTGTTAAATTCGATGATTTTTCGTACGAAACAAAATGCAAGAAAACTTGAATAAATGCAATATTATGCGACATTCTGAGATTTGAAGGCCAAATCAGATATCGTGATACTACATGAAATAGTATCGAAATATTGGTAAAAATGAATATATTTACGTAATATCAAACTACATGATTAACGTGAAAAAGTCAGTATTTTACCATAATTGAGGATTTTAACTTCAAATCATAGAGCGAGGTTTCGTATTATTTAGATCCAAGAAAAGACATATGACAATGTTGTTTCCAATACAAATGATAAAAAACAATGTGTTTTCATTAGAATTAACTAAAATTTTGTTGATTTTCCGTTTATATTACTGATGGAAAATGTACACAAAAAACCGCTCTATTCCGGCTGAAACGTCGATATATGCAATAAAAACCGAACTTCTCCCCTTTTCAATATCTTACTCAGTATTTTAATGAGAAACAAATAGATGATAGAAAATGAAGTATTTAAGGATATTATCTAATCAATTATGTGTTTGCATCATTTTTATCGTATATATAATGAATTAATACCAATAAACTGAAAATTCACATAAACGTGGAAAACGGCAAAATATTGCCTAATTCGATGATATTTTGTTTAAATCACATAGAGGAAAAGATGATGATAAACGACAAAATATTGTTAAATTCTATGATTTTTCGTACGAAACAAAATGCAAGAAAACTTGCTTAAAATGCAATATTATGCGACATTCTGAGATTTGAAGGCCAAATCACATATCGTGATACAACATGAAATAGTATCGATATATTGGTAAAAATGAATATATTTACGTAATATCAAACTACATGAAAAACGTGAAAAAAGTCACTATTTTACCATATTTGAGGATTTTAACTTCAAATCATAGAGCGAGGTTTCGTATTATTTAGATCCAAGAAAAGACATATGACATATATCTTTTCATATGATGTTGAAGACATATGATGTTGTTTCCAATACAAATGATAAAACCAATGTGTTTTCATTAGAATTAACTAAAATGTTCCTGATTTTCCGTTTATATTACCGATGGAAGATGTACACGTAAAACCGTTCTAATCCGGCTGAAACGTCGATATATGCAATAAAAACCGAACTTATCACCTTTTCAATATCCTACACAGTATTTTAACGAGAAACAAATGGTTGATTGAAAATGAAGTATTTAAGGTTAATTTCTAATCAATTATGTGTTTGCATCATTTTTATCGTATATTTAATGAATTAATAACAATAAACTGAAAATTCACAAAAACGTGGAAAAATGGCAAAATATTGCTTAATTAGGTGATATTTTGTTTAAATCACATAAAGGAAAAGGGGATGATAAACGTCAAAATATTGCTAAATTCGATGATTTTTCGTACGAAACAAAATGCAAGAAAACTTGCTTAAAATGCAATATTATGCGACATTCTGAGATATGAAGGCCAAACCACATATCGTGATACTACATGAAATAGTATCGAAATATTGGTAAAATGAATATATTTACGTAATATCAAACTACATGATTAACGTAAAAAAGTCACTATTTTACCATATTTGAGGATTTTAACTTCAAATCATAGAGCGAGGTTTCGTATTATTTAGATCCAAGAAAAGACATATGACAATGTTGTTTCCAATAAAAATTATAAAAATCAATGTGTTTTCATATGAATTAACTAAAATGTTCCTGATTTTCCGTTTACATTACCGATGGAAGATGTACACGAAAACCGCTCTATTCCGGCTGAAACGTCGATATATGCAATAAAAACAGAACTTCTCCCTTTTTCAATAACTTACTCAGTATTTTAACGAGAAACAAATAGTTGATTGAAAATGAAGTATTTAGGGTTATTATCTAATCAATTATGTATTTGCATCATTTTTTTCGTATATATATGATGAATTAATACCCATAAACTGAAAATTCACAAAACGTGAAAAACGGCAAAATATTGCCTAATTCGATGATATTTTGTTTAAATCACATTGAGGAAAATGGGATGATAAACGTCAAAATATTGCTAAATTCGATGATTTTTCGTACGAAACAAAATGCAAGAAATCTTGCTTAAAATGCAATATTATGCGACATTCTGAGATTTGAAGGCCAAATCACATATCGTGATACTACATGAAATAGTATCGAAATATTAGTAAAAATGAATACATTTACGTAATATCAAACTACATGATTAACGTGAAAAAGTCACTATTTTACCATATTTGAGGATTTTAACTTCAAATCATAAAGCGAGGTTTCGTATTATTTAGATCCAAGAAAAGACATATGACATATATCTTTTCATATGATGTTGAAGACATATGATGTTGTTTCCAATACAAATGATAAAACCAATGTGTTTTCATTAGAATTAACTAAAATGTTCCTGATTTTCCGTTTATATTACCGATGGAAGATGTACACGTTAAACCGTTCTAATCCGGCTGAAACGTCGATATATGCAATAAAAACCGAACTTCTCACCTTTTCAATATCCTACACAGTATTTTAACGAGAAACATATGGTTGATTGAAAATGAAGTATTTAAGGTTATTTTCTAATTAATTATGTGTTTGCATCATTTTTATCGTATATTTAATGAATTAATAACAATAAACTGAAAATTCACAAAAACGTGGAAAAATGGCAAAATATTGCTTAATTAGGTGATATTATGTTTAAATCACATAAAGGAAAAGGGGATGATAAACGTCAAAATATTGCTAAATTCGATGATTTTTCGTACGAAACAAAATGCAAGAAAACTTGCTTAAAATGCAATATTATGCGACATTCTGAGATTTGAAGGCCAAATCACATATCGTGATACAACATGAAATAGTATCGAAATATTGGTAAAAATGAATATATTTACGTAGTATCAAACTACATGATTAACGTAAAAAAGTCATTATTTTACCATATTTGAGGATTTTAACTTCAAATCATAGAGCGAGGTTTCGTATTATTTAGATCCAAGAAAAGACATATGACATATATCTTTTCATATGATGTTGAAGACATATGATGTTGTTTCCAATACAAATGATAAAACCAATGTGTTTTCATTAGAATTAACAAAAATGTTCCTGATTTTCCGTTTATATTACCGATGGAAGATGTACACGTAAAACCGTTCTAATCCGGCTGAAACGTCGATATATGCAATAAAAACCGAACTTATCACCTTTTCAATATCCTACACAGTATTTTAACGAGAAACAAATGGTTGATTGAAAATGAAGTATTTAAGGTTAATTTCTAATCAATTATGTGTTTGCATCATTTTTATCGTATATTTAATGAATTAATAACAATAAACTGAAAATTCACAAAAACGTGGAAAAATGGCAAAATATTGCTTAATTAGGTGATATTTTGTTTAAATCACATAAAGGAAAAGGGGATGATAAACGTCAAAATATTGCTAAATTCGATGATTTTTCGTACGAAACAAAATGCAAGAAAACTTGCTTAAAATGCAATATTATGCGACATTCTGAGATTTGAAGGCCAAACCACATATCGTGATACTACATGAAATAGTATCGAAATATTGGTAAAATGAATATATTTACGTAATATCAAACTACATGATTAACGTAAAAAAGTCACTATTTTACCATATTTGAGGATTTTAACTTCAAATCATAGAGCGAGGTTTCGTATTATTTAGATCCAAGAAAAGACATATGACAATGTTGTTTCCAATACAAATGATAAAAATCAATGTGTTTTCATAAGAATTAACTAAAATGTTCCTGATTTTCCGTTTACATTACCGATGGAAGATGTACACGAAAACCGCTCTATTCCGGCTGAAACGTCGATATATGCAATAAAAACAGAACTTCTCCCTTTTTCAATAACTTACTCAGTATTTTAACGAGAAACAAATAGTTGATTGAAAATTAAGTATTTAAGGTTATTATCTAATGAATTATGTATTTGCATCATTTTTTTCGTATATATATGATGAATTAATACCCATAAACTGAAAATTCACAAAAACGTGAAAAACGGTCAAATATTGCCTAATTCGATGATATTTTGTTTAAATCACATTGAGGAAAAGGGGATGATAAACGTCAAAATATTGTTAAATTCGATGATTTTTCGTACGAAACAAAATGCAAGAAAACTTGCTTAAAATGCAATATTATGCGACATTCTGAGATTTGAAGGCCAAATCAGATATCGTGATACTACATGAAATAGTATCGAAATATTGGTAAAAATGAATATATTTACGTAATATCAAACTACATGATTAACGTGAAAAAGTCACTATTTTACCATATTTGAGGATTTTAACTTCAAATCATAGAGCGAGGTTTCGTATTATTTAGATCCAAGAAAAGACATATGACAATGTTGTTTCCAATAAAATGATAAAAAACAATGTGTTTTCATTAGAATTAACTAAAATTTTTTTGATTTTCCGTTTATATTACCGATGGAAAATGTACACAAAAAACCGCTCTATTCCGGCTGATACGTCGATATATGCCATAAAAACCGAACTTCTCCCCTTTTCAATATCTTACTCAGTATTTTAATGAGAAACAAATAGATGATAGAAAATGAAGTATTTAAGGATATTATCTAATCAATTATGTGTTTGCATCATTTTTATCGTATATATAATGAATTAATACCCATAAACTGAAAATACACAAAAACGTGGAAAACGGCAAAATATTGCCTAATTCGATGATATTTTGTTTAAATCACATAGAGGAAAAGGGGATGATAAACGTCAAAATATTGCTAAATTCGATGATTTTTCGTACGAAACAAAATGCAAGAAAACTTGCTTAAAATGCAATATTATGCGACATTCTGAGATTTGAAGGCCAAATCACATATCGTGACACTACATGAAATAGTATCGATATATTGGTAAAAATGAATATATTTACGTAATATCAAACTACATGAAAAACGTGAAAAAATTCACTATTTTACCATATTTGAGGATTTTAACTACAAATCATAGAGCGAGGTTTCGTATTATTTAGATCCAAGAAATGCAAAGGCTCAAGAGAGGGATGCAGAGCCTCTGCATCTCTCTCTTCAGCCTCTGCATCCCTCTCTTGAGCCTCTGCATCACTCTCTTGAGCCTCTACATCCCTCTCTTGAGCCTCTGCATCCCTCTCTTAAGCCTCTGCATCACTCTCTTGGGCCTTTGCATCAATCTCATGAGCCTCTGCATCCCTCTCTTAATTCTTTACATCCCTCTCTTGAGCCTCTGCATCCCTCTCTTATGCCTCTGCAACACTCTCTTCAGCCTCTGCATCACTCTCTTAAGCCTCTGCATCTCTCTCTTGAGCCTCTGCATCCCTCTCTTAAGCCTTCGCAACACTCTTTTCAGCCTCTGCATCACTTTCTTAAGCCTCTGCATCCCTTTCTTGACCCTTTGCATCACTCTCTCGAAATCTTGCATCCCTCTCATGAGCCTCTGCATCCCTCTCCTGAGCCTTTGCATCACTCTCTTAAGCCTCTGCATCCCTCTCTTGTGACTCTGCATCCCTCACTTGAGCCTCTGCATCCCTCTCTTGAGCCCATGCATCCCTCTCTTAAGCCTCTGCATCCCTCTCTTGTGACTCTGCATCACTCTCTTAAGACTCTGCATCACTCAACTAATCCTCTGAATCACTCTCTTGAGCCTCTGCATCCCTCTCAATAACTCCTGCATCCCTCTCATGAGCCTCTGCATCCTTCTATTGAGCCTTCGCATCACTCCCTTAAGCAACTGCAACCCTCTCTTGAGCCTCTGCATCACTCTCAAGAGCCTCTGTATCCCTCTCTTGTGCCTCTGCATCCCTCACTTTAGCCTCTGCATCCCTCTCTCGAGCCTCTGCATCCCTCTCTTAAGCCTCTGCATCACTCTCTTCAGCCTCTAAATCACTCTCTTAAGCCTTTGCATCACTCTTTTGAGCTTCTGCATCACTCTCTTGATCCTCTGCATCACTCTCTTCAGCCTCTGCATACCTCTCTTGAACTCTTCCATCCCTCTAATGAGCTTCTGCATCCCTCACTTGAGCCTCTGCATCCCTCTCTTGAGCCTCTGCATCCCTCTCTTTTGCCTCTGCAACCTTCTCTTGAGCCTCTGCATCCCTCTTTTAAGCCTTTGCATTACTCTCTTAAGCCTCTACATCACTCTCTTAAGCCTCTGAATCACTCTCTGGAGCCTCTGCATCCCGCTCTTGAGCCTCTGCATCCCTCTCTTAAGCCTCTGCATCACTCTCTTACGCCTCTGCATCACTCTCTTGAACGTCTGCATCACTCTCTTCAGCCTCTGCATCCCCCTCTTGGGCCTCTGCATACTTCTCTTGAGCCTCTGCATCCCTCTTTTAAGCCCTTGCATCCCTCTCTCAAGCCTCTGCATCACTCTCTTGAGCCTCTGCATCACCATCTTAAGCCTCTGCATTACTCTCGTGAGCCTCTGCATCACTCGTTTGAGCCTCTGCATACCTCCTAAGCCTCTGTAGCACTCTCTTCAGCCTCTGTATCACTCTCTTAAGCCTCTGGATCCCTCTCTTGATCATCTGCCTCACTCTCTTAAGCCTCTGCATCACTCTCTTGAGCCTCTGCATCCCTCTTTTGAGCCTCTGCACCACTCTCTTCAGCCTCTTCATCCCTCTCTTGAGCCTCTGCAACACTCTCTTCAGCCTCTACATCACTCTCTTAAGCCTCTGAATCCCTCTCTTGAGGCCTCTGCATAACTCTCTCGAGCCTCTGCATCACTCCCTTGATTCTCTTGATTCTTGATTCTCTTGATTCTCTTGATTCTTGATTCTCCCTTGATTCTTGATTGATTCTTGATCTCTCTCTTCAGCCTCTGCATCCCTCTCTTGAGCCTCTGCATCACTCTATTGAGCCTCTACATCCCTCTCTTGAGCCTCTGCATCCCTCTCTTAAGCCTCTGCATCACTCTCTTGAGCCTTTGCATCACTCTCATGAGCCTCTGCATCTCTCTCTTAATCCTTTACATCCCTCTCTTGAGCCTCTGCATCCCTCTCTTATGCCTCTGCAACACTCTCTTCATCCTCTGCATCACTCTCTTAAGCCTCTGCATCTCTCATTTGAGCCTCTGCATCCCTCTGTTAAGCCTCCGCAACAGTCTTTTCAGCCTCTGCATCACTTTCTTAAGCCTCTGCATCCCTTTCTTGAGCCTTTGAATCACTCTCTTGAAATCCTGCAACCCTCTCATGAGCCTCTACATCCCTCTCCTGAGCCTTTGCATCACTCTCTTAAGCCTCTGCATCCCTCTCTTGAGCCTCTACGTCACTCTCAAGAGCCTCTGCATCCCTCTCTTGTGACTCTGCATCCCTCACTTGAGCCTCTGCATCCCTCTCTTGAGCCCATGCATCCCTCTCCTGAGCCTCTGCATCCCTCTCTTGGGACTCTGCATCACACTCTTAAGCCTCTGCATCACTCACGTAATCCTCTGAATCACTCTTTTGAGCCTCTGCATCCCTCTCTTGAACTCCTGCATCCCTCTCATGAGCCTCTGCATCCCTCTATTGAGCCTTCGCATCACTCTCTTAAGCCACTGCATCCCTTTCTTGAGCCTCTGCATCACTCTCAAGAGCCTCTGCATCCCTCTCTTGTGCCTCTGCATCCCTCACGTGAGCCTCTTCATCCCTCTCTCGAGCCTCTGCATCCCTCTCTTAAGCCTCTGCATCACTCTCTTAAGCCTCTGAATCACTCTCTTAAGCCTCTGAATCACTCTCTTGAGCCTTTGCATCACTCTCTTGAGCCCCTGCATCCCTCTCTAAAGCCTCTGCATCACTGTCTTGAGCCTCTGCATCACACTCTTAAGCCTCTGCATCCCTCCCTTGATTCTCTGCATCACTCTCTTGAGCCTCAGTATCACTCTCCTGAGCCCCTGCATCCCTCTCTTGAGCCTCTGCATCACTCGCTAAAGCCTCTGCATCCCTCCCTTGATTCTCTGCATCACTCTCTAGAGCCTCTGCATCATACTCTTGAACACTCTCTTGAGGAGTTCAAGAGAGAGATGCAAAGGCTCAGGAAAGGGATGCAGAGGCTTACGAAAGTGATGAAGAGGCTCAAAAAAGGATGCAGAGGCTCAATAGAGTGATGTAGAGGCTGAAGAGAGTGATGCAGAGGCTCTAGAGAGTGATGCAGAGGCTTAAGAGAGTGAGGCAGAGGCTTAAGAGAGGGATGCAGAGGCTTAAGAGAGGGATGCAAAGGCTCAAGAGAGTGATTCAGAGGCTTACGAGAGTGATGCAGAGAATCAAGAGAGTGATGCAGAGGCTCGAGAGAGTTATGCAGAGGCCTCAAGAAAAGGATTCAGAGGATCAAGAGAGCGATGCAGAGGCTGAAGAGAGTGTTTCAGAGGCTAAATAGAGGGATGAAGAGGCTGAAGAGAGTGATGCAGAGGCTTAAGAAAGTGAGGCAGAGGCTTAGGAGAGGGATGCAAAGGCTCAAGAGAGTGATGCAGGGGCTCAAGAGAATGATGTAGAGGCTTAGGAGAAGGATGTAGACGCTCAAGAGAATGATGCAGAGGCTCAAGAGAGTGATGCAGAGGTTCAAGAGAGGGATGCAGAGGTTTAAGAGAGTGATGCAGAGGCTCAAGAGAGTGATGCAGAGCCTCAAGAGAGGGATGCAGAGGCTCAAGAGAATGATGCAGAGGATTAATAGAGGGATGCAGAGGCTCAAGAGAATGATGCAGAGACTCAAGAGAGTGCTGGAAAAGGCTCAAGAGAGGGATGCTGAGGCTCCAGAGAGGGATGCTGAGGCTCCAGAGAGGGATGCAGAGGATCAAGAGAGTGATGCAGAGGCTCAAGAGAGAAAGGCAGAGGCTTAAGAGAGTGATGCAGAGGCTCACGAGAGTGAAGCAGAGGCTCAAGAGAATGATGTAGAGGCTTAGGAGAGGGATGCAGAGGCTCAAGAGTATGATGCAGAGGCTCAAGAGAGTGATGAAGGTAATCAAGAGAGGAATGCAGAGGCTTAAGAGAGTGATGCAGAGGCTCAAGAGAGTGATGCAGAGCCTCAAGAGAGTGATAGAGAGGCTCAAGAAAGTGATGCAGAGGATACAGAGAGTGATGCAGATGATCAAGAGAGTGATGCAGAGGCCCAAGAGAGTGATGCAGAGGATCAAGGGAGAGAAGCAGAGGCTTAAGAGAGTGATGCAGAGGCTGAAGAGAGTGATGCAGAGGCTCTAGAGAGTGATGCAGAGGCTTAAGAGAGTGATGCAGAGGCTTAAGAGAGGGATGCAGAGGCTTAAGAGAAGGATGCAGAGGCTCAAGAGAGTGATTCAGAGGCTTACGAGAGTGATGCAGAGAATCAAGTGAGTGATGCTCAGGCTCGAGAGAGTTGTGCAGAGGCCTCAAGAGAGGGATTCAGAGGCTCAAGTGAGGGATGCAGAGGCCCAAAATAGGGATGCATAAGCACTTGAGAGTGATGCAGAGGCCCAAGAGAGGGATGCAGAGGCTTAAACGAGTGATGCAAATTCTCAAGAGAGGGATGCAAAGGCTCATAAGAGGGATGCAGGAGTTAAAGAGAGAGATGCAGAGGCTCAAGAAACGGATGCAGAGGGTTACGAAAGTGATGCAGAGGCTCAAAAGAGGGATGCAGAGGCTTAAGAGGGTTATGCAGAGGCTCAAGAGAGTGATGCAGAGGTTCAATAGAGGGATGCAGGGGCTCAAGAGAGTGATAGAGAGGCTCAAGAGAGTAATTCAGAGTATTACGAGAGTGATGCAGAGGCTTAAGAGAGTGATGCAGAGGCTTACGTGAGTGATGCAGAAGCTTAAGAGAGTAGTGCAGAGTCTCAAGAGAGGGATGCAGAGGCTCAAGAGAGGGATGAATAGGCTCAAGTGAGGGATGCAGAGGCTCAAGAATGGGAAAACAAAATATCATCGAATTAGGCAATATTTTGCGGTTTTTCCACGTTTTAGTAAATTTTCAGTTCATTGTTATTAATTCATTAAATATACGATAAAAATTATGCAAACACATAATTGATTAGAAATTAACCTCAAACACTTCATTTTCAATCAACTATTTGTTTCTCGGTAAAATACTGAGTTAGATATTGAAAAGGGGGAGAAGTTCTGTTTAATTGCATATATCGACGTTTCAGCCGGATTAGAGCGGTTGTACGTGTACATCTTCCATCGATAATATAAACGGAAAATCAGGAACATTTTAGTTAATTTTAATGAAAACACATTGATTTTTATTATTTGTATTAGAAGCAACATCTTTATACGTCTTTTCTAGGGTCTAAAAAATACGAAACGTCGCTCTATGATTCGAAGTTAAAATCCTCAAATTTGGTATAATAATGACTTCTTTTACGTTTTTCATATAGTTTGATATTACGTAAATATATTCATTTTTACCAATATTTCGATACTATTTCATGTTGTATCACGATATGTGATTTGGCCTTCAAATCTCAGATTTTCGCATAATATTGAACTTTAAGTAAGTTTTCTTGCATTTTGTTCCGTACTAAAAATCATCGAATTCATCAATATTTTGACGTATATGATCCCCTTTTCCTTTATGTGATATAAACAAAATATCATCGAATTAGGCAATATTTTGCGGTTTTTCCACGTTTTTGTGAATTTTCAGTTTATTGTTATTAATTCATTATATATACGATAAAAATGATGCAAACACATAATTGGTTAGAAATTAACCATAAACACTTCATTTTCAATCAACTATTTGTTTCTCGTTAAAATACTGAGTAAAATATTAAAAAGGGGAGAAGTTATGTTTTATTGCATATATCGACGTTTCAGGCGGATTAGAGCTGTTTTACGTGTACATCTTTCATCGGTAATATAAACGGAAAAATCAGGAACATTTTAGTTAATTCTAATGAAAACACATTGATTTTTATCATTTGTATTGGAAACAACATTGTCATATGTCTTTTCTTGGATCTAAATAATTCGAAACCTCGCTCTATGATTTGAAGTTAAAATCCTCAAATATGGTAATATAGTGACTTTTTCACGTTATTTATGTAGTGTGATTTTACGTAAATATATTCGTTTTTACCAATATTTCGATACTACTTCATGTTTACTCACGATATGTGATTTGATCTTCAAATATCAGAATTTCACAAATTTTGCATCTTTAAGCAAGTATTCTTGCATTTTGTTTTGTACTAAAAATCATCGAATTTAGCAATATTTTTACCTTTATCATCCACTTTTCCTTTATGTGATTTAAACAAAATATCATCGAATTTGGCAATATTTTGCCGTTTTTCCACGTTTTTGTGAATTTTCCGTTTATTGTTATTAATTCATTAAATATACAATAAAAAAGATGCAAACACATAATTGATCAGAAAATAACCTTAAATACTTCATTTTCAATCATCTATTTGTTTCTTGTTAAAATACTGAGTATGATATTGAAAAGGGTAAAAGTTCTATTTTATTGCATATATCGACGTTTCAGCCGAATTAGAACGGTTTTACGTGTACATCTTCCATAGGTAATATAAACATTTTAGTTAATTTTAATGAAAAACATTGATTTTTATCATTTGTATTAGAAGCAACATCTTTATACGTCTTTTCTGGGGTCTAAAAAATACGAAACGTCGCTCTATGATTCGAAGTTAAAATCCTCATATTTGGTGTAATAATGACTTTTTTCACGTTTTTCATGTAGTTTGATATTACGTAAATATATTCATTTTTACCAATATTTCGATACTATTTCATGTAGTATCACGATATGTGATTTGACCTTCAAATCTCAGATTTTCGCATAATATTGTATTTAAGCAAGTTTTCTTGCATTTTGTTCCGTACTAAAAATCATCGTATTCAGCAATATTTTGACGTTTATCATCCCCTTTTCCTTTATGTGATATAAACAAAATATCATGGAATTAGGCAATATTTTGCGGTTTTTCCACGTTTTTGTAAATTTTCTGTTCATTGTTATTAATTCATTAAATATACGATAAAAATGATGCAAACACATAATTGATTAGAAATTAACCTTAAACACTTCATTTTCAATCAACTATTTCTTTCTCGTTAAAATACTGAGTAAGATATTGAAAAGGGGGAGAAGTTCTCTTTAATTGCATATATCGACGTTTCAGCCGGATTAGAACGGTTTTACGTGAACATTTTTCATCGGTAATATAAACGGAAAATCAGGAACATTTTAGTTTATTCTAATGAAAACACATTGAATTTTATGATTTGTATTGGAAACAACATTGTCATATGTCTTTTCTTCGATCTAAATAATACGAAACCTCGCTCTATGATTTGAAGTTAAAATCCTCAAATATGGTGATATAGTGACTTTTTTCACGTTATTCATGTTGTGTGATTTTACGTAAATATATTCGTTTTTACCAATATTTCGATACTACTTCATGTTTTCTCACGATATGTGATTTGGCTGTGATTTGACTTTTTTCACGTTATTTATGTAGTGTGATTTTACGTAAATATATTCGCTTTTACCAATATTTCGATACTACTTCATGTTTACTCACGATATGTAATTTGGTCTTCAAATCTCAGAATTTCACAAATTATGCATTTTTAAGCAAGTTTTCTTGCATTTTGTTTTGTACTAAAAATCATCGAATTTAGCAATATTTTTACCTTTATCATCCCGTTTTCCTTTATGTGATATAAATAAAATATCATCGAATTAGGCAATATTTATCCGTTTTTCCACGTTTTTGAGAATTTTCAGATTTTTTTTATTTAATTCATTAAATATACGATAAAAATGATGCAAACACATAATTGATCAGAAAATAACCTTAAATACCTAATTTTCAATCATCTATTTGTTTCTCGTTAAAATACTGATTAAGATATTGAAAAGGGGAGAAGTTCTGTTTTTATTGCATATATCGACGTTTCAGCTGGATTAGAACGGTTTTACGTGTACATCTTCCATCGGTAATATAAACCGAAAATCAGGAACATTTTAGTTAATTTTAATGAAAACACATTGATTTTTATTATTTGTATTAGAAGCAACATCTTTATACGTCTTTTCTAGTGTCTAAAAAATACGAAACGTCGCTCTATGATTCGAAGTTAAAATCCTCAAATTTGGTATAATAATGACTTTTTCACGTTTTTCATGTAGTTTGATATTACGTAAATATATTCATTTTTACCAATATTTCGATACTATTTCATGTAGTATCACGATATGTGATTTGGCCTTCAAATATCAGATTTTCGCATAATATTGCATTTAAGCAAGCAAGTCAGGAACATTTTAGTTTATTCTAATGAAAACACATTGAATTTTATCATTTATATTGGAAACAACATTGTCATATGTCTTTTCTTGGATCTAAATAATACGAAACCTCGCTCTATGATTTGAAGTTAAAATCCTCAAATATGGTAATATAGTTACTTTTTTCACGTTATTCATGTAGTGTGATTTTACGTAAATATATTCGTTTTTCCCAATATTTCGATTCTACTTCATGTTTTCTCACGACATGTGATTTGGATGTGACTTGACTTTTTTCACGTTATTTATGTAGTGTGATTTTACGTAAATATATTCATTTTTACCAATATTTCGATACTATTTCATGTAGTATCACGATATGTGATTTGGCCCTCAAATCTCAGATTTTCGAATAATATTGCATTTTAACCAAGTTTTCTTGCATTTTTTTTCCGAAAATATTCCGTAAAAATCATCGAATTCAGCAATATCTTGACGTTTATCATCCCCTTTTCCTTTATGTGATATAAATAAAATATCATCGAATTAGGCAATATTTATGCGTTTTTCCACGTTTTTGAGAATTTTCAGTTTATTTTTATTAATTCAATAAATATACGATAAAAATGATGCAAACACATAATTGATCTGAAAATAACCTTAAATACCTAATTTTCAATCATCTATTTGTTTCTCGTTAAAATACTGATTAAGATATTGAAAAGGGGAGAAGTTCTGTTTTTATTGCATATATCGACGTTTCAGCTGGATTTGAACGGTTTTACGTGTACATCTTTCATCGGTAATATAAACCGAAAATCAGGAACATTTTAGTTAATTTTAATGAAAACACATTGATTTTTATCATTTGTATTAGAAGCAACATCTTTTTACGTCTTTTCTAGGGTCTAAAAAATACGAAACGTAGCTCTATGATTCGAAGTTAAAATCCTCATATTTGGTATAATAATGACTTTTTTCACGTTTTTCAAGTAGTTTGATATTACGTAAATATATTCATTTTTACCAATATTTCGATACTATTTCATGTAGTATCACGATATGTGATTTGGCCTTCAAATCTCAGATTTTCGCATAATATTGCATTTAAGCAAGTTTTCTTGCATTTTGTTCCGTACTAAAAATCATCGAATTCAGCAATATTTTGACGTTTATCATCCCCTTTTCATTTATGTGATATAAACAAAATATCATCGAATTAGGCAATATTTTGCGGTTTTTCCACGTTTTTGTAAATTTTCAGTTATTGTTATTAATTCATTAAATATACGATAAAAAAGATGCAAACACATAATTGATTAGAAATTAACCTTAAACACTCCATTTTCAATCAACTATTTCTTTCTCGTTAAAATACTGAGTAAGATATTGAAAAGGGGGAGAAGTTCTCTTTAATTGCATATATCGACGTTTCAGCCGGATTAGAGCGGTTTTACGTGAACATTTTTCATCGGTAATATAAACGGAAAATCAGGAACATTTTAGTTTATTCTAATGAAAACACATTGAATTTTATCATTTGTATTGGAAACAACATTGTCATATGTCTTTTCTTCGATCTAAATAATACGAAACCTCGCTCTATGATTTGAAGTTAAAATCCTCAAATATGGTGATATAGTGACTTTTTTCAAGTTATTCATGTTGTGTGATTTTACGTAAATATATTCGTTTTTACCAATATTTCGATACTACTTCATGTTTTCTCACGATATGTGATTTCGCTGTGATTTGACTTTTTTCACGTTATTTATGTAGTGTGATTTTACGTAAATATATTCGCTTTTACCAATATTTCGATACTACTTCATGTTTACTCACGATATGTAATTTGGTCTTCAAATCTCAGAATTTCACAAATTATGCATTTTTAAGCAAGTTTTCTTGCATTTTGTTTTGTACTAAAAATCATCGAATTTAGCAATATTTTTACCTTTATCATCCCGTTTTCCTTTATGTGATATAAATAAAATATCATCGAATTAGGCAATATTTATCCGTTTTTCCACGTTTTTGAGAATTTTCAGATTTTTTTTATTTAATTCATTAAATATACGATAAAAATGATGCAAACACATAATTGATCAGAAAATAACCTTAAATACCTAATTTTCAATCATCTATTTGTTTCTCGTTAAAATACTGATTAAGATATTGAAAAGGGGAGAAGTTCTGTTTTTATTGCATATATCGACGTTTCAGCTGGATTAGAACGGTTTTACGTGTACATCTTCCATCGGTAATATAAACCGAAAATCAGGAACATTTTAGTTAATTTTAATGAAAACACATTGATTTTTATTATTTGTATTAGAAGCAACATCTTTATACGTCTTTTCTAGTGTCTAAAAAATACGAAACGTCGCTCTATGATTCGAAGTTAAAATCCTCAAATTTGGTATAATAATGACTTTTTCACGTTTTTCATGTAGTTTGATATTACGTAAATATATTCATTTTTACCAATATTTCGATACTATTTCATGTAGTATCACGATATGTGATTTGGCCTTCAAATATCAGATTTTCGCATAATATTGCATTTAAGCAAGCAAGTCAGGAACATTTTAGTTTATTCTAATGAAAACACATTGAATTTTATCATTTATATTGGAAACAACATTGTCATATGTCTTTTCTTGGATCTAAATAATACGAAACCTCGCTCTATGATTTGAAGTTAAAATCCTCAAATATGGTAATATAGTTACTTTTTTCACGTTATTCATGTAGTGTGATTTTACGTAAATATATTCGTTTTTCCCAATATTTCGATTCTACTTCATGTTTTCTCACGACATGTGATTTGGATGTGACTTGACTTTTTTCACGTTATTTATGTAGTGTGATTTTACGTAAATATATTCATTTTTACCAATATTTCGATACTATTTCATGTAGTATCACGATATGTGATTTGGCCCTCAAATCTCAGATTTTCGAATAATATTGCATTTTAACCAAGTTTTCTTGCATTTTTTTCCGAAAATATTCCGTAAAAATCATCGAATTCAGCAATATCTTGACGTTTATCATCCCCTTTTCCTTTATGTGATATAAATAAAATATCATCGAATTAGGCAATATTTATGCGTTTTTCCACGTTTTTGAGAATTTTCAGTTTATTTTTATTAATTCAATAAATATACGATAAAAATGATGCAAACACATAATTGATCTGAAAATAACCTTAAATACCTAATTTTCAATCATCTATTTGTTTCTCGTTAAAATACTGATTAAGATATTGAAAAGGGGAGAAGTTCTGTTTTTATTGCATATATCGACGTTTCAGCTGGATTTGAACGGTTTTACGTGTACATCTTTCATCGGTAATATAAACCGAAAATCAGGAACATTTTAGTTAATTTTAATGAAAACACATTGATTTTTATCATTTGTATTAGAAGCAACATCTTTTTACGTCTTTTCTAGGGTCTAAAAAATACGAAACGTAGCTCTATGATTCGAAGTTAAAATCCTCATATTTGGTATAATAATGACTTTTTTCACGTTTTTCAAGTAGTTTGATATTACGTAAATATATTCATTTTTACCAATATTTCGATACTATTTCATGTAGTATCACGATATGTGATTTGGCCTTCAAATCTCAGATTTTCGCATAATATTGCATTTAAGCAAGTTTTCTTGCATTTTGTTCCGTACTAAAAATCATCGAATTCAGCAATATTTTGACGTTTATCATCCCCTTTTCATTTATGTGATATAAACAAAATATCATCGAATTAGGCAATATTTTGCGGTTTTTCCACGTTTTTGTAAATTTTCAGTTATTGTTATTAATTCATTAAATATACGATAAAAAAGATGCAAACACATAATTGATTAGAAATTAACCTTAAACACTCCATTTTCAATCAACTATTTCTTTCTCGTTAAAATACTGAGTAAGATATTGAAAAGGGGGAGAAGTTCTCTTTAATTGCATATATCGACGTTTCAGCCGGATTAGAGCGGTTTTACGTGAACATTTTTCATCGGTAATATAAACGGAAAATCAGGAACATTTTAGTTTATTCTAATGAAAACACATTGAATTTTATCATTTGTATTGGAAACAACATTGTCATATGTCTTTTCTTCGATCTAAATAATACGAAACCTCGCTCTATGATTTGAAGTTAAAATCCTCAAATATGGTGATATAGTGACTTTTTTCAAGTTATTCATGTTGTGTGATTTTACGTAAATATATTCGTTTTTACCAATATTTCGATACTACTTCATGTTTTCTCACGATATGTGATTTGGCTGTGATTTGACTTTTTTCACGTTATTTATGTAGTGTGATTTTACGTAAATATATTCGCTTTTACCAATATTTCGATACTACTTCATGTTTACTCACGATATGTAATTTGGTCTTCAAATCTCAGAATTTCACAAATTATGCATTTTTAAGCAAGTTTTCTTGCATTTTGTTTTGTACTAAAAATCATCGAATTTAGCAATATTTTTACCTTTATCATCCCGTTTTCCTTTATGTGATATAAATAAAATATCATCGAATTAGGCAATATTTATCCGTTTTTCCACGTTTTTGAGAATTTTCAGATTTTTTTATTTAATTCATTAAATATACGATAAAAATGATGCAAACACATAATTGATCAGAAAATAACCTTAAATACCTAATTTTCAATCATATATTTTTTTCTCGTTAAAATACTGATTAAGATATTGAAAAGGGGAGAAGTTCTGTTTTTATTGCATATATCGACGTTTCAGCTGGATTTGAACGGTTTTACGTGTACATCTTTCATCGGTAATATAAACCGAAAATCAGGAACATTTTAGTTAATTTTAATGAAAACACATTGATTTTTATCATTTGTATTAGAAGCAACATCTTTTTACGTCTTTTCTAGGGTCTAAAAAATACGAAACGTAGCTCTATGATTCGAAGTTAAAATCCTCATATTTGGTATAATAATGACTTTTTTCACGTTTTTCATGTAGTTTGATATTACGTAAATATATTCATTTTACCAATATTTCGATACTATTTCATGTAGTATCACGATATGTGATTTGGCCTTCAAATCTCAGATTTTCGCATAATATTGCATTTAAGCAAGTTTTCTTGCATTTTGTTCCGTACTAAAAATCATCGAATTCAGCAATATTTTGACGTTTATCATCCCCTTTTCATTTATGTGATATAAACAAAATATCATCGAATTAGGCAATATTTTGCGGTTTTTCCACGTTTTTGTAAATTTTCAGTTATTGTTATTAATTCATTAAATATACGATAAAAAAGATGCAAACACATAATACCTCTCATGAGCCTCTGTATCCCTCTCCTGAGCCTTTGCATCACTCTCTTAGGCCTCTGCATCTCTATCTTGAGCCTCTACGTCACTCTCAAGAGCCTCTGCATCCCTCTCTTGTGCCTCTGCATCCCTCACTTGAGCCTCTGCATCCCTCTCTTAAGCCCCTGAATCCCTCTCTTGAGCTTCTGCATCCCTCGCTTGAGCCTCTGCATCCCTCTCTTAAGCCTCTGCATCACTCTCTTAAGCCTCTGCACCACTCTCGTAAGCCTCTGAATCACTCTCTCGAGCCTCTGCATCCCTCTCTTGAACTCCTGCATGCCTCTCATGAGCCTCTGCATCCCTCTCATGAGCCTTTGCATCACTCTCTTAAGCCTACTGCATCCCTCTCTTGAGCCTCTGCATCACTCTCAAGAGCCTCTGCAACCCTCTCTTGTTCCTCTGCATCCCTCACTTGAGCCTCTGCATCCCTCTCTTGAGCCTCAGCATCCCTCTCTTGAGCCTCTGCATCCTCTCTTAAGCCTCTGCATCAATCTCTTAAGCCTCTGCATCACTCTCCTGAGCCTCTGCATCACTCTCTTGAGCCCCTGCATCCCTCTCTCAAGCCTCTCCATCACTCTCTTGAGCCTCTGCATCACCCTTCTAAGCTTCTGCATTACTCTCTTGAGCCTCTGCATCGCTCTCCTAAGCCTCTGCCTCACTCTCTTAAGCCTCTGCATCCCTCTCTCAAGCCTCTCCATCACTCTCTTGAGCCTCTGCATCACCCTCATAAGCATCTGCATTACTCTCTTGATCCTCTGCATCCCTCTCCTAAGCCTCTGCAGCACTCTCTTCAGCCTCTGCATCACTCTTTTAAGCCTCTGAATCCCTCTCCTGAGGCCTCTGCATAACTCTCTCGAGCCTCTGCATCACTCTCTTGATTCTCTGCATCACTCTCGTAAGCCTCTGAATCACTCTCTTGAGCCTCTGCATCCCTCTCTTAAGCCTCTGCATCCCTCTCTTAAGCATCTGCATCACTCTCCTAAGCCTCTGCATCACTCTCTAGAGCCTCTGCGTCACTCTCTTCAGCCTCTGCACCACTTTCCTAAGCCTCTGCTTCCATCTCTTGATCCTCTGCATCACTCTCTTGAACCTCTGCATCACTCTCTTGGTCGTCTGCATCACTCTCTTGAGCCTCTGCATCACTCTCTTGAGCCTCTCTATCACTCTCTTGAGGCTCTGCATCACTCTCTTGAGGCTCTGCATCACTCTCTTAAGCCTCTACATCCCTCTCTTGATTCTCTGCATCACTCTCTTGAGCCTCTGCATCATACTCTTAAGCCTCTGCATCCCTCGCTTAAGCCTCTACATCATTCTCTTGAGCCTCTGTTTCACTCTCTTGAGCCTTTGCATCACTCTCTTAAGCCTCTGCCTTTCTCTCTTGAGCCTCTGCATCACTCTCTTGATCCTCTGCATCTTTCTCTGGAGCCTCAGCATCCCTCTCTTGAGCCTTTTGCAGCACTCCCTTGAGTCTCTGCATAATTCTCTTGAGCCTTTGCATCCCTCTCTTAAGCCTCTGCATCACTCTCTTGAGCCTCTGCATCCCTCTATTAATCCTCTGCATCACTCTCTTGAGCCTCTGCATCCCTCTCTTGAGCCTCTGCATCACTCTCTTGAATCTCTGCATCACTCTCTTGAGCCTCTGCATCACTCTCTTGAGCCTCTGCAGCACTCCCAAGAGCCTCTGCATCCCTCTCTTGAGCCTCTGCATCACTCTCCTGAACTCCTGCATCCCTCTCATGACCCTTTGCATTCCGCACTTGAGTCTTTGCATCACTCTCTTAAGCCTCTGCATCCCTCTCTTGAACCTCTGCGACAATCTTAAGAGCCTCCGCATCACTCTATTGAGCCTCTGCTTCCCTCATTTGAGCCTCTGCATCCCTCTGTTGAGCCTCTGTATCCCTCTCTTGACCCTCCGCATCACTTTATTGAGCCTCTGCTTCCCTCACTTGAGCCTCTGCATCCCTCTCTTGAGCCTCTGTATCCCTCTCTTGAGCCTCTGCATGCCTCTCTTGAGGCTCTGCATCCCTCTCTTAAGCCACGGCATCCCTCTCTTAAGCCTCTGCATCACTCTCGTAAGCCTCTGAATCACTCTGTTGAGCCTCTGAATCACTCTGTTCAGCCTCTCCATCACTCTTTTGAGCCTCTGCATCCCTCTTGTAAGCCTCTGCATCATTCTCTTGATCCTCTGCATCCCTCTCTTAAGCCTCTGTATTACTCTCTTGAGCCCCTGCATCATTTTCTTGAGAATCTGCATCCCTCTCTTAAGCCTCTACATCATTCTCTTGTGCCTCTGAATCACTCTATTGAACCTCTGCATCACTCTCTTAAGCCTCTGGATCTCTCTCTTCAGCCTCTGCATCCCACTCTTGAGCCTCTGCATCAGTCTCTTGAGCCTCTACATCCCTCTCTTGAGCCTCTGCATCCCTCTCTTAAGCCTCTGCATGACTCTCTTGAGCCTTTACATCACTCTCTTGAGCCTCTGCATCCCTCTCTTATGCCTCTGCAACACTCTCTTCAGCCTCTGCATCACTCTCTTAAGCCTCTGGATCTCTCTCTTCAGCCTCTGCATCCCACTCTTGAGCCTCTGCATCAGTCTCTTGAGCCTCTACATCCCTCTCTTGAGCCTCTACATCCCTCTCTTGAGCCTCTGCATCCCTCTCTTATGACTCTGCAACACTCTTTTCAGCCTCTGCATCACTCTCTTGAGCCTTTGCATCACTCTCTTGAGCCTCTGCATCCTTCTCCTAAGCCTGTGCAACACTCTTTTCAGCCTCTGCATCACTCTCTTAAGCCTCTGCATCCGTCTCTTAAGCCTCTGCATCCCTCTCTTAAGCCTCTGCAACACTCTCTTCAGCCTCTGCATCACTCTCTTCAGCCTCTGCATCCCTTTTTTGAGCCCCTGCATCACTTTGGTAAGCCACTGCATCCCTTTCTTGAGCCTTTGCATCACTCTCTTGAACTCCTGCATACCTCTCATGAGCCTCTGCATCCCTCTCCTGAGCCTTTGCATCACTCTCTTAGGCCTCTGCATCTCTCTCTTGAGCCTCTGCGTCACTCTCAAGAGCCTTTGCATCCCTCTCTTGTGCTTCTGCATCCCTCAATTGAGCCTCTGCATCCCTCTCTTAAGCCCCTGAATCCCTCTCTTGAGCTTCTGCATCCCTCGCTTGAGCCTCTGCATCCCTCTCTTAAGCCTCTGCATCACTCTATTAAGCCTTTGCACCACTCTCGTAAGCCTCTGAATCACTCTCTCGAGCCTCTGCATCCCTCTCCTGAACTCCTGAATGCCTCTCATGAGCCTCTGCATCCCTCTTGAGCCTTTGCATCACTCTTTTAAGCCTACTGCATCCCTCTCTTGAGCCTCTGCATCACTCTCAAGAGCCTCTGCATCCCTCTCTAGTGCCTCTGCATCCCTCACTTGAGCCTCTGCATCCCTCTCCTGAGCCTCTGCATCCCTCTCTTAAGCCTCTGCATCAATCTCTTAAGCCTCTGTATTTCTCTCCTGAGCCTCTGCATCACTCTCTTGAGCCCCTGCATCCCTCTCTCAAGCCTATCCATCACTCTCGTGAGCCTCTGCATCACCCTCTTAAGCCTCTGCATTACTCTCTTGAGCCTCTGCATCGCTCTCCTAAGCCTCTGCCTCACTCTCTTAAGCCTCTGCATCCCTCGCTTAAGCTTCTCCATCACTCTCTTGAGCCTCTGCATCACCCTCATAAGCATCTGCATTACTCTCTTGAGCCTCTGCATCCCTCTCCTAAGCCTCTGCAGCACTCTCTTCAGCCTCTGCATCACTCTTTTAAGCCTCTGAATCCCTCTCTTGAGGCCTCTGCATAACTCTCTCGAGCCTCTGCATCACTCTCTTGATTCTCTGCATCACTCTCGTAAGCCTCTGAATCACTCTCTTGAGCCTCTGCATCCCTCTCTTAAGCTTCTGCATCACTCTCTTCAGCCTCTGTAGCACTTTCTTAAGCCTCTGCTTCCCTCTCTTGATCCTCTGCATCACTCTCTTGAACCTCTGCATCACTCTCTTGAGCCTCTCTATCACTCTCTTGAGGCTCTGCATCACTCTCTTGAGGCTCTGCATCAATCTCTTAAGCCTCTACATCCCTCTCTTGATTCTCTGCATCACTCTCTTGAGCCTCTGCATCATACTCTTAAGCCTCTGCATCCCTCGCTTAAGCCTCTACATCATTCTCTTGGGCCTCTGCTTCACTCTCTTGAGCCTTTGCATCACTCTCTTAAGGCTCTGCCTTTCTTTCTTGAGCCTCTGCATCACTCTCTTGAATCTCTTCATCACTCGCTTGAGCCTCTGCATCACTCTCTTGAGCCTCTGCAGCACTCCCAAGAGCCTCTGCATCCCTCTCTTTTGCCTCTGCATCACTCTCTTAAACTCCTGCATCCATCTCATGACCTTTGCATTCCGCACTGGAGCCTTTGCATCACTCTCTTAAGCCTCTGCATCCCTCTCTTGAACCTCTGCGACAATCTTAAGAGCCTCCGCATCACTCTATTGAGCCTCTGCTTCCCTCACTTGAGCCTCTGCATCCCTCTCTTGAGCCTCTGTATCCCTCTCTTGAGCCTCTGCATCCCTCTCTTGAGGCTCTGCATCCCTCTCTTAAGCCTCTGCATCCCTCTCTTAAGCCTCTGCATCACTCTCGTAAGCCTCTGAATCACTCTGTTGAGCCTCTGAATCACTCTGTTCAGCCTCTCCATCACTCTCTTAAGCCTCTGCATCCCTCTCGTAAGCCTCTGCATCATTCTCTTGATCCTCTGCATCCCTCTCTTAAGCCACTGTATCACTCTCTTGAGCCCCTGCATCATTCTCTTGAGAATCTGCATCCCTCTCTTAAGCCTCTACATCATTCTCTTGTGCCTCTGAATCACTCTCTTGAACCTCTGCATCACTCTCTTAAGCCTCTGGATCTCTCTCTTCAGCCTCTGCATCCCACTCTTGAGCCTCTGCATCAGTCTCTTGAGCCTCTACATCCCTCTCTTGAGCCTCTGCATCCCTCTCTTAAGCCTCTGCATGACTATCTTGAGCCTTTACATCACTCTCTTGAGCCTCTGCATCCCTCTCTTATGCCTCTGCAACACTCTTTTCAGGATCTGCATCACTCTCTTAAGCCTCTGCATCCCTCTCTTGAGCCTCTGCATCCCTCTCTTAAGCCTCTGCAACACTCTCTTCAGCCTCTGCATCACTCTCTTGAGCCTCTGCTTCCCTTTTTTGAGCCCCTGCATCACTTTCGTAAGCCATTGCATCCCTTTCTTTAGCCTTTGCATCACTCTCTTGAACTCCTGCATACCTCTCATGAGCCTCTGCATCCCTCTCCTGAGCCTTTGCATCACTCTCTTAGGCCTCTGCATCTCTCTCTTGAGCCTCTGCGTCACTCTCAAGAGCCTCTGCATCCCTCTCTTGTGCTTCTGCATCCCTCACTTGAGCCTCTGCATCCCTCTCTTAAGCCCCTGAATCCCTCTCTTGAGCTTCTGCATCCCTCGCTTGAGCCTCTGCATCCCTCTCTTAAGCCTGTGCATCACTCTATTAAGCCTCTGCACCACTCTCGTAAGCCTCTGAATCACTCTCTCGAGCCTCTGCATCCCTCGCCTGAACTCCTGAATGCCTCTCATGAGCCTCTGCATCCCTCTCTTGAGCCTTTGCATCACTCTCTTAAGCCTACTGCATCCCACTCCTGAGCCTCTGCATCACTCTCAAGAGCCTCTGCATCCCTCTCTAGTGCCTCTGCATCCCTCACTTGAGCCTCTGCATCCCTCTGCTGAGCCTCTGCATCCCTCTCTTAAGCCTCTGCATCAATCTCTTAAGCCTCTGTATCACTCTCCTGAGCCTCTGCATCACTCTCTTGAGCCCCTGCATCCCTCTCTCAAGCCTGTCCATCACTCTCTTGAGCCTCTGCATCACCCTCTTAAGCCTCTGCATTACTCTCTTGAGCCTCTACATCGCTCTCCTAAGCCTCTGCCTCACTCTCTTAAGCCTCTGCATCCCTCTCTTAAGCCTCTCCATCACTCTCTTGAGCCTCTGCATCACCCTCATAAGCATCTGCATTACTCTCTTGAGCCTCTGCATCCCTTTCCTAAGCCTCTGCAACACTCTCTTCAGCCTCTGCATCACTCTTTTAAGCCTCTGAATCCCTCTCTTGAGGCCTCTGCATAACTCTCTCGAGCCTCTGCATCACTCTCTTGATTCTCTGCATCACTCTCGTAAGCCTCTGAATCACTCTCTTGAGCCTCTGCATCCTTCTCTTAAGCCTCTGCATCCCTCTCTTAAGCCTCTGCATCACTCTCTTAAGCCTCTGCATCACTCTCTAGAGCCTCTGCATCACTCTCTTCAGCCTCTGCATCACTCTCTTAAGCCTCTGCTTCTCTCCCTTGATCCTCTGCATAACTCTCTTAGGCTTCTGCATCACTCTCTTGATAGTCTGCATCACTCTCTGTATCCTCTGCATCACTCTCTTGAGCCTCTCTATCACTCTCTTGAGGCTCTGCATCACTCTCTTGAGCCTCTGCATCACTCTCTAAAGCCTCTGCATTCCTCTCTTGATTCCCTGCATCACTCTCTTGAGCCTCTGCATCATACTCCTGAGCCTCTGCATCCCTCTCCTAAGCCTCTACATCATTCTCTTGAGCCTCAGCTTCACTCTCGTGAGCCTCTGCATCACTCTCTTAAGCCTCTGCCTTTCTCTCTTGAGCCTCTGCATCACTCTCTTGATCCTCTGCATCCCTCTCTGGAGCCTTAGCATCCCTCTTTTGAGACTTTTCCAGCACTCTCTTGAGTCTCTGCATCATTCTCTTGAGCCTCTGCATCCCTCTATTAATCCTCTGCATCACTCTCTTGTGCCTCTGCATCCCTCTCTTGTGCCTCTGCATCACTCTCATGTGTCTCTGCATCACTCTCTTGAGCCTCTGCATCATTCTCTTGAGCCTCTACATCCTTCTTCTAAGCCTCTACATCATTCTCCTGAGCCTCTGCCTCACTCTCTTGAGCCTCTGCATCACTCTCTTGAGCCTCTGCATCACTCTCTTAAGCCTCTGCATCTCTCTCTTCAGCCTCTGCATCACTCTCTTGATCCTCTGCATCACTCTCTTGAGCCTCGGCATCATTCTCTTGAGCCTCTGCATCCCTCTCTTAAGCCTCTGCATCACTCTCTTGAGTCTCTGCATCACTCTCTTGAGCCTCTCCATCACTCTCTTGAGCCTCTGCATCACTCTCTTAAACCTCTGCATCCCTCTCTTGATCCTCTGCATCACTCTCTTGAGCCTCTGCATCATTCTCATGAGCCTCTACATCCTTCTCCTAAGCCTCTACATCAATCTCTTGAGCCCCTGCATCACTCTCTTGAGCTCCTGCATCACTCTCTTGAGCCTCTGCATCACTCTCTTAAGCCTCTGCATCTCCCTCTTCAGCCTCTGCATTACACTCTTGAGCCTCTGCATCCCTCTCCTAAGCCTCTGCCTCACTTTCTTAAGCCTCTGCATCACTCTATTAATCCTCTGCATCACTCTCTTGAACCTCTGCATCACTCTCGTAAGCCTCTGAATCACTCTCTTGAGCCTCTGCATCCCTCTCTTAATCCTCTGCAACCCTCTCTTAAGCCTCTGCCTCACTCTCTTAAGCCTCTGCATCACTCTCTTCAGCCTCTGCATCACTCTATTAAGCCTCTGCTTCCCTCTCTTGATCCTCTGCATCACTCTATTTAGCCTCTGCATCACTCTCTTCAGCCTCTGCAGCACTTTCTTAAGCCTCTGCTTCCCTCTCTTGATCCTCTGCATCACTCTCTTGAACCTCTGCATCAGTCTCTTGGTCGTCTGCATCACTCTCTTGAGCCTCTGCATCACTCTCTTGAGCCTCTCTATCATTCTCTTGAGGCTCTGCATCACTCTCTTGAGGCTCTGCATCACTCTCTTAAGCCTCTGCATCCTTCTCTTGATTCTCTGCATTACTCTCTTGAGCCTCTGCATCATACTCTTAAGCCTCTGCATCCCTCGCTTAAGCCTCTACATCATTCTCTTGAGCCTCTGCTTCACTCTCTTGAGCCTTTGCATCACTCTCATAAGCCTCTGCCTTTCTCTCTTGAGCCTCTGCATCACTCTCTTGATCCTCTGCATCTTTCTCTGGAGCCTCAGCATCCCTCTCTTGAGCCTCTTGCAGCACTCTCTTGAGTCTCTGCATAATTCTCTTGAGCCTCTGCATCCCTCTCTTAAGCCTCTGCATCACTCTCTTGAGCCTCTGCATCCCTCTATTAATCCTCTGCATCACTCTCTTGAGCCTCTGCATCCCTCTCTTGAGCCTCTGCATCACTCTCTTGAGTCTCTGCATCACTCTCTTGAGCCTCTGCATCACTCTCTTGAGCCTCTGCATCACTCTCTTAAACCTCTGCATCCCTCTCTTAAGCCTCTACATCATTCTCTTGAGCCTCTGCATCACTCTCTTGAGCCTCTGCATCATTCTATTGAGCCTCTACATCCTTCTCCTAAGCCTTTACATCATTCTCTTGAGCCCCTGCATCAATCTCTAGAGTCCCTGCATCACTCTCTTGAATCCCTGCATCACTCTCTTGAGCCCCTGCATCACTCACTTGATCCTCTGCATCACTCTCTTGAGCCTCTGCATCATTCTCTTGAGCCTCTGCATCCCTCTCTTAAGCTTCTACATCATTCTCTTGAGCCTCTGCAACCCTCTCTTGATCCTTTGCATCACTCTCTTAAGCCTCTGCATCCCTCTCTTGAGCCTCTGCATCCCTCTCTTGAGCCTCTGCGTCACTCTCCTGAGCCCCTGCATCCATCTCTTGAGCCTTTGCATCACTCTCTTAAGCCTCTGCATCCCTCTCTTAAGCCTCTGCATCCCTCTCTTGAGCCTCTGCATCACTCTCAAGTGCCTCTGCATCTTTCTCTTGTGCCTCTGCATCACCCACTTTAGCCTCTGCATCCCGTTCTTGAGCCTCTGCATCCCTGTCTTGAGCCTATTCATCCCTCTCTTGAGCCTCTGCTTCCCTCTCTTGAGACTCTGCACTACTCTCTTAAGCTTCTGCATCACTCGCGTAAGCCTCTGCATCACTCTCTTAAGCCTCTGCATCACTCTCGTAATACTCTGAATTACTCTCGTGAGCCTCTCTATCACTCTCTTGAGCCCCTGCATCCCTCTATTGAGCCTCTGCATCACTCTCTTGAGCCTCTGCATCATCCTCTTAAGCCTCAGCATCCCTCTTTTGAGCCTCTGCATCACTTTCGTAACCCTCTGCATCCGTTTCTAGAGCCTCTGCATCTCTCTCTTTAACTCGTGCATCCCTCTTATGAGCCTTTGCATCCCTCTCTTGAGAATTTGCATCACTCGCTTAAACCTCTGCATCTCTCTCTTGGGCCTCTGCATCACTCTCAAGAGCTTATACATCCCTATTTTGGGCCTCTGCATCCCTCACTTGAGCCTCTGAATCCCTCTCTTGAGGCCTCTGCACAACTCTCTCGAGCCTCAGCATCACTCACTTGATTCTCTGCATCACTCTCGTAAGCCTCTGAATCACTCTCTTGAGCCTCTGCATCCTTCTCTTAAGCCTCTGCATCCCTCTCTTAAGCCTCTGCATCACTCTCTTAAGACCCTGCATCACTCTCTAGAGCCTTTGCATCACTCTCTTCAGCCTCTGCATCACTCTCTTAAGCCTCTACTTCTCTCCCTTGATCCTCTGCATCACTCTCTTGGGCCTCTGGATCACTCTCTTGATCGTCTGCATCACTCTCTGTATCCTCTGCATCACTCTCTTGAGCCTCTCTATCACTCTCTTGAGGCTCTGCATCACTCTCTTGAGCCTCTGCATCACTCTCTTAAGCCTCTGCATTCCTCTCTTGAGTCCCTGCATCACTCTCTTGAGCCTCTGCATCATACTCTTGAGCCTCTGCATCCCTCTCCTAAGCCTCTACATCATTCTCTTGAGCCTCTGCTTCACTCTCGTGAGCCTCTGCATCACTCTCTTAAGCCTCTGCCTTTCTCTCATGAGCCTCTGCTTTTCGCTCATGAGCCTCTGCATCACTCTCTTGATCCTCTGCATCCCTCTCTGGAGCCTCAGCATCCCTCTCTTGAGCCTTTTCCAGCACTCTCTTGAGTCTCTGCATCATTCTCTTGAGCCTCTGCATCCCTCTATTAATCCTCTGCATCACTCTCTTGAGCCTCTGCATCCCTCTCTTGTGCCTCTGCATCACTCTCTTGTGTCTCTGCATCACTCTCTTGAGCCTCTGCATCACTCTTTTGAGCCTCTGCAGCACTCTCTTAAACCTCTGCATCCCTCTCTTGATCCTCTGCATCACTCTCTTGAGCCTCTGCATCACTCACTTGAGCCTCTGCATCACTCTCTTAAGCCTCTGCATCTCTCTCTTCAGCCTCTGCATCACTCTCTTGATCCTCTGCATCACTCTCTTGAGCCTCTGCATCATTCTCTTGAGCCTCTGCATCCCTCTCTTGAGGCTCTGCATCACTCTCTTGAATCTCTACATCACTCTCTTGAGCCTCTCCATCAGTCTCTTGAGCCTCTGCATCACTCTCTTAAACCTCTGCATCCCTCTCTTGATCCTCTGCATCACTCTCTTGAGCCTCTGCATCATTCTCTTGAGCCTCTACATCCTTCTCCTAAGCCTCTGCATCACTCTCTAGAGCCTCTGCTTCCCTCTCATGATTCTCTGCATCACTCTATTGAGCCTCTGCATCACTCTCTTTGTCGTCTGCATCACTCTCTTGAGCCTCTGCATCACTCTCTTGAGCCTCTCTATCACTCTCTTGAGGCTCTGCATCACTCTCTTGAGCCTCTGCATCACTTTTTTAAGCCTCTGCATCCCTTTTTTGATTCTTTGCATCACTCTCTTGAACTCCTGCATCCCTCTCATGAGCTGTGCATCCCTCTCCTGAGCCTTTGCATCACTCTCTTAAGCCTCTGCATCCCTCTCTTGAGCCTCTTCGTCACTCTCAAGAACGTCTGCATCCCTCTCTTGTGCCTCTGCATCTCTCACTTGAGCCTCTGCATCCCTCTCTTGAGCCCCTGCATCCCTCTCTTGAGCCTCTGTATCCCTCTCCTGAGCCCCTGCATCCCTCTCTTGAGCCTCTGCATCACTCGCTTGAGCCTCTGCATCATTCTCTTAAGCCTCTGCATCAATCTATTAAGCCTAAGCATCACTCTCGTAAGCCTCTGAATCACACTCTTGAGCCTCTGCATCCCTCTCTTGAACTCCTGCATCCCTCTCATGAGCCTCTACATCCCTCTCTTGTGCCTTTGCATCATTCTCTTGAGCCTCTTCGTCAACCTCTTAAGCCTCTGCATTACTCTCTTGAGACTCTGCATCCCTCTCCTATGCCTCTGCCTCACTCTGTAAAGCCTCTGCATAATTCTCTTGAGCCTCTGTATCACTCTTTTAAGCCTCTGCATCCCTCTCTTGAGCCTCTGCATCACTCTCTTGAACTCCTGCATCCATCTCATGAGCATTTGCATCCCTCACTTGAGCCTTTGCATCACTCTCTTAAGCCTCGGAATCCCTCTCTTGTGCCTCTGCTTCCCTCACTTGAGCCGCTGCATCCCTCTCTTGAGCCCCTGCATCCCTCTCTTGAGCCTCTGCATCCCTCTCTTGAACCTCTGCATCCCTCTCTTAAGCCCTTGCATCACTCTCTTAAGCCTCTGCATCACTCTCGTAAGCCTCTGAATCACTCTGTTGAGCCTCTGCATCACTCTGTTGAGCCTCTGCATCCCTCTCTTAAGCCTCTGCATCATTCTCTTCAGCCTCTGCATTCCTCTCTTAAGCCTCTGCATCACTCTCTTTATCCTCTGCATCACTCTCTTAAGCCTCTGCTTCTCTCCCTTGATCCTCTGCATCACTCTCTTGGGCTTCTGCATCACTCTCTTGATAGTCTGCATCACTCTCTGTATCCTCTGCATCATTCTCTTGAGCCTCTCTATCACTCTCTTGAGGCTCTGCATCACTCTCTTGAGCTTCTGCTTCACTCTCTTAAGCCTCTGCATTCCTCTCTTGATTCCCTGCATCACTCTCTTGAGCCTCTGCATCATACTCTTGAGCCTCTGCATCCCTCTCCTAAGCCTCTACATCATTCTCTTGAGCCTCTGCTTCACTCTCGTGAGCCTCTGCATCACTCTCTTAAGCCTCTGCCTTTCTCTCTTGAGCCTCTGCATCACTCTCTTGATCCTCTGCATCCCTCTCTGGAGCCTCAGCATCCCTCTCTTGAGCCTTTTCCAGCACTCTCTTGAGTCTCTGCATCATTTTCTTGAGCCTCTGCATCCCTCTATTAATCCTCTGCATCACTCTCTTGAGCCTCTGCATCACTCTCTTGAGCCTCTGCATCACTCTCTTAAACCTCTGCATCCCTCTCTTGATCCTCTGCACATATTTCTGAATGAATTTGATTTGAAGTTAAAATCCTCAAATATGGTAAAATAGTGACTTTTTCACGTTAATCATGTAGTTTGATATTACGTAAATATATTCATTTTTACCAATATTTCGATATTATTTCATGTAGTATCACGATATGTGATTTGGCCTTCAAATCTCAGAATGTCGCATAATATTGCATTTTAAGCAAGTTTTCTTGCATTTTGTTTCGTACGAAAAATCATCGAATTTAGCAATATTTTGACGTTAATCATCCCCTTTTCCTCTATGTGATTTAAACAAAATATCATCGAATTAGGCAATATTTTGCCGTTTTCCACGTTTTTGTGAATTTTCAGTTTATGGGTATTAATTCATTATATATACGATAAAAATGATGCAAACACATAATTGATTGGATAATAACCTTAAATACTTCATTTTCAATCAACTATTTGTTTCTCGTTAAAATACTGAGTAAGATATTACTCAGACAAAAGATAAAAAGGGTAAAGTAAGATAAAAGGGGAGAAGTTCTGTTTTTATTGCATATATCGACGTTCCAGCCGGAATAGAGCGGTTTTCGTGTACATCTTTCATCGGTAATATTAACGGAAAATCAGGAACATTTTAGTTAATTCTTATGAAAACACATTGATTTATATCATTTGTATTGGAAACAACATTGTCATATGTCTTTTCTTGGATCTTAATAATACGAAACCTCGCTCTATGATTTGAAGTTAAAATCCTCAAATATGGTAAAATAGTGACTTTTTTACGTTAATCATGTAGTTTGATATTACGTAAATATATTCATTTTTACCAATATTGCGATACTATTTCATGTAGTATCACGATATGTGATTTGGCCTTCAAATCTCAGAATGTCGCATAATATTGCATTTTAAGCAAGTTTTCTTGCATTTTGTTTCGTACGAAAAATCATCGAATTTAGCAATATTTTGACGTTTATCATCCCCTTTTCCTTTATGTGATTTAAACAAAATATCACCTAATTAAGCAATATTTTGCCATTTTTCCACGTTTTTGTGAATTTTCAGTTAATTGTTATTAATTCATTAAATATACGATAAAAATGTTGCAAACACATAATTGATTAGAAATTAACCTTAAATACTTCATTTTCAATTAACCATTTGTTTCTCGTTAAAATACTGTGTAGGATATTGAAAAGGTGAGAAGTTCGGTTTTTATTGCATATATCGACGTTTCAGCCGGATTAGAACGGTTTTACGTGTACATCTTCCAACGGTAATATAAACGGAAAATCAGGAACATTTTAGTTAATTCTAATGAAAACACATTGGTTTTATCATTTGCATTGGAAACAACATCATATGTCTTCAATATCATATGAAAAGATATATGTCATATGTCTTTTCTTGGATCTAAATAATACGAAACCTCGCTCTATGATTTGAAGTTAAAATCCTCAAATATGGCAAAATATTGACTTTTTTCACGTTTTTCATGTAGTTTGATATTACGTAAATATATTCATTTTTACCAATATATCGATACTATTTCATGTCGTATCACGATATGTGATTTGGCCTTCAAATCTCAGAATGTCGAATAATATTGCATTTTAATAAAGTTTTCTTGCATTTTGTTTCGTACGAAAAATCATCGAATTTAACAATATTTTGACGTTTCTCATCATCTTTTCCTCTATGTGATTTAAACAAAATATCATCGAATTAGACAACATTTTGCCGTTTTCCACGTTTTTTTGAATTTTCAGTTTATGGGTATAAATTCATTATATATACGATAAAAATGATGCAAACACATAATTGATTAGATAATATCCTTAAATACTTCATTTTCTATCATCTATTTGTTTCTCATTAAAATACTGAGTAAGATATTGAAAAGGGGAGAAGTTCGGTTTTTATTGCATATATCGACGTTTCAGCCGGAATAGAGCGGTTTTCTGTGTACATTTTCCATCGGTAATAAAAACGGAAAATCAACAAAATTTTAGTTAATTCTAATGCAAACACATTGTTTTTTATCATTTGTATTGGAAACAACATTGTCATATGTCTTTTCTTGGATCTAAATAATACGAAACCTCGCTCTATGATTTGAACTTAAAATCCTCAAATATGGTAAAATAGTGACTTTTTCACGTTAATCATGTAGTTTGATATTACGTAAATATATTCATTTTTACCAATATTTCGATACTATTTCATGTAGTATCACGATATCTGATTTGGCCTTCAAATCTCAGAATGTCGCATAATATTGCATTTTAAGCAAGTTTTCTTGCATTTTGTTTCGTACGAAAAATCATCGAATTTAGCAATATTTTGACGTTTATCATCCCCTTTTCCTCAATGTGATTTAAACAAAATATCATCGAATTAGGCAATATTTTGCCGTTTTTCACGTTTTTGTGAATTTTCAGTTTATGGGTATTAATTCATCATAAATATACGAAAAAAATGATGCAAACACATAATTGATTAGATAATAACCTTAAATACTTCATTTTCAATCAACTATTTGTTTCTCGTTAAAATACTGAGTAAGTTATTGAAAAAGGGAGAAGTTCTGTTTTTATTGCATATATCGACGTTTCAGCCGGAATAGAGCGGTTTTCGTGTACATCTTCCATCGGTAATGTAAACGGAAAATCAGGAACATTTTAGTTAATTCTTATGAAAACACATTGATTTTTATCATTTGTATTGGAAACAACATTGTCATATGTCTTTTCTTGGATCTAAATAATACGAAACCTCGCTCTATGATTTGAAGTTAAAATCCTCAAATATGGTAAAATAGTGACTTTTTTACGTTAATCATGTAGTTTGATATTACGTAAATATATTCATTTTACCAATATTTCGATACTATTTCATGTAGTATCAAGATATGTGGTTTGGCCTTCAAATCTCAGAATGTCGCATAATATTGCATTTTAAGCAAGTTTTCTTGCATTTTGTTTCGTACGAAAAATCATCGAATTTAGCAATATTTTGACGTTCATCATCCCCTTTTCCTTTATGTTATTTAAACAAAATATCACCTAATTAAGCAATATTTTGCCATTTTTCCACGTTTTTGTGAATTTTCAGTTTATTGTTATTAATTCATTAAATATACGATAAAAATTATGCAAACACATAATTGATTAGAAATTAACCTTAAATACTTCATTTTCAATCAACCATTTGTTTCTCGTTAAAATACTGTGTAGGATATTGAAAAGGTGAGAAGTTCGGTTTTTATTGCATATATCGACGTTTCAGCCGGATTAGAACGGTTTTACGTGTACATCTTCCATCGGTAATATAAACGGAAAATCAGGAACATTTTAGTTAATTCTAATGAAAACACATTGGTTTTATCATTTGCATTGGAAACAACATCATATGTCTTCAATATCATATGAAAAGATATATGTCATATGTCTTTTCTTGGATCTAAATAATACGAAACCTCGCTCTATGATTTGAAGTTAAAATCCTCAAATATGGCAAAATAGTGACTTTTTTCACGTTTTTCATGTAGTTTGATATTACGTAAATATATTCATTTTTACCAATATATCGATTCTATTTCACGTAGTATCACGATATGTGATTTGGCCTTCAAATCTCAGAATGTCGAATAATATTGCATTTTAAGCAAGTTTTCTTGCATTTTGTTTCGTACGAAAAATCATCGAATTTAACAATATTTTGACGTTTCTCATCATCTTTTCCTCTATGTGATTTAAACAAAATATCATCGAATTAGGCAATATTTTGCCGTTTTCCACGTTTTTGTGAATTTTCAGTTTATGGGTATAAATTCATTATATATACGATAAAAATGATGCAAACACATAATTGATTAGATAATATCCTTAAATACTTCATTTTCTATCATCTATTTGTTTCTCATTAAAATACTGAGTAAGATATTGAAAAGGGGAGAAGTTCGGTTTTTATTGCATATATCGACGTTTCAGCCGGAATAGAGCGGTTTTTTGTGTACATTTTCCATCGGTAATAAAAACGGAAAATCAACAAAATTTTAGTTAATTCTAATGAAAACACATTGTTTTTTATCATTTGTATTGGAAACAACATTGTCATATGTCTTTTCTTGGATCTAAATAATACGAAACCTCGCTCTATGATTTGAACTTAAAATCCTCAAATATGGTAAAATAGTGACTTTTTCACGTTAATCATGTAGTTTGATATTACGTAAATATATTCATTTTTACCAATATTTCGATACTATTTCATGTAGTATCACGATATCTGATTTGGCCTTCAAATCTCAGAATGTCGCATAATATTGCATTTTAAGCAAGTTTTCTTGCATTTTGTTTCGTACGAAAAATCATCGAATTTAGCAATATTTTGACGTTTATCATCCCCTTTTCCTTTATGTGATTTAAACAAAATATCACCTAATTAAGCAATATTTTGCCATTTTTCCACGTTTTTGTGAATTTTCAGTTTATTGTTATTAATTCATTATATATACGATAAAAATGATGCAAACACATAATTGATTAGAAATTAACCTTAAATACTTCATTTTCAATCAACCATTTGTTTCTCGTTAAAATACTGTGTAGGATATTGAAAAGGTGAGAAGTTCGGTTTTTATTGCATATATCGACGTTTCAGCCGGATTAGAACGGTTTTACGTGTACATCTTCCATCGGTAATATAAACGGAAAATCAGGAACATTTTAGTTAATTCTAATGAAAACACATTGGTTTTATCATTTGCATTGGAAACAACATCATATGTCTTCAATATCATATGAAAAGATATATGTCATATGTCTTTTCTTGGATCTAAATAATACGAAACCTCGCTCTATGATTTGAAGTTAAAATCCTCAAATATGGCAAAATAGTGACTTTTTTCACGTTTTTCATGTAGTTTGATATTACGTAAATATATTCATTTTTACCAATATATCGATTCTATTTCACGTAGTATCACGATATGTGATTTGGCCTTCAAATCTCAGAATGTCGAATAATATTGCATTTTAAGCAAGTTTTCTTGCATTTTGTTTCGTACGAAAAATCATCGAATTTAACAATATTTTGACGTTTCTCATCATCTTTTCCTCTATGTGATTTAAACAAAATATCATCGAATTAGGCAATATTTTGCCGTTTTCCACGTTTTTGTGAATTTTCAGTTTATGGGTATAAATTCATTATATATACGATAAAAATGATGCAAACACATAATTGATTAGATAATATCCTTAAATACTTCATTTTCTATCATCTATTTGTTTCTCATTAAAATACTGAGTAAGATATTGAAAAGGGGAGAAGTTCGGTTTTTATTGCATATATCGACGTTTCAGCCGGAATAGAGCGGTTTTCTGTGTACATTTTCCATCGGTAATAAAAACGGAAAATCAACAAAATTTTAGTTAATTCTAATGCAAACACATTGTTTTTTATCATTTGTATTGGAAACAACATTGTCATATGTCTTTTCTTGGATCTAAATAATACGAAACCTCGCTCTATGATTTGAACTTAAAATCCTCAAATATGGTAAAATAGTGACTTTTTCACGTTAATCATGTAGTTTGATATTACGTAAATATATTCATTTTTACCAATATTTCGATACTATTTCATGTAGTATCACGATATCTGATTTGGCCTTCAAATCTCAGAATGTCGCATAATATTGCATTTTAAGCAAGTTTTCTTGCATTTTGTTTCGTACGAAAAATCATCGAATTTAGCAATATTTTGACGTTTATCATCCCCTTTTCCTCAATGTGATTTAAACAAAATATCATCGAATTAGGCAATATTTTGCCGTTTTTCACGTTTTTGTGAATTTTCAGTTTATGGGTATTAATTCATCATAAATATACGAAAAAAATGATGCAAACACATAATTGATTAGATAATAACCTTAAATACTTCATTTTCAATCAACTATTTGTTTCTCGTTAAAATACTGAGTAAGTTATTGAAAAAGGGAGAAGTTCTGTTTTTATTGCATATATCGACGTTTCAGCCGGAATAGAGCGGTTTTCGTGTACATCTTCCATCGGTAATGTAAACGGAAAATCAGGAACATTTTAGTTAATTCTTATGAAAACACATTGATTTTTATCATTTGTATTGGAAACAACATTGTCATATGTCTTTTCTTGGATCTAAATAATACGAAACTTCGCTCTATGATTTGAAGTTAAAATCCTCAAATATGGTAAAATAGTGACTTTTTTACGTTAATCATGTAGTTTGATATTACGTAAATATATTCATTTTACCAATATTTCGATACTATTTCATGTAGTATCAAGATATGTGGTTTGGCCTTCAAATCTCAGAATGTCGCATAATATTGCATTTTAAGCAAGTTTTCTTGCATTTTGTTTCGTACGAAAAATCATCGAATTTAGCAATATTTTGACGTTCATCATCCCCTTTTCCTTTATGTTATTTAAACAAAATATCACCTAATTAAGCAATATTTTGCCATTTTTCCACGTTTTTGTGAATTTTCAGTTTATTGTTATTAATTCATTAAATATACGATAAAAATGATGCAAACACATAATTGATTAGAAATTAACCTTAAATACTTCATTTTCAATCAACCATTTGTTTCTCGTTAAAATACTGTGTAGGATATTGAAAAGGTGAGAAGTTCGGTTTTTATTGCATATATCGACGTTTCAGCCGGATTAGAACGGTTTTACGTGTACATCTTCCATCGGTAATATAAACGGAAAATCAGGAACATTTTAGTTAATTCTAATGAAAACACATTGGTTTTATCATTTGCATTGGAAACAACATCATATGTCTTCAATATCATATGAAAAGATATATGTCATATGTCTTTTCTTGGATCTAAATAATACGAAACCTCGCTCTATGATTTGAAGTTAAAATCCTCAAATATGGCAAAATAGTGACTTTTTTCACGTTTTTCATGTAGTTTGATATTACGTAAATATATTCATTTTTACCAATATATCGATTCTATTTCACGTAGTATCACGATATGTGATTTGGCCTTCAAATCTCAGAATGTCGAATAATATTGCATTTTAAGCAAGTTTTCTTGCATTTTGTTTCGTACGAAAAATCATCGAATTTAACAATATTTTGACGTTTCTCATCATCTTTTCCTCTATGTGATTTAAACAAAATATCATCGAATTAGGCAATATTTTGCCGTTTTCCACGTTTTTGTGAATTTTCAGTTTATGGGTATAAATTCATTATATATACGATAAAAATGATGCAAACACATAATTGATTAGATAATATCCTTAAATACTTCATTTTCTATCATCTATTTGTTTCTCATTAAAATACTGAGTAAGATATTGAAAAGGGGAGAAGTTCGGTTTTTATTGCATATATCGACGTTTCAGCCGGAATAGAGCGGTTTTTTGTGTACATTTTCCATCGGTAATAAAAACGGAAAATCAACAAAATTTTAGTTAATTCTAATGAAAACACATTGTTTTTTATCATTTGTATTGGAAACAACATTGTCATATGTCTTTTCTTGGATCTAAATAATACGAAACCTCGCTCTATGATTTGAACTTAAAATCCTCAAATATGGTAAAATAGTGACTTTTTCACGTTAATCATGTAGTTTGATATTACGTAAATATATTCATTTTTACCAATATTTCGATACTATTTCATGTAGTATCACGATATCTGATTTGGCCTTCAAATCTCAGAATGTCGCATAATATTGCATTTTAAGCAAGTTTTCTTGCATTTTGTTTCGTACGAAAAATCATCGAATTTAGCAATATTTTGACGTTTATCATCCCCTTTTCCTTTATGTGATTTAAACAAAATATCACCTAATTAAGCAATATTTTGCCATTTTTCCACGTTTTTGTGAATTTTCAGTTTATTGTTATTAATTCATTATATATACGATAAAAATGATGCAAACACATAATTGATTAGAAATTAACCTTAAATACTTCATTTTCAATCAACCATTTGTTTCTCGTTAAAATACTGTGTAGGATATTGAAAAGGTGAGAAGTTCGGTTTTTATTGCATATATCGACGTTTCAGCCGGATTAGAACGGTTTTACGTGTACATCTTCCATCGGTAATATAAACGGAAAATCAGGAACATTTTAGTTAATTCTAATGAAAACACATTGGTTTTATCATTTGCATTGGAAACAACATCATATGTCTTCAATATCATATGAAAAGATATATGTCATATGTCTTTTCTTGGATCTAAATAATACGAAACCTCGCTCTATGATTTGAAGTTAAAATCCTCAAATATGGCAAAATAGTGACTTTTTTCACGTTTTTCATGTAGTTTGATATTACGTAAATATATTCATTTTTACCAATATATCGATTCTATTTCACGTAGTATCACGATATGTGATTTGGCCTTCAAATCTCAGAATGTCGAATAATATTGCATTTTAAGCAAGTTTTCTTGCATTTTGTTTCGTACGAAAAATCATCGAATTTAACAATATTTTGACGTTTCTCATCATCTTTTCCTCTATGTGATTTAAACAAAATATCATCGAATTAGGCAATATTTTGCCTTTTTCCACGTTTTTGTGAATTTTCAGTTTATGGGTATAAATTCATTATATATACGATAAAAATGATGCAAACACATAATTGATTAGATAATATCCTTAAATACTTCATTTTCTATCATCTATTTGTTTCTCATTAAAATACTGAGTAAGATATTGAAAAGGGGAGAAGTTCGGTTTTTATTGCATATATCGACGTTTCAGCCGGAATAGAGCGGTTTTCGTGTACATCTTCCATCGGTAATGTAAACGGAAAATCAGGAACATTTTAGTTAATTCTTATGAAAACACATTGATTTTTATCATTTGTATTGGAAACAACATTGTCATATGTCTTTTCTTGGATCTAAATAATACGAAACCTCGCTCTATGATTTGAAGTTAAAATCCTCAAATATGGTAAAATAGTGACTTTTTTACGTTAATCATGTAGTTTGATATTACGTAAATATATTCATTTTACCAATATTTCGATACTATTTCATGTAGTATCAAGATATGTGGTTTGGCCTTCAAATCTCAGAATGTCGCATAATATTGCATTTTAAGCAAGTTTTCTTGCATTTTGTTTCGTACGAAAAATCATCGAATTTAGCAATATTTTGACGTTCATCATCCCCTTTTCCTTTATGTTATTTAAACAAAATATCACCTAATTAAGCAATATTTTGCCATTTTTCCACGTTTTTGTGAATTTTCAGTTTATTGTTATTAATTCATTAAATATACGATAAAAATGATGCAAACACATAATTGATTAGAAATTAACCTTAAATACTTCATTTTCAATCAACCATTTGTTTCTCGTTAAAATACTGTGTAGGATATTGAAAAGGTGAGAAGTTCGGTTTTTATTGCATATATCGACGTTTCAGCCGGATTAGAACGGTTTTACGTGTACATCTTCCATCGGTAATATAAACGGAAAATCAGGAACATTTTAGTTAATTCTAATGAAAACACATTGGTTTTATCATTTGCATTGGAAACAACATCATATGTCTTCAATATCATATGAAAAGATATATGTCATATGTCTTTTCTTGGATCTAAATAATACGAAACCTCGCTCTATGATTTGAAGTTAAAATCCTCAAATATGGCAAAATAGTGACTTTTTTCACGTTTTTCATGTAGTTTGATATTACGTAAATATATTCATTTTTACCAATATATCGATTCTATTTCACGTAGTATCACGATATGTGATTTGGCCTTCAAATCTCAGAATGTCGAATAATATTGCATTTTAAGCAAGTTTTCTTGCATTTTGTTTCGTACGAAAAATCATCGAATTTAACAATATTTTGACGTTTCTCATCATCTTTTCCTCTATGTGATTTAAACAAAATATCATCGAATTAGGCAATATTTTGCCGTTTTCCACGTTTTTGTGAATTTTCAGTTTATGGGTATAAATTCATTATATATACGATAAAAATGATGCAAACACATAATTGATTAGATAATATCCTTAAATACTTCATTTTCTATCATCTATTTGTTTCTCATTAAAATACTGAGTAAGATATTGAAAAGGGGAGAAGTTCGGTTTTTATTGCATATATCGACGTTTCAGCCGGAATAGAGCGGTTTTTTGTGTACATTTTCCATCGGTAATAAAAACGGAAAATCAACAAAATTTTAGTTAATTCTAATGAAAACACATTGTTTTTTATCATTTGTATTGGAAACAACATTGTCATATGTCTTTTCTTGGATCTAAATAATACGAAACCTCGCTCTATGATTTGAACTTAAAATCCTCAAATATGGTAAAATAGTGACTTTTTCACGTTAATCATGTAGTTTGATATTACGTAAATATATTCATTTTTACCAATATTTCGATACTATTTCATGTAGTATCACGATATCTGATTTGGCCTTCAAATCTCAGAATGTCGCATAATATTGCATTTTAAGCAAGTTTTCTTGCATTTTGTTTCGTACGAAAAATCATCGAATTTAGCAATATTTTGACGTTTATCATCCCCTTTTCCTTTATGTGATTTAAACAAAATATCACCTAATTAAGCAATATTTTGCCATTTTTCCACGTTTTTGTGAATTTTCAGTTTATTGTTATTAATTCATTATATATACGATAAAAATGATGCAAACACATAATTGATTAGAAATTAACCTTAAATACTTCATTTTCAATCAACCATTTGTTTCTCGTTAAAATACTGTGTAGGATATTGAAAAGGTGAGAAGTTCGGTTTTTATTGCATATATCGACGTTTCAGCCGGATTAGAACGGTTTTACGTGTACATCTTCCATCGGTAATATAAACGGAAAATCAGGAACATTTTAGTTAATTCTAATGAAAACACATTGGTTTTATCATTTGCATTGGAAACAACATCATATGTCTTCAATATCATATGAAAAGATATATGTCATATGTCTTTTCTTGGATCTAAATAATACGAAACCTCGCTCTATGATTTGAAGTTAAAATCCTCAAATATGGCAAAATAGTGACTTTTTTCACGTTTTTCATGTAGTTTGATATTACGTAAATATATTCATTTTTACCAATATATCGATTCTATTTCACGTAGTATCACGATATGTGATTTGGCCTTCAAATCTCAGAATGTCGAATAATATTGCATTTTAAGCAAGTTTTCTTGCATTTTGTTTCGTACGAAAAATCATCGAATTTAACAATATTTTGACGTTTCTCATCATCTTTTCCTCTATGTGATTTAAACAAAATATCATCGAATTAGGCAATATTTTGCCTTTTTCCACGTTTTTGTGAATTTTCAGTTTATGGGTATAAATTCATTATATATACGATAAAAATGATGCAAACACATAATTGATTAGATAATATCCTTAAATACTTCATTTTCTATCATCTATTTGTTTCTCATTAAAATACTGAGTAAGATATTGAAAAGGGGAGAAGTTCGGTTTTTATTGCATATATCGACGTTTCAGCCGGAATAGAGCGGTTTTCGTGTACATCTTCCATCGGTAATGTAAACGGAAAATCAGGAACATTTTAGTTAATTCTTATGAAAACACATTGATTTTTATCATTTGTATTGGAAACAACATTGTCATATGTCTTTTCTTGGATCTAAATAATACGAAACCTCGCTCTATGATTTGAAGTTAAAATCCTCAAATATGGTAAAATAGTGACTTTTTTACGTTAATCATGTAGTTTGATATTACGTAAATATATTCATTTTACCAATATTTCGATACTATTTCATGTAGTATCAAGATATGTGGTTTGGCCTTCAAATCTCAGAATGTCGCATAATATTGCATTTTAAGCAAGTTTTCTTGCATTTTGTTTCGTACGAAAAATCATCGAATTTAGCAATATTTTGACGTTCATCATCCCCTTTTCCTTTATGTTATTTAAACAAAATATCACCTAATTAAGCAATATTTTGCCATTTTTCCACGTTTTTGTGAATTTTCAGTTTATTGTTATTAATTCATTAAATATACGATAAAAATGATGCAAACACATAATTGATTAGAAATTAACCTTAAATACTTCATTTTCAATCAACCATTTGTTTCTCGTTAAAATACTGTGTAGGATATTGAAAAGGTGAGAAGTTCGGTTTTTATTGCATATATCGACGTTTCAGCCGGATTAGAACGGTTTTACGTGTACATCTTCCATCGGTAATATAAACGGAAAATCAGGAACATTTTAGTTAATTCTAATGAAAACACATTGGTTTTATCATTTGCATTGGAAACAACATCATATGTCTTCAATATCATATGAAAAGATATATGTCATATGTCTTTTCTTGGATCTAAATAATACGAAACCTCGCTCTATGATTTGAAGTTAAAATCCTCAAATATGGCAAAATAGTGACTTTTTTCACGTTTTTCATGTAGTTTGATATTACGTAAATATATTCATTTTTACCAATATATCGATTCTATTTCACGTAGTATCACGATATGTGATTTGGCCTTCAAATCTCAGAATGTCGAATAATATTGCATTTTAAGCAAGTTTTCTTGCATTTTGTTTCGTACGAAAAATCATCGAATTTAACAATATTTTGACGTTTCTCATCATCTTTTCCTCTATGTGATTTAAACAAAATATCATCGAATTAGGCAATATTTTGCGGTTTTCCACGTTTTTGTGAATTTTCAGTTTATGGGTATAAATTCATTATATATACGATAAAAATGATGCAAACACATAATTGATTAGATAATATCCTTAAATACTTCATTTTCTATCATCTATTTGTTTCTCATTAAAATACTGAGTAAGATATTGAAAAGGGGAGAAGTTCGGTTTTTATTGCATATATCGACGTTTCAGCCGGAATAGAGCGGTTTTTTGTGTACATTTTCCATCGGTAATAAAAACGGAAAGTCAACAAAATTTTAGTTAATTCTAATGAAAACACATTGTTTTTTATCATTTGTATTGGAAACAACATTGTCATATGTCTTTTCTTGGATCTAAATAATACGAAACCTCGCTCTATGATTTGAACTTAAAATCCTCAAATATGGTAAAATAGTGACTTTTTCACGTTAATCATGTAGTTTGATATTACGTAAATATATTCATTTTTACCAATATTTCGATACTATTTCATGTAGTATCACGATATCTGATTTGGCCTTCAAATCTCAGAATGTCGCATAATATTGCATTTTAAGCAAGTTTTCTTGCATTTTGTTTCGTACGAAAAATCATCGAATTTAGCAATATTTTGACGTTTATCATCCCCTTTTCCTTTATGTGATTTAAACAAAATATCACCTAATTAAGCAATATTTTGCCATTTTTCCACGTTTTTGTGAATTTTCAGTTTATTGTTATTAATTCATTATATATACGATAAAAATGATGCAAACACATAATTGATTAGAAATTAACCTTAAATACTTCATTTTCAATCAACCATTTGTTTCTCGTTAAAATACTGTGTAGGATATTGAAAAGGTGATAAGTTCGGTTTTTATTGCATATATCGACGTTTCAGCCGGATTAGAACGGTTTTACGTGTACATCTTCCATCGGTAATATAAACGGAAAATCAGGAACATTTTAGTTAATTCTAATGAAAACACATTGGTTTTATCATTTGTATTGGAAACAACATCATATGTCTTCAACATCATATGAAAAGATATATGTCATATGTCTATTCTTGGATCTAAATAATACGAAACCTCGCTCTATGATTTGAAGTTAAAATCCTCAAATATTGTAAAATAGTGACTTTTTTCACGTTTTTCATGTAGTTGAAATAATACGTATACGATAATATACGATATTTTCCTCTATGTGATTTAAACAAAATACCATCGAATTAGGCAATATTTTGCCGTTTTCCACGTTTTTGTGAATTTTCAGTTTATGGGTATTAATTCATTATATATCCGATAAAATGATGCAAACACATAATTGATTAGATAATAACCTTAAATACTTCATTTTCAATCAACTATTTGTTTCTCGTTAAAATACTGAGTACGTTATTGAAAAAGGGAGAAGTTCTGTTTTTATTGCATATATCGACGTTTCAGCCGGAATAGAGCGGTTTTCGTGTACATCTTCCATCGGTAATGTAAACGGAAAATCAGGAACATTTTAGTTAATTCTTATGAAAACACATTGATTTCTATCATTTGTATTGGAAACAACATTGTCATATGTCTTTTCTTGGATCTAAATAATACGAAACCTCGCTCTATGATTTGAAGTTAAAATCCTCAAATATGGTAAAATAGTGACTTTTTCACGTAAATCATGTAGTTTGATATTACCTAAATTTATTCATCTTTACCAATATTTCGATACTATTTCATGTAGTCTCACGATATGTGATTTGTCCTTCAAATCTCAGAATGTCGCATAATATTGCATTTTAAGCAAGTTTTCTTGCATTTTGTTTCGTACGAAAAATCATCGAATTTAGCAATATTTTGACGTTTATCATCCCCTTTTCCTTTATGTGATTTAAACAAAATATCACCTAATTAAGCAATATTTTGCCATTTTCCACGTTTTTGTGAATTTTCAGTTTATTGTTATTAATTCATTAAATATACGATAAAAATGATGCAAACACATAATTGATTAGAAATTAACCTTAAATACTTCATTTTCAATCAACCATTTGTTTCTCGTTAAAATACTGTGTAGGATATTGAAAAGGTGATAAGTTCGGTTTTTATTGCATATATCGACGTTTCAGCCGGATTAGAACGGTTTTACGTGTACATCTTCCATCGGTAATATAAACGGAAAATCAGGAACATTTTAGTTAATTCTAATGAAAACACATTGGTTTTATCATTTGTATTGGAAACAACATCATATGTCTTCAACATCATATGTCTTCAACATCATATGAAAAGATATATGTCATATGTCTTTTCTTGGATCTAAATAATACGAAACCTCGCTCTATGATTTGAAGTTAAAATCCTCAAATATGGTAAAATAGTGACTTTTTTCACGTTTTTCATGTAGTTTGATATTACGTAAATATATTCATTTTTACCAATACAAATAATAATATAATATTTCATGTAGTATCACGATATGTGATTTGGCCTTCAAATCTCAGAATGTCGCATAATATTGCATTTTAAGCAAGTTTTCTTGCATTTTGTTTCGTACGAAAAATCATCGAATTTAACAATATTTTGACGTTTATCATCATCTTTTCCTCTATGTGATTTAAACAAAATATCATCGAATTAGGCAATATTTTGCCGTTTTCCACGTTTTTGTGAATTTACAGTTTATGGGTATTAATTCATTATATATACGATAAAAATGATGCAAACACATAATTGATTAGATAATATCCTTAAATACTTCATTTTCTATCATCTATTTGTTTCTCATTAAAATACTGAGTAAGATATTGAAAATGGGAGAAGTTCGGTTTTTATTGCATATATCGACGTTTCAGCCGGAATAGAGCGGTTTTTCGTGTACATTTTCCATCGGTAATATAAACGGAAAATCAACAAAATTTTAGTTAATTCCAATGAAAACACATTGTTTTTCATCATTTGTATTGGAAACAACATTGTCATATGTCTTTTCTTGGATCTAAATAATACGAAACCTCGCTCTATGATTTGAAGTTAAAATCCTCAAATATGGTAAAATAGTGACTTTTTCACGTTAATCATGTAGTTTGATATTACGTAAATTTATTCATTTTTACCAATATTTCGATACTATTTCATGTAGTATCACGATATGTGATTTGGCCTTCAAATCTCGGAATGTCGCATAATATTGCATTTAAAGCAAGTTTTCTTGCATTTTGTTTCGTACGAAAAATCATCGAATTTAGTAATATTTTGACGTTTATCATGCCCTTTTCCTTTATGTGATTTAAACAAAATATCACCGAATAAAGCAATATTTTCCATTTTTCCACGTTTTTGTGAATTTTCAGTTTATTGTTATTAATTCATTAAATATACGATAAAAATGATGCAAACACATAATTGATTAGAAAAAACTTAAATACTTCATTTTCAATAAACTATTTGTTTCTCGTTAAAATACTCAGTAAGATATTGGAAAGGGGAGGAGTTCTGTTTTTATTGCATATATCGACGTTTCAGCCGGATTAGAGCGGTTTTACGTGTACATTTTCCATCGGTAATATAAACGGAAAATCAACAACATTTTAGTTAATTCTAATGAAAACACATTGATTTTTATCATTTGTATTGGAAACAACATTGTCATATGTCTTTTCTTGGTTCTAAATAATACGAAACCTCGCTCTATGATTTGAAGTTAAAATCCTCATATATGGTAAAATAGTGACTTTTTCACGTTAGTCTTGTAGTTTGATATTACGTAAATATATTCATGTTTACCAATATTTTGATACTATTTCATGTAGTATCACGATATGTGATTTGGCCTTCAAATCTCAGTATGTCGCATAATATTGCATTTATTCAAGTTTTCTTGCATTTTGTTTCGTACGAAAAATCATCGAATTTAGAAATATTTTGACGTTTATCATCCTCTTTTCCTCTATGTGATTTTAACAAAATATCATCGAATTAGGCAATATTTTGCCGTTTTCCACGTTTTTGTGAATTTTTAGTTTATGGGTATTAATTCATTATATATACGATAAAAATGATGCAAACACATAATTGATTAAATAATATCCTTAAATACTTCATTTTCTATCATCTACTTGTTTCTCGTTAAAATAGTGAGTAAGATATTGAAACGGGGAGAAGTTCGGTTTTTATTGCATTTATCGACGTTTCAGCCGGATTAGAGCGGTTTTCGTGTACATCTTCCATCAGTAATATAAACGGAAAATCAGGAACATTTTAGTTAATTCTAATGAAAACACATTGATTTTTATCATTTGTATTGGAAACAACATTGTCATATGTCTTTTCTTGGATCTAAAAAATACGAAACCTCGCTCTATGATTTGTAGTTAAAATCCTCAAATATGGTAAAATAGTGAGTTTTTAACGTTAATTATGTAGTTTGATATTACGTAAATATATTCATTTTTATCAATATTTCGATACTATTTCATGTAGTATCACGATATCTGATTTGGCCGTCAAATCTCAGAATGTCGCATATTATTGCATTTTAAGCAAGTTTTCTTGCATTTTGTTTCGTACGAAAAATCATCGAATTTAGCAATATTTTGACGTTTATCATCCCCTTTTCCTCTATGTGATTTAAACAAAATATCATCGAATTAGGCAATATTTTGCCGTTTTCCACGTTTTTGTGAATTTTCAGTTTATGGGTATTAATTCATAATATATACGATAAAAATGATGCAAACACATAATTGATTAGATAATAACCTTAAATACTTCATTTTCAATCAACTATTTGTTTCTCGTTAAAATACTGAGTAAGATATTACTCAGACAAAAGATAAAAAGGGTAAAGTAAGATAAAAGGGGAGAAGTTCTGTTTTTATTGCATATATCGACGTTTCAGCCGGAATAGAGCGGTTTTCCTGTACATCTTTCATCGGTAATATAAACGGAAAATCAGGAACATTTTAGTTAATTCTTATGAAAACACATTGATTTTTATCATTTGTATTGGAAACAACATTGTCATATGTCTTTTCTTGGATCTAAATAATACGAAACCTCGCTCTATGATTTGAAGTTAAAATCCTCAAATATGGTAAAATAGTGACTTTTTTACGTTAATCATGTAGTTTGATATTACGTAAATATATTCATTTTTACCAATATTTCGATACTATTTCATGTAGTATCACGATATGTGATTTGGCCTTCAAACCTCAGACTGTCGCATAATATTGCATTTTAAGCAAGTTTTCTTGCATTTTGTTTCGTACGAAAAATCATCGAATTTAGCAATATTTTGACGTTTATCATCCCCTTTTCCTTTATGGGATTTAAACAAAATATCACCTAATTAAGCAATATTTTGCCATTTTTCCACGTTTTTGTGAATTTTCAGTTTATTGTTATTAATTCATTAAATATACGATAAAAATGATGCAAACACATAATTGATTAGAAATTAACCTTAAATACTTCAGTTTCAATCAACGATTTGTTTCTCGTTAAAATACTGTGTAGGATATTGAAAAGGTGAGAAGTTCGGTTTTTATTGCATATATCGACGTTTCAGCCGGAATAGAGCGGTTTTTTGTGTACATTTTCCATCGGTAATAAAAACGGAAAATCAACAAAATTTTAGTTAATTCTAATGAAAACACATTGTTTTTTATCATTTGTATTGGAAACAACATTGTCATATGTCTTTTCTTGGATCTAAATAATACGAAACCTCGCTCTATGATTTGAACTTAAAATCCTCAAATATGGTAAAATAGTGACTTTTTCACGTTAATCATGTAGTTTGATATTACGTTAATATATTCATTTTTACCAATATTCCGATACTATTTCATGTAGTATCACGATATCTGATTTGGCCTTCAAATCTCAGAATGTCGCATAATATTGCATTTATTTAAGTTTTCTTGCATTTTGTTTCGTACGAAAAATCATCGAATTTAGAAATATTTTGACGTTTATCATCCCCTTTTCCTCTATGTGATTTAAACAAAATATCAGAGCGAGGTTTCGTATTATTTAGATCCAAGAAAAGACATATGACATATATCTTTTCATATGATGTTGAAGACATATGATGTTGTTTCCAATACAAATGATAAAACCAATGTGTTTTCATTAGAATTAACTAAAATGTTCCTGATTTTCCGTTTATATTACCGATGGAAGATGTACACGTAAAACCGTTCTAATCCTGCTGAAACGTCGATATATGCAATAAAAACCGAACTTATCACCTTTTCAATATCCTACACAGTATTTTAACGAGAAACAAATGGTTGATTGAAAATGAAGTATTTAAGGTTAATTTCTAATCAATTATGTGTTTGCATCATTTTTATCGTATATTTAATGAATTAAAAACAATAAACTGAAAATTCACAAAAACGTGGAAAAATGGCAAAATGTTGCCTAATTCGATGGTATTTTGTTTAAATCACATAGAGGAAAATATCGTATATTATCGTATACGTATTATTTCAACTACATGAAAAACGTGAAAAAAGTCACTATTTGACCATATTTGAGGATTTTAACTTTCATTAGAATTGTGTTTTCATTAGAATTAACTAAAATGTTGTTGATTTTCCGTTTATATTACCGATGGAAAATGTACACGTAAAACCGCTCTAATCCGGCTGAAACGTCGATATATGCAATAAAAACAGAACTCCTCCCCTTTCCAATATCTTACTGAGTATTTTAACGAGAAACAAATAGTTTATTGAAAATGAAGTATTTAAGGTTTTTTCTAATCAATTATGTGTTTGCATCATTTTTATCGTATATTTAATGAATTAATAACAATTAACTGAAAATTCACAAAAACGTGGAAAAATGGCAAAATATTGCTTAATTAGGTGATATTTTGTTTAAATCACATAAAGGAAAAGGGGATGATAAACGTCAAAATATTGCTAAATTCGATGATTTTTCGTACGAAACAAAATGCAAGAAAACTTGCTTAAAATGCAATATTATGCGACATTCTGAGATTTGAAGGCCAAATCACATATCGTGATACTACATGAAATAGTATCGAAATATTGGTAAAAATGAATATATTTACGTAATATCAAACTACATGATTAACGTGAAAAATTCACTATTTTACCATATTTGAGGATTTTAACATCAAATCATAAAGCGAGGTTTCGTATAATTTAGATCCAAGAAAAGACATATGACATATATCTTTTCATATGATGTTGAAGACATATGATGTTGTTTCCAATACAAATGATAAAACCAATGTGTTTTCATTAGAATTAACTAAAATGTTCCTGATTTTCCGTTTATATTACCGATGGAAGATGTACACGTAAAACCGTTCTAATCCGGCTGAAACGTCGATATATGCAATAAAAACCGAACTTCTCACCTTTTCAATATCATACACAGTATTTTAACGAAAACATATGGTTGATTGAAAATGAAGTATTTAAGGTTAATTTCTAATCAATTATGTGTTTGCATCATTTTTATCGTATATTTAATGAATTAATAACAATAAACTGAAAATTCACAAAAACGTGGAAAAATGGCAAAATATTGCTTAATTAGGTGATATTATGTTTAAATCACATAAAGGAAAAGGGGATGATAAACGTCAAAATATTGCTAAATTCGATGATTTTTCGTACGAAACAAAATGCAAGAAAACTTGCTTAAAATGCAATATTATGCGACATTCTGAGATTTGAAGGCCAAATCACATATCGTGATACTACATGAAATAGTATCGAAATATTGGTAAAAATGAATATATTTACGTAATATCAAACTACATGATTAACGTAAAAAAGTCATTATTTTACCATATATGAGGATTATAACTTCAAATCATAGAGCGAGGTTTCGTATTATTTAGATCCAAGTAAAGACATATGACAATGTTGTTTCCAATACAAATGATAAAAAACAATGTGTTTTCATTAGAATTAACTAAAATGTTGTTGATTTTCCGTTTATATTACCGATGGAAAATGTACACGTAAAACCGCTCTAATCCGGCTGAAACGTCGATATATGCAATAAAAACAGAACTCCTCCCCTTTCCAATATCTTACTGAGTATTTTAACGAGAAACAAATAGTTTATTGAAAATGAAGTATTTAAGGTTTTTTCTAATCAATTATGTGTTTGCATCATTTTTATCGTATATTTAATGAATTAATAACAATTAACTGAAAATTCACAAAAACGTGGAAAAATGGCAAAATATTGCTTAATTAGGTGATATTTTGTTTAAATCACATAAAGGAAAAGGGGATGATAAACGTCAAAATATTGCTAAATTCGATGATTTTTCGTACGAAACAAAATGCAAGAAAACTTGCTTAAAATGCAATATTATGCGACATTCTGAGATTTGAAGGCCAAATCACATATCGTGATACTACATGAAATAGTATCGAAATATTGGTAAAAATGAATATATTTACGTAATATCAAACTACATGATTAACGTAAAAAAGTCACTATTTTACCATATTTGAGGATTTTAACTTCAAATCATAGAGCGAGGTTTCGTATTATTTAGATCCAAGAAAAGACATATGACAATGTTGTTTCCAATACAAATGATAAAAATCAATATGTTTTCAAAAGAATTAACTAAAATGTTCCTGATTTTCCGTTTATATTACCGATGAAAGATGTACACGAAAACCGCTCTATTCCGGCTGAAACGTCGATATATGCAATAAAAACAGAACTTCTCCCCTTTTATCTTACTTTACCCTTTTTATCTTTTGTCTGAGTAATATCTTACTCAGTATTTTAACGAGAAACAAATAGTTGATTGAAAATGAAGTATTTAAGGTTATTATCTAATCAATTATGTGTTTGCATCATTTTTATCGTATATATAATGAATTAATACCCATAAACTGAAAATTCACAAAAACGTGGAAAACGGCAAAATATTGCCTAATTCGATGATATTTTGTTTAAATCACATAGAGGAAAAGGGGATGATAAACGTCAAAATATTGCTAAATTCGATGATTTTTCGTACGAAACAAAATGCAACAAAACTTGCTTAAAATGCAATATTATGCGACATTCTGAGATTTGAAGGCCAAATCAGATATCGTGATACTACATGAAATAGAATCGAAATATTGGTAAAAATGAATATATTTACGTAATATCAAACTACATAATTAACGTTAAAAACTCACTATTTTACCATATTTGAGGATTTTAACTACAAATCATAGAGTGAGGTTTCGTATTATTTAGATCCAAGAAAAGACATATGACAATGTTGTTTCCAATACAAATGATAAAAATCAATGTGTTTTCATTAGAATTAACTAAAATGTTCCTGATTTTCCGTTTATATTACTGATGGAAGATGAACACGAAAACCGCTCTAATCCGGCTGAAACGTCGATATATGCAATAAAAACCGAACTTCTCCCCGTTTCAATATCTTACTCACTATTTTAACGAGAAACAAATAGATGATAGAAAAAGAAGTATTTAAGGATATTATTTAATCAATTATGTGTTTGCATCATTTTTATCGTATATATAATGAATTAATACCCATAAACTAAAAATTCACAAAAACGTGGAAAACGGCAAAATATTGCCTAATTCGATGATATTTTGTTAAAATCACATAGAGGAAAAGAGGATGATAAACGTCAAAATATTTCTAAATTCGATGATTTTTCGTACGAAACAAAATGCAAGAAAACTTGAATAAATTCAATATTATGCGACATTCTGAGATTTGAAGGCCAAATCATATATCGTGATACTACATGAAATAGTATCGAAATATTGGTAAACATGAATGTATTTACGTAATATCAAACTACAAGACTAACGTGAAAAAGTCACTATTTTACCATATATGAGGATTTTAACTTCAAATCATAGAGCGAGGTTTCGTATTATTTAGAACCAAGAAAAGACATATGACAATGTTGTTTCCAATACAAATGATAAAAATCAATGTGTTTTCATAAGAATTAACTAAAATATTCCTGATTTTCCGTTTACATTACCGATGATCACTCTCTTCAACCTCATGTAGAGGTTGAAATGAGGGATGCAGAGGCTCATGAGAGGGATGCAGGATTTGAAGAGAGGGATGCAGAGGCTCAAGAGAGTGATGCAGAGGCTTAGGAGAGGGATGCAGAGGCACAAGTGAATGATGCAGAGGCTTAAGAGAGGGATGCAGAGGCTCAAGAGAATGATGCAGAGGCTCAAGAGAGGGATGCAGAGGCTAAAGAGAGCGATGCAGAGGGTGAAGAGAGAGATGCAGAGGCTTAAGAGAGTGATGCAGAGGCTTAAGAGAGTAATGCAGAGGCTCAAGAGAATGATGTAGAGGCTTAAGAGAGGGATGCAGAGGCTCAAGAGAATGATGCAGAGGCTCAAGAGAGTGATGCAGAGGATCAAGAGAGGGATGCAGAGGCTTAAGAGAGTGATTCAGAGGCTCAAGAGAGTGATCCTCTGCATCACTCTCTTCGGCCTCTGCATCACTCTCTAAAGCCTCTGCATCCCTCTCTTGTGCCTCTGCATCACTCTCTTGAGCCTCTGCATTCCTCTCTTAAGCCTTTGCATCACTCTCTTGAGCCTCTGCATTCCTCTCTTGAGCCTCTGCATCACTCTCTTCAGCCTCTTCATCCCTCTCGTGAGCCTCTGCAACACTCTCTTCAGCCTTTGCATCACTCTCTTTAGCCTCTGAATCCCTCTCTTGTGGCCTCTGCACAACTCTCTCGAGTCTCTGCATCACTTTCTTGATTCTCTGCATCACTCTCGTAAGCCTCTGAATCCCTCTCTTAAGCCTCTGCATCCCCTGTCTTGAGCCGCTGCATCCCTCTCTTAAGCCTCTGCATCACTCTCTTGAGCCTTTGCATCACTCCCATGAGCCTCTGCATCCCTCTCTTAATCCTTTACATCCCTCTCTTGAGCCTCTGCATCCCTCTCTTATGCCTCTGCAACACTCTCTTCAGCCTCTGCATCACTCTCCTAAGCCTCTGCATCTCTCTCTTGAGCCTCTGCATCCCTCTCTTAAGCCTCCGCAACACTCTTTTCAGCCTCTGCATCACTTTCGTAAGCCTCTGCATCCCTTTCTTGAGCCTTTGCAACACTCTCTTGAAATCCTGCACCCCTCTCATGAGCCTCTGCATCCCTCTCCTGAGCCTTTGAATCACTCTCTTAAGCCTCTGCATCCCTCTCTTGAGCCTCTACGTCACTCTCAAGAGCCTCTTCATCCCTCTCTTGTGACTCTGCCTCCCTCACTTGAGCCTCTGCATCCCTCTCTTGAGCCCATGCATCCCTCTCTAGAGACTCTGCATCACTCTCTTAAGCCTCTGCATCACTCACGTAATCCTCTGAATCACTCTCTTGAGCCTCTGCATCCCTCTCTTGAACTCCTGCATCCCTCTCATGAGCCTCTGCATCCTTCTATTGAGCCTTCGGATCACTCTCTTAAGCCACTGCATCCCTCTCTTGAGCCTCTGCATCACTCTCAAGAGCCTCTGCATCCCTCTCTTGTGCCTCTGCATCCCTCACTTGAGCCTCTGCATCCCTCTCTCGAGCCTCTGCATCCCTCTCTTAAGCCTCTGCAACACTCTCTTAAGCCTCTGAATCACTCTCTTAAGCCTCTGAATCACTCTCTTGAGCCTTTGTATCACTCTCTTGAGCCCCTGCATCCCTCTCTAAAGCCTCTGCATCATTGCCTTGAGCCTCTGCATCACACTCTTAAGCCTCTGCATTACTCTCTTGAGCCTCTGCATCCCTCTCCTAAGCCTCTGCATCACTCTCTTGATCCTCTGCATCACTCTCTTCAACCTCTGAATACCTCTCTTGAACTCTTCCATCCCTCTAATGAGCTTATCGTATATATAATGAATTAATACCCATAAACTGAAAATTCACAAAAACGTGGAAAACGGCAAAATATTGCCAAATTCGATGATATTTTGTTTAAATCACATAGAGGAAAAGGGGATGATAAACGTCAAAATATTGCTAAATTCGATGATTTTTCGTACGAAACAAAATGCAAGAAAACTTGCTTAAAATGCAATATTATGCGACTCTTGAGCCTTTTCCTCATCCCTCTCTTGAGCCTTATCCAGCACTCTCTTGAGTCTCTGCATCATTCTCTTGAGCCTCTGCATCCCTTTATTAATCCTCTGCATCACTCTCTTGAGCCTCTGCATCACTCTCTTGAGCCTCTGCATCACTCTCTTAAACCTCTGCATCCCTCTCTTGATCCTCTGCACATATTTTTGAATGAATTTGATTTGAAGTTAAAATCCTCAAATATGGTAAAATAGTGACTTTTTCACGTTAATCATGTAGTTTGATATTACGTAAATTTATTCATTTTTACCAATATTTCGATACTATTTCATTTAGTATCACGATATGTGATTTGGCCTTCAAATCTCAGAATGTCGCATAATATTGCATTTTAAGCAAGTTTTCTTGCATTTTGTTTCGTACGAAAAATCATCGAATTTAGCAATATTTTGACGTTTATCATCCCCTTTTCCTTTGTGTGATTTAAACAAAATATCAACGAATTAAGCAATATTTTCCATTTTTCCACGTTTTTGTGAATTTTCAGTTTATTGTTATTAATTCATTAAATATACGATAAAAATGATGCAAACACATAATTGATTTGAAAAAACTTAAATACTTCATTTTCAATAAACTATTTGTTTCTCGTTAAAATACTCAGTAAGATATAGGAAAGGGGAGGAACTCTGTTTTTATTGCATATATCGACGTTTCAGCCGGATTAGAGCGGTTTTACGTGTACATTTTCCATCGGTAATATAAACGGAAAATCAACAACATTTTAGTTAATTCTAATGAAAACACATTGATTTTTATCATTTGTATTGGAAACAACATTGTCATATGTCTTTTCTTGGTTCTAAATAATACGAAACCTCGCTCTATGATTTGAAGTAAAAATCCTCATATATGGTAAAATAGTGACTTTTTCACGTTAGTCTTGTAGTTTGATATTACGTAAATATATTCATTTTTACCAATATTTCGATACTATTTCATGTAGTATCACGATATGTGATTTGGCCTTCAAATCTCAGAATGTCGCATAATATTGCATTTTAAGCAAGTTTTCTTGCATTTTGTTTCGTACGAAAAATCATCGAATTTAGCAATTTTTGACGTTTATCATCCCCTTTTCCTCTATGTGATTTAAACAAAATATCATCGAATTAGGCAATATTTTGCCGTTTTCCACGTTTTTGTGAATTTTCAGTTTAAGGGTATTAATTCATTATATATACGATAAAAATGATGCAAACACATAATTGATTAGATAATAACCTTAAATACTTCATTTTCAATCAACTATTTGTTTCTCGTTAAAATACTGCGTAAGATATTACTCAGACAAAAGATAAAAAGGGTAAAGTAAGATAAAAGGGGAGAAGTTCTGTTTTTATTGCATATATCGACGTTACAGCCGGAATAGAGCGGTTTTCGTGTACATCTTTCATCGGTAATATAAACGGAAAATCAGGAACATTTTAGTTAATTCTTATGAAAACACATTTATTTTTATCATTTGTATTGGAAACAACATTGTCGTATGTCTTTTCTTGGATCTAAATAATACGAAACCTCGCTCTATGATTTGAAGTTAAAATCCTCATATATGGTAAAATAGTGACTTTTTTACGTTAATCATGTAGTTTGATATTACGTAAATATATTCATTTTTACCAATATTTCGATACTATTTCATGTAGTATCACGATATGTGATTTGGCCTTCAAATCTCAGAATGTCGCATAATATTGCATTTTAAGCAAGTTTTCTTGCATTTTGTTTCGTACGAAAAATCATCGAATTTAGCAATATTTTGACGTTTATCATCCCCTTTTCCTTTATGTGATTTAAACAAAATATCACCTAATTAAGCAATATTTTGCCATTTTTCCACGTTTTTGTGAATTTTCAGTTAATTGTTATTAATTCATTAAATATACGATAAAAATGTTGCAAACACATAATTGATTAGAAATTAACCTTAAATACTTCATTTTCAATCAACCATTTGTTTCTCGTTAAAATACTGTGTAGGATATTGAAAAAGTGAGAAGTTCGGTTTTTATTGCATATATCGACGTTTCAGCCGGATTAGAACGGTTTTACGTGTACATCTTCCATCCGTAATATAAACGGAAAATCAGGAACATTTTAGTTAATTCTAATGAAAACACATTGGTCTTATCATTTACATTAGAAACAACATCATATGTCTTCAATATCATATGAAAAGATATATGTCATATGTCTTTTCTTGGATCTAAATAATACGAAACCTCGCTCTATGATTTGAAGTTAAAATCCTCAAATATGGCAAAATATTGACTTTTTTCACGTTTTTCATGTAGTTTGATATTACGTAAATATATTCATTTTTACCAATATATCGATACTATTTCATGTAGTATCACGATATGTGATTTGTCCTTCAAATCTCAGAATGTCGAATAATATTGCATTTTAAGCAAGTTTTCTTGCATTTTGTTTCGTACGAAAAATCATCGAATTCAACAATATTTTGACGTTTCTCATCATCTTTTCCTCTCTGTGATTTAAACAAAATATCATCGAATTAGGCAACATTTTGCCGTTTTCCACGTTTTTGTGAATTTTCAGTTTATGGGTATAAATTCATTATATATACGATAAAAATGATGCAAACACATAATTGATTAGATAATATCCTTAAATACTTCATTTTCTATCATCTATTTGTTTCTCATTAAAATACTGAGTAAGATATTGAAAAGGGGAGAAGTTCGGTTTTTATTGCATATATCGACGTTTCAGCCAGAATAGAGCGGGTTTTTGTGTACATTTTCCATCGGTAATAAAAACGGAAAATCAACAAAATTTTAGTTAATTCTAATGCAAACACATTGTTTTTTATCATTTGTATTGGAAACAACATTGTCATATGTCTTTTCGTGGATCTAAATAATACGAAACCTCGCTCTATGATTTGAACTTAAAATCCTCAAATATGGTAAAATAGTGACTTTTTCACGTTAATCATGTAGTTTGATATTACGTAAATATATTCATTTTTACCAATATTTCGATACTATTTCATGTAGTATCACGACATCTGATTTGGCCTTCAAATCTCAGAATGTCGCATAATATTGCATTTTAAGCAAGTTTTCTTGCATTTTGTTTCGTACGAAAAATCATCGAATTTAGCAATATTTTGACGTTCATCATCCCCTTTTCCTTTATGTGATTTAAACAAAATATCACCAAATTAAGCAATATTTTGCCATTTTTACACGTTTTTGTGAATTTTCAGTTTATTGTTATTAATTCATTAAATATACGATAAAAATGATGCAAACACATAATTGATTAGAAATTAACCTTAAATACTTCATTTTCAATCAACCATTTGTTTCTCGTTAAAATACTGTGTAGGATATTGAAAAGGTGAGAAGTTCGGTTTTTATTGCATATATCGACGTTTCAGCCGGATTAGAACGGTTTTACGTGTACATCTTCCATCTTTAATATAAACGGAAAATCAGGAACATTTTAGTTAATTCTAAAACGCATCCCGCTCCCGCTCCTGCATCCCGCTCTTGTGACTGTGCATCCCTCTCTTGAGCCTCTGCATCCCTCGATTGAGCCTCTGCATCCCTCTCTTGTGACTCTGCATCACTCACGTAATCCTCTGAATCACTCTCCTGAGCCTCTGCATCCCTGCATCCCTCTCTTAAGCCTCTGCAACACTCTTTTCAGCCTCTGCAGCACTTTCTTAATCCTCTGCATCCCTTTCTTGAGCCTTTGCATCACTCTCTTGAAATCCTGCATCCCTCCCATGAGCCTCTGCATCCCTCTCCTGAGCCTTTGCATCACTCAATTAAGCCTCTGCATCTCTCTCTTGAGCCTCTGCGTCACTCTCAAGAGCTTCTGCATCCCGCTCTTGTGACTCTGCATCCCTCTCTTGAGCCTCTGCATCCCTCGCTTGAGCCTCTGCATCCCTCTCTTGTGACTCTGCATCACTCACGTAATCCTCTGAATCACTCTCTTGAGCCTCTGCATCCCTCTCTTGAACTCCTGCATCGCTCTCATGAGCCTCTGCATCCTTCTTTTGAGCCTACGCATCACTCTCTTTAGCCACTGCATCCCTCTCTTGAGCCTCTGCATCACTCTCAAGAGCCTCTGCATCCCTCTCTTGAGCCTTTGCATCACTCTCTTGAGCCCCTGCATCCCTCTCTCAAGCCTCTGCATCACTCTCTTGAGCCTCTGCATCCCTCTCTTAAGCCTTTTCATTACTCTCTTGAGCCTCTGCATTCCTCTCTTGAGCCTCTGCATCATTCTCTTCAGCTTCTTCATCCCTCTCTTGAGCCACTGCAACACTCTCTTCAGCCTCTGCATAACTCTCGTAAGCCTCTGAATCACTCTCTTGAGCCTCTGCATCCCACTCTTAAGCCTCTGCATCACTCACGTAATCCTCTGAATTACTCTCTTGATCCTCTGCATCACTCTCATGATCGTCTGCATCACTCTCTTGAGCCTCTGCATCACTCTCTTGAGCCTCTCCATCACTCTCTTGAGGCTCTGTATCACACTCTTCAGCCTCTGCATCATTCTCTTAAGCCTCTGCATCTCTCTCTTGATTCTCTACATCACTCTCTTGAGCCTCTGCATCATACTCTTGAGCCTCTGCATCCCTCTCTTAAGCCTCTACATCATTCTCTTGAGCCTCTGCTTCACTCTCGTGAGCCTCTTCATCACTCTCGTAAGCCTCTGCCTTTCTGTCTTGAGCCTCTGCATCACTCTCTTGATCCTCTGCATCCCTCTCTGGAGCCTCAGCATCCCTCTCTTGAGCCTTTTCCAGCACTCTCTTGAGTCTCTGCATCATTCTCTTGAGCCTCTGCATCCCTCTATTAATCCTCTGCATCACTCTCTTGAGCCTCTGCATCCCTCTCTTGCGCCTCTCCATCACTCTCTTGTGTCTCTGCATCACTCTCTTGAGCCTTTGCATCACTCTCTTTAGCCTCTGCATCACTCTCTTAAACCTCTGCATCCCTCTCTCGATCCTCTGCATCACTCTCTTGAGCCTCTGCATCATTCTCTTGAGCCTCTGCATCACTCTCTTGAGCCTCTGCATCACTCTCTTGAGCCTCTGCATCACTCTCTTAAGCCTCTGCATCTCTCTCTTCAGCCTCTGCATCCCTCTCTTGATCCTCTGCATCACTCTCTTGAGCCTCTGCATCATTCTCTTGAGCCTCTACATCCTTCTCCTAAGCTTCTACATCATTCTCTTGAGCCACTGCATCACTCTCTTGAGCCCCTGCATCACTCTCTTGAGCCTCTGCATCACTCTCTTAAGCCTCTGCATCTCCCTCTTCAGCCTCTGCATTACTCTCTTGAGCCTCTTCATCCCTCTCCTAAGCCTCTGCCTCACTCTCTTAAGCCTCTGCATCACTCTATTAATCCTCTGCATCACTCTCTTGAACCTCTGCATCACTCTCTTCAGCCTCTTCATCCCTCTCTTGAGCCTCTGAAACACTCCCTTCAGCCTCTGCATCGCTCTCTTAAGCCTCTGAATCCCTCTCTTGAGGCCTCTGCATAGCTCTCTCGAGCCTCTGCAACACTCTCTTGATTCTCTGCATCACTCTCGTAAGCCTCTGAATCACTTTCTTGAGCCTCTGCATCCCTCTCTTAAGCATCTGCATCCCTCTCTTAAGCCTCTGCATCACTCTCTTAAGCCTCTGCATCACTCTCTAGAGCCTCTGCATCACTCTCTTAAGCCTCTGCATCCCTCTATTGAGCCTCTGCATCACTCTCTTGTTTCTCTGCATCACTCTCTTGAGCCTCTGCATTACTTTCCTGAGCCTCTGCTTCACTCACTAGAACCTCTGCATCACTCTCTTCAGGCTCTGCATCACTCTCTTAAGCCTCTGCTTCCCTCTCTTGATCCTCTGCATCACTCTCATGAGCCTCTGCATTACTCTCTTAAGCCTCTGCATCACTCTTGTAAGCCTCTGAATCACTCTCTTGAGCCTCTGCATCACTCTCCTGAGCCCCTGCATCCCACTCTTGAGCCTCTGCATCACTCTCTTGAGCCTCTGCATAACCCTTTTAAGCCTCTGCATCCCTCTTTTGAGCCTCTGCATCACTTTCTTAAGCCTCTGCATCACTCTCTTAAGCCTTTGTATTACTCTCGTAAGTCTCTGAATCACTCTCTTGAGCGTCTGCATCCCTCTCTTGAGCCTCTGCATCACTCCCAAGAGCCTCTGCATCTCTCTCTTGTGCCTCTGCTTCCCTCACCTGAGCCGCTGCATCCCTCTCTTGAGCCTCTGCATCCCTCTCTTTAGCCTCTGCATCCCTCTCTTAAGCCCTTGCATTACTCTCTAAATCCTCTGCATCCCTCCCTTAAGCCTCTGCATCACTCTCTTCAGCCCCTGCATCATTCTCTTGAGCCTCTGCATCCCTCCTATAAGCCTCTACATCATTCTCTTGTGCCTCTGCATCACTCTCTTGAACCTCTGCATCACTCTCTTAAGCCTTTTCATCCCTCTCTTGAGCCCATGCATCCCTCTCATGAGCCTCTGCATCCCTCACTTGAGCCTCTGCATCACACTCTTGAGCCCCTGCATCCCTCTCTCAAGCCTCTGCATCACTCTCTTAAGACTCTGCATCACTCACGTAATCCTCTGAATCACTCTCTTGAGCTTCTGCATCCCTCTCTTGAACTCCTGCATCCCTCTCATGAGCCTCTGCATCCTTCTATTGAGCCTTCGCATCACTCTTTTAAGCTACTGCTCTTAAGCCTCTGCAGTAGCAGAGGCTTAAGGATCAAGAGGAGTGATGCAGAGGCTGAAGAGAGAAATGCAGAGGCTAAAGAGAGTGATGCAGAGGCTCAAGAGAGTGATGCAGGGGCTCAAGAAAATGATGTAGAGGCTTAATTGAAGGATGTAGAGGCTCAAGAGAATGATGCAGAGGCTCAGGAGAGTGATGCAGAGGATCAAGAGAGGGATGCAGAGGTTTAAGAGAGTGATGCAGAGGCTCAAGAGAGTGATGCAAAGGCTCATGAGAGTGATGCAGAGGCTCAAGAGAGGGATGCAGAGGCTTAAGAGAGTGATGCGGAGGCCGAAGAGAATGATTCAGAGGCTTAAGAGAGTGATACAGAGGCTTAAGAGAGTGTTGCATAGGCTTAATAGAGAGATGCAGAGCTTCAAGAGAGTGATGCAGAGGCTAAAAAGAGTTATGCAGAGGCTTAAGAGAGTTATGCAGAGGCTTAAGAAAGTGATGCAGAGGCTTAAGAGAGGGATTCAGGGGCTCTAGAAAGGGATGCAGAGGCTAAAGAGAGTGATGCAGAAGCTGAAGAGCGAGATGCAGAGGCTTAAGAGAGTGATGCAGAGGCTCAAGAGAGTAATGGAGAGTCTCAAGAGAATAATGAAGAGGCTTAAGAGATAGATGCAGAGGCTCAAGCGAATGATGCAGAGGCTCAAGAGAGTGATGCAGAGGATGAAGAGAGTAATGCCGAGGCTCAAGGGAATGCTGTAGAAGCTGACGAGAGGGATGCAGAGGCTCAAGAGAATGATGTTGAGGCTTAAGAGAGGGATGCAGAGGCTCAAGAGAATGATGCAGAGGCTCAAGAGAGTGATGCAGAGGATCAAGAGAGTAATGCAGAGGCTGAAGAGAGAAATGCAGAGGCTAAAGAGAGTGATGCAAAGGCTCAAGAGAAGGATGTAGAGGCTCAAGAGAATGATGCAGAGGCTCAGGAGAGTGATGCAGAGGATCAAGAGAGGGATGCAGAGGTTTAAGAGAGTGATGCAGAGGCTCGAGAGAGTTAAGCAGAGGCCTCAAGAGAGGGATTCAGAGGCTCAAGAGAGGGGTGCAGAGGCTCAAGAGATTGATGCAGAGGCTTAATAGAGGGATGCTAAGGCTCAAGAGAATGATGTAGAGGCTTAAGAGAGTGAGGCAGAGGCTTATGAGAGTGATGCAGAGGCTTACGAGAGTGATGCAGAGGCTAAAGAGAATGATGCAGAGGATTATGAGAGGGATAAAAAGGCTAAAGAGAATGATGCAGAGGCTTAAGAGAGGGATGCAGAGGCTCAAGAGAGTGATGGAGATGCTCAAGAAAGTGATGCAGAGGCTCAACAGAGTGATTCAGATGCTTACGAGAGTGATGCAGAGGCTTAAGAGAGTGATGCAGAGGCTTAGGAGAGGGATGCAGAGGCTCAAGAGAGGGATGCAGAGGCTCATGAGAGGGATGCAGGGCTCAAGAGAGGGATGAAGAGGCTAGAGTGAGGGAAGCAGAGGCACAAGAGAGGGATGCAGAAGCTCCTGAGAGTGACGCAGAGGCTCAAGAGAGGGATGCAGAGGCTCAAGAGAGTGACTCAGAGGCTTACGAGAGTAATGCAGAGGCTTAAGAGAGTGATGCAGAGGCTTAAGAAAATGATGTAGAGGCTCAAAAGAGGGATGCAGAGGCTTAAAAGGGTGATGCAGAAGCCTCAGGAGAGGGATTCAGAGGCTTAAGAGAGGGGTGCAGAGGCTCAAGAGAGTGATGCAGAGGCTTAAGAGAGGGATGCTGAGGCTCAAGAGAATGATGCAGAGGCTTAAGAGAGTGAGGCAGAGGCTTACGAGAGTGATGCAGAGGCTTAGGAGAGTGATGCAAAGGCTAAAGAGAATGATGCAGAGGATTAAGAGAGGGATGCAGAGGCTAAAGAGAATGGTGCAGAGGCTTAAGAGAGGGATGCAGAGGCTCAAGAGAGTGTTGTAGAGGCTCAGGAAAGTGATGCAGAGGCTGAACAGAGTGATTCAGATGCTTACGAGAGTGATGCAGAGGCTTAAGAGAGTGATAAAGAGGCTTAGGAGAGGGATGCAGAGGCTAAAGAGAATGGTGTACAGGCTTAAGAGAGCGATGCAGAAGCTCAAGATAGTGATGGAGAGGCTCAAGAAAGTGATGCAGAGGCTCAACAGAGTGATTCAGAAGCTTACGAGAGTGATGCAGAGGCTTAAGAGAGTGATGAAGAGGCTTAGGAGAGGGATGCAGAGGCTCAAGAGAGGGATGCAGAGGCTCAAGAGCAGGATGCAGAGGCTTGAGTGAGGGAAGCAGAGGCACAAGAGAGGGATGCAAAGGCTCTTGAGAGTGACGCAGAGGCTCAAGAGAGGGATGTAGAGGCTTAAGAGAGTGATACAAAGGCTCAAGTGAGGGATGCAGAGGCTCATGAGAGGGATAGTTCAAGTGAGTGATGCAGAGGCTCAAGAGAGTGATTCAGAGGCTTAAGCGAGTGATGCAAAGGCTCAAGAGAAGGATGCAAAGGCTCATGAGAGGGATGGAGGAGTTCAAGAGAGAGATGCAGAGTTTCACGAAAGGGATGCAGAGGCTTAAGAAAATGATTCAGAGGCTCAAGAGAGTGTTGCAGAGGCTCAATAGAGGGATGCAAGGGCTCAAGAGAGTGATAGAGAGGCTCAAGCGAGTGATTCAGAAGTTTACGGGAGTGATGCAGAGGCTTTAGAGAGTGATGCAGAGGCTTACGAGAGTGATGCAGAGGCTTAAGAGAGTGGTGCAGAGGCTCAAGAGAGGGATGCAGAGGCTCAAGAGAGGGATGAACAGGCTCAAGAGAGGGATGCAGAGGCTTAAGAGAGTGATGCAAAGGCTCAAGAGAGGATGCAGAGGCTAGAGAGAATGATGCTGAGGCTAAAGAGAGTGATGCAGAGGTTTAAAAGAAGGATGCAGAGGCTCAAGAGAGTGATGCAGAGGCTCATGAGAGTGATGCAGAGGCTTGCGAGAGTGATGCAGAGGATCAAGAGAGTAATACAGAGGCTAACGAGAATGATGCAGAGGCTCAAGAGAGTGATGCAGAGGCTCTAAAGAGTGATGCAGAGGTTAAAGAGAGTGATGCAGAGGTTTAAGAGAAGGATGCAGAGGCTCAAGAGAGTGATGCAGAGGCTCATGAGAGTGATGCAGAGGCTCAAGAGAGGGATGCAGAGGCTTAAGAGAGTGATGCGGAGGCCGAAGAGAGTGATGCAAAGGCTTAAGAGAGTGATACAGAGGCTTAAGAGTGTGTTGCATAGGCTTAATAGAGAGATGCAGAGGCTCAAGAGAGTGATGCAGAGGCTAAAAAGAGTTATGCAGAGGCTTTAGAGAGTGATGCAGAGGCTTAAGAGAGTGATGCAGAGGCTTTAGAGAGGGATACAGGGGATCTAGAGAGGGATGCAGAGGCTAAAGAGAGTGATGCAGAGGCTGAAGAGAGAGATGCAGAGGCTTAAGAGAGTGATGCAGAGGCTCAAGGAAGTGATGCAGAGTCTCAAGAGAATGATGTACAGGCTTAAGAGAGGCATGCAGAGGCTCAAGAGAATGATGCAGAGGCTCACGAGAGTGATGCAGGGGATGAAGAGAGTGATGCCGAGGCTCAAGAGAATGATGTAGAGGCTTAAGAGAGGGATGCAGAGGCTCAAGAGAATGATGTAGAGGCTTAAGAGAGGGATGCAGAGGCTCAAGAGAATGATGCAGAGGCTCAAGAGAGTGATGCAGAGGATCAAGAGAGTGATGCAGAGGCTGAAGAGAGAAATGCAGAGGCTAAAGAGAGTGATGCAGAGGCTCAAGAGAGTGATGCAGGGGCTCAAGAAAATGATGTAGAGGTTTTAGAGAAGGATGTAGAGGCTCAAGAGAATGATGCAGAGGCTCAAGAGAGTGATGCAGAGGATCAAGAGAGGGATGCAGAGGTTTAAGAGAGTGATGCAGAGGCTCAAGAGAGTGATGCAGAGGCTCATGAGAGTGATGCAAAGGCTCAAGAGAGGGATGCAGAGGCTTAAGAGAGTGATGCGGAGGCCGAAGAGAGTGATGCAGAGGCTTAAGAGAGTGATACAGAGGCTTAAGAGAGTGTTGCATAGGCTTAATAGAGAGATGCAGAACTTCAAGAGAGTGATGCAGAGGCTAAAAAGAGTTATGCAGAGGCTTAAGAGAGTTATGCAGAGGCTTAAGAGAGTGATGCAGAAGCTTAAGAGAGGGATTCAGGGGCTCTAGAAAGGGATGCAGAGGCTAAAGAGAGTGATGCAGAGGCTGAAGAGAGAGATGCAGAGGCTTAAGAGAGTGATGCAGAGGCTCAAGAGAGTGAAGGAGAGGCTCAAGAGAATGATGCAGAGGCTCAAGAGAGTGATGCAGAGGATGAAGAGAGTAATGCCGAGGCTCAAGGGAATGATGTAGAGGCTTAAGAGAGTGATGCAGAGGCTCAAGAGAATGATGTTGAGGCTTAATAGAGGGATGCAGAGGCTCAAGAGAATGATGCAGAGGCTTAAGAGAGTGATGCAGAGGATCAAGAGAGTAATGCAGAGGCTGAAGAGAGAAATGCAGAGGCTAAAGAGAGTGATGCAGAGGCTCAAGAGAGTGATGCAGGGGCTCAAGAGAATGATGTAGAGGCTTTAGAGAAGGATGTAGAGGCTCAAGAGAATGATGCAGAGGCTCAAGAAAGTGATGCAGAGGATCAAGAGAGGGATGCAGAGGTTTTAGAGAGTGATGCAGAGGCTCAAGAGAGTGATGCAGAGGCTCGAGAGAGTTATGCAGAGGCCACAAGAGAGGGATTCAGAGGCTCAAGAGAGGGGTGCAGAGGCTCAAGAGAGTGATGCAGAGGCTTAATAGAGGGATGCTAAGGCTCAAGAGAATGATGTAGAGGCTTAAGAGAGTGAGGCAGACGCTTACGAGAGTGATGCAGAGGCTTACGAGAGTGATTCAGAGGCTAAAGAGAAAGATGCAGAGGATTAAGAGAGGGATGCAGAGGCTAAAGAGAATGATGCAGAGGCTTAAGAGAGGGATGCAGAGGCTCAAGAGAGTGATGGAGAGGCTCAAGAAAGTGATGCAGAGGCTCAACAGAGTGATTCAGATGCTTACGAGAGTGATGCAGAGGCTTAGGAGAGTGATGCAGAGGCTTTGGAGAGGGATGCAGAGGCTCAAGAAAGGGATGCAGAGGCTCATGAGAGGGATGCAGGGGCTCAAGAGAGGGATGAAGAGGCTAGAGTGAGGGAAGCAGAGGCACAAGAGAGGGATGCAGAGACTCCTGAGAGTGACGCAGAGGCTCAAGAGAGTGATTCAGAGGCTTACGCGAGTAATGCAGAGGCTTAAGAGAGTGATGCAGAGGCTTAAGAAAGTGATGTAGAGGCTCAAAAACGGATGCAGAGGCTTAAAAGGGTGATGAAGAGGCTTGAGAGAGTTATGCAGAAGCCTCATGAGAGGGATTCAGAGGCTTAAGAGAGGGGTGCAGAGGCTCAAGAGAGTGATGCAGAGGCTTAAGAGAGGGATGCTGAGGCTCAAGAGAATGATGCAGAGGCTAAAGAGAGTGAGGCAGAGGCTTACGAGAGTGATGCAGAGGCTAAGGAGAGTGATGCAGAGGCTAAAGAGAATGATGCAGAGGATTAAGAGAGGGATGCAGAGGCTAAAGAGAATGGTTCAGAGGCTTAAGAGAGGGATGCAGAGGCTCAAGAGAGTGATGGAGAGGCTCAAGAAAGTGATGCAGAGGCTCAACAGAGTGATTCAGATGCTTACGAGAGGGATGCAGAGGCTGAAGAGAGTGATGCAGACGTTCAAGAGAGTGATGCAGAGGCTCAAGAGAGTGACGCAGAGGCTTAAGAGAGGGATGCAGAGGCTCAAGAGAGGGATGCAGAGGCCCAAGAAAGGGATGCAGAGGCTCAAGAGAGGGATGCAGAGGCTCAAGTGAGGGATGTAGTGGCACAAGAGAGGGATGCAGAGGCTCATGGAAGTGATGCAAAGGCTCAAGAGAGGGATGCAGAGCCTCTGCATCTCTCTCTTCAGCCTCTGCATCCCTCTCTTGAGCCTCTGCATCACTCTATTGAGCCTCTACATCCCTCTCTTGAGCCTCTGCATCCCTCTCTTATGCCTCTGCAACACTCTCTTCAGCCTCTGCATCACTCTCTTAAGCCTCTGAATCTCTCTCTTGAGCCTCTGCATCCGTCTCTTAAGCCACCGCAACACTCTTTTCAGCCTCTGCATCACTTTCTTAAGCCTCTGCATCCCTTTCTTGAGCCTTTGCATCACTCTCTTGAAATCCTGCATCCCTCTCATGAGCCTCTGCATCCCTCTCCTGAGCCTTTGCATCACTCTCTTAAGCCTCTGCATCCCTCTCTTGAGCCTCTACGTCACTCTCAAGAGCCTCTGCATCCCTCTCTTGTGACTCTGCATCCCTCACTTAAGCCTCTGCATCCCTCTCAGGAGCCCATGCATCCCTCTCATGAGCCTCTGCATCCCTCTCTTGTGACTCTGACTCACTCACGTAATCCTCTGAATCACTCTCTTGAGCCTCTGCATCCCTCTCTTGAACTCCTGCATCCCTCTCATGAGCCTCTGCATCCTTCTATTGAGCCATCGCATCACTCTCTATAGCCACTGCATCCCTAACTTGAGCCTCTGCATCACTCTCAAGAGCCTCTGCATCCCTCTCTTGTGCCTCTGCATCCCTCACTTGAGCCTCTGCATCTCTCTCTCGAGCCTCTGCATCCCTCTCTTAAGCCTCTGCATCACTCTCTTAAGCCTCTGAATCACTCTCTTACGCCTCTGCATCACTGTCTTGAGCCTCTGCATTACACTCCTAAGCCTCTGCATTACTCTCTTGAGCCTCTGCATCTGTCTCCTAAGCCTCTGCCTCACTCTCTTAAGCCTTTGCATCACTCTCTTGAGCCTCTGCATCACTCTCTTGAGCCTCTGCATCACTCTCTTGATCCTCTGCATCACTCTCTTAAACCTCTGCATACCTCTCTTGAACTCTTCCATCCCTCTAATGAGCTTCTGCATCCTTCTCTTGAGCCTTTGCATCACTCTCTTAAGCCTCTGCATCCCTCACTTGAGCCTCTGCATCCCTCTCTTGAGCCTCTGCATCCCTCTCTTGGGCCTCTGCAACCTTCTCTTCAGCCTCTGCATCCCTCTTTTAAGCCTTTGCATTACTCTCTTAAGCCTCTGCATCATTCTCTTAAGCCTCAGAATCATTCTCTTGAGCCTCTGCATCCCTCTCTTGAGCCTCTGCATCCCTCTCTTAAGCCTCTGCATCACTCTCTTGAACGTCTGCATCACTCTCTTCAGCCTCCGCATCCCTCTCTTGGGCCTCTGCATCCTTCTCTTGAGCCTCTGCATCCCTCTTTTAAGCCCTTTCATCCCTCTCTCAAGCCTCTGCATCACTCTCTTGAACCTCTGCATCACCATCTTAAGCCTCTGCATTACTCTCGTGAGCCTCTGCATCACTCGCTTGAGCCTCTGCATCCCTCCTAAGCCTCTGTAGCACTCTCTTAAGCCTCTGGATCCCTCTCTTGATCATCTGCCTCACTCTCTTAAGCCTCTGCATCACTCTCTTGAGCCTCTGCATCCCTCTCTTGAGCCTCTGCACCACTCTCTTCAGCCTCTTCAGCCCCTCTCTTGAGCCTCTGCAACACTCTCTTCAGCCTCTGCATCACTCTCTTAAGCCTCTGAATCCCTCTCTTGAGGCCTCTGCATAACTCTCTCGAGCCTCTGCATCACTCTCCTGATTCTCTGCATGGCTCTTGTAAGCCTCTGCATCACTCTCTTGATCCTCTGCATCACTCTCTTGAGCCTCTGCATCACTCTCTCTAGTCTCTGCATCACTCTCTTAAGCCTCTGCAACACACCTTTCAGCCTCTGCATCACTTTCTTAATCCTCTGCATCCCTTGCTTGAGCCTTTGCATCACTCTCTTGAAATCCTGCATCCCTCTCATGAGCCTCTGCATCCCTCTCCTGAGACTTTGCATCACTCTCTTCAGCCTCTGCATCCCTCTCTTGAGCCTCTGCGTCACTCTCAAGAGCCTCTGCATCCCGCTCTTGTGACTCTGCATCCCTCTCTTGAGCCTCTGCATCCCTCGCTTGAGCCTCTGCATCCCTGTCTTGTGACTCTGCATCACTCACGTAATCCTCTGAATCACTCTCCTGAGCCTCTGCATCCCTGCATCCCTCTCTTAAGCCTCTGCAACACACTTTTCAGCCTCTGCAGCACTTTCTTAATCCTCTGCATCCCTTTCTTGAGCCTTTGCATCACTCTCTTGAAATCCTGCATCCCTCTCATGAGCCTCTGCATCCCTCTCCTGAGCCTTTGCATCACTCTCTTAAGCCTCTGCACCCCTCTCTTGAGCCTCTGCGTCACTCTCAAGAGCCTCTGCATCCCGCTCTTGTCACTCTGCATCCCTCACTTGAGCCTCTGCATCCCTCTCTTGAGCCCATGCATCCCTCTCTTGAGCCTCTGCATCTCTCGCTTGAGCCTCTGCATCCCTCTCATGTGACTCTGCATCACTCACGTAATCCTCTCAATCCCTCTCTTGAACTCCTGCATCGCACTCATGAGCCTCTGCATCACTCTTGTAAGCCTCTGCATCACTCTCTTGAGCCTCTGCATCACTCTCTTGAGCCTCTCTATCACTCTCTTGAGGCTCTGTATCACACTCTTAATTGAGCCTCTGCATCATTCTCTTAAGCCTCTGCATCTCTCTCTTGATTCTCTGCATCACTCTCTTGAGCCTCTGCATCATACTCTTGAGCCTCTGCAACCCTCTCTTAAGCCTCTACATCATTCTCTTGAGCCTCTGCTTTACGCTCTTGGGCCTCTGCATCACTCTCAAGAGCTTATGCATCCCTATTTTGGGCCTCTGCATCCCTCACTTGAGCCTCTGAATCCCTCTCTTGAGGCCTTGCACAACTCTCTCGAGCCTCAGCATCACTCACTTGATTCTCTGGATCACTCTCGTAAGCCTCTGAATCACTATCTTGAGCCTCTGCATCCCTCTCTTAAGCCTCTGCATCCCTCTCTTAAGCCTCTGCATCACTCTCTTAAGCCTCTGCATCACTCTCTAGAGCCTCTGCATCACTCTCTTCAGCCTCTGCTTCTCTCCCTTGATCCTCTGCATCACTCTCTTGGGCCTCTGCATCACTCTCTTGATCGTCTGCATCACTCTCTGTAGCCTCTGCATCACTCTCTGTAGCCTCTGCATCACTCTCTTGAGCCTCTCTATCACTCTCTTGAGGCTCTGCATCACTCTCTTGAGCCTCTGCATCACTCTCTTAAGCCTCTGCATTCCTCTCTTGATTCTCTGCATCACTCTCTTGAGCCTCTGCATCATACCCATGAGCCTCTGCATCCCTCTCTTAAGCCTCTACATCATTCTCTTGAGCCTCTGCTTCACTCTCGTGAGCCTCTGCATCACTCTCGTAAGCCTCTGCATCACTCTCTTGATCCTCTGCACCCCTCTCTGGAGCCTCAGTATCCCTCTCTTGAGACTTTTCCAGCACTCTCTTGAGTCTCTGCATCATTCTCTTGAGCCTCTGCATCCCTCTATTAATCCTCTGCATCACTCTCTTGAGCCTCTGCATCCCTCTCTTGTGCCTCTGCATCACTCTCTTGTGTCTCTGCATCACTCTCTTGAGCCTCTGCATCACTCTCATGAGCCTCTGCATTACTCTCGTAAGCCTCTGCATCACTCTTGTAAGCCTCTGCATCACTCTCCTGAGCCCCTGCATCCCACTCTTGAGCCTCTGCATCACCCTTTTAAGCCTCTGCATCCCTCTTTTGAGCCTCTGCATCACTTGCTTAAGCCTCTGCATCACTCTCTTAAGCCTTTGCATTACTCTCGTAAGTCTCTGAATCACTCTCTTGAGCGTCTGCATCCCTCTCTTGAGCCTCTGCATCACTCCCAAGAGCCTCTGCATCCCTCTCTTGTGCCTCTTCAACCCTCACTTGAGCCTCTGCATCCCTCACTTGAACCTCTGCATCACTCTCTTGAACTCCTGCATTCATCTCATGAGCCTTTGCATCCCTCACTTGAGCCTTTGCATCACTCTCTTAAGCCTCAGCATCCCTCTCTTGAGCCTCTGCGTCACTCTCAAGAGCCTCTGCATCCCTCTCTTGTGCCTCTGCTTTTCTCACCTGAGCCGCTGCATCCCTCTCTTGAGCCTCTGCATCCCTCTCTTTAGCCTCTGCATCCCTCTCTTAAGCCCTTGCATCACTCTCTTAAGCCTCTGCATCACTCTCGTAAGCCTCTGAATCACTTTGTTGAGCCTCTGCATCACTCTCTTGAGCCTCTCTATCACTCTCTTGAGCCCCTGCATCCCTCTCTTAAGCCTCTGCATCACTCTCTTGATCCTCTGCATCCCTCTCTTAAGCCTCTGCATCACTCTCTTCAGCCCCTGCATCATTCTCTTGAGCCTCTGCATCCCTCTCATAAGCCTCTACATCATTCTCTTGTGCCTCTGCATCACTCACGTAATCCTCTGAATCACTCTCTTGAGCCTCTGCATCCCTCTCTTGAACTCCTGCATCCCTCTCATGAGCCTCTGCATCCTTCTATTGAGCCTTCGCATCACTCTTTTAAGCTACTGCTCTTAAGCCTCTGCAGTAGCAGAGGCTTAAGGATCAAGAGGAGTGATGCAGAGGCTGAAGAGAGAAATGCAGAGGCTAAAGAGAGTGATGCAGAGGCTCAAGAGAGTGATGCAGGGGCTCAAGAAAATGATGTAGAGGCTTTAGAGAAGGATGTAGAGGCTCAAGAGAATGATGCAGAGGCTCAGAAGAGTGATGCAGAGGATCAAGAGAGGGATGCAGAGGTTTAAGAGACTGATGCAGAGGCTCAAGAGAGTGATGCAGAGGCTCATGAGAGTGTGGCAGAGGCTCAAAAGAGGGATGCAGAGGCTTAAGAGAGTGATGCGGAGGCCGAAGAGAGTGATTCAGAGGCTTAAGAGAGTGATACAGAGGCTTAAGAGAGTGTTGCATAGGCTTAATAGAGAGATGCAGAGCCTCAAGAGAGTGATGCAGAGGCTATAAAGAGTTATGCAGAGGCTTAAGAGACTTATGCAGAGGCTTAAGAGAGTGATGCAGAGGCTTAAGAGAGGGATTCAGGGGCTCTAGAAAGGGATGCAGAGGCTAAAGAGAGTGATGCCGAGGCTGAAGAGAGAGATGCAGAGGCTTAAGAGAGTGATGCAGAGGCTCAAGAGAGTAATGGAGAATCTCAAGAGAATAATGTTGAGGCTTAAGAGATGGATGCAGAGGCTCAAGAGAATGATGCAGAGGCTCAAGAGAGTGATGCAGAGGATGAAGAGAGTAATGCCGAGGCTCAAGGGAATGATGTAGAGGCTTACGAGATGGATGCAGAGGCTCAAGAGAATGATGTTGAGGCTTAAGAGAGGGATGCAGAGGCTCAAGAGAATGATGCAGAGGCTCAAGAGAGTTATGCAGAGGATCAAGAGAGTAATGCAGAGGCTGAAGAGAGAAATGCAGAGGCTAAAGAGAGTGATGCAGAGGCTCAAGAGAAGGATGTAGAGGCTCAATAGAATGATGCAGAGGCTCAGGAGAGTGATGCAGAGGATCAAGAGAGGGATGCAGAGGTTTAAGAGAGTGATGCAGAGGCTCGAGAGAGTTATGCAGAGGCCTCAAGAGAGGGATTCAGAGGGTCAAGAGAGGGGTGCAGAGGCTCAAGAGAGTGATGCAGAGGCTTAATAGAGGGATGCTAAGGCTCAAGAGAATGATGTAGAGGCTTAAGAGAGTGAGGCAGAGGCTTACGAGAGTGATGCAGAGGATTACGAGAGTGATGCAGAGGCTAAAGAGAATGATGCAGAGGATTATGAGAGGGATAAAAAGGCTAAAGAGAATGATGCAGAGGCTTAAGAGAGGGATGCAGAGGCTCAAGAGAGTGATGGAGATGCTCAAGAAAGTGATGAAGAGGCTCAACAGAGTGATTCAGATGCTTACGAGAGTGATGCAGAGGCTTAAGAGAGTGATGCAGAGGCTTAGGAGAGGGATGCAGAGGCTCAAGAGAGGGATGCAGAGGCTCATGAGAGGGATGCAGGGGCTCAAGAGAGGGATGAAGAGGCTAGAGTGAGGGAAGCAGAGGCACAAGAGAGGGATGCAGAAGCTCCTGAGAGTGACGCAGAGGCTCAAGAGAGGGATGCAGAGGCTCAAGAGAGTGATTCAGAGGCTTACGAGAGTAATGCAGAGGCTTAAGAGAGTGATGAAGAGGCTTAAGAAAATGATGTAGAGGCTCAAAAGAGGGATGCAGAGGCTTAAAAGGGTGATGCAGAAGCCTCAAGAGAGGGATTCAGAGGCTTAAGAGAGGGGTGCAGAGGCTCAAGAGAGTGATGCAGAGGCTTAAGAGTGGGATGCTGAGGCTCAAGAGAATGATGCAGAGGCTTAAGAGAGTGAGGCAGAGGCTTACGAGAGTGATGCAGAGGCTTAGGAGAGTGATGCAGAGGCTAAAGAGAATGATGCAGAGGATTAAGAGAGGGACGCAGAGGCAAAAGAGAATGGTGCAGAGGCTTAAGAGAGGGATGCAGAGGCTCAAGAGAGTGTTGTAGAGGCTCAGGAAAGTGATGCAGAGGCTCAACAGAGTGATTCAGATGCTTACGAGAGTGATGCAGAGGCTTAAGAGAGTTGTGAAGAGGCTTAGGAGAGGGATGCAGAGGCTAAAGAGAATGGTGCACAGGCTTAAGAGAGCGATGCAGAGGCTCAAGATAGTGATGGAGAGGCTCAAGAAAGTGATGCAGAGGCTCAACAGAGTGATTCGGAAGCTTGCGAGAGTGATGCAGAGGCTTAAGAGAGTGATGAAGAGGCTTAGGAGAGGGATGCAGAGGCTCAAGAGAGGGATGCAGAGGCTCAAGAGCGGGATGCAGAGGCTTGAGTGAGGGAAGCAGAGGCACAAGAGAGGGATGCAAAGGCTCTTGAGAGTGACGCAGAGGCTCAAGAGAGGGATGTAGAGGCTTAAGAGAGTGATGCAAAGGCTCAAGTGAGGGATGCAGAGGCTCATGAGAGGGATAGTTCAAGTGAGTGATGCAGAGGCTCAAGAGAGTGATTCAGAGGCTTAAGCGAGTGATGCAAAGGCTCAAGAGAAGGATGCAAAGGCTCATGAGAGGGATGGAGGAGTTCAAGAGAGAGATGCAGAGTTTCACGAAAGGGATGCAGAGGCTTACGAAAATGATTCAGAGGCTCAAGAGAGTGTTGCAGAGGCTCAATAGAGGGATGCAAGGGCTCAAGAGAGTGATAGAGAGGCTCAAGCGAGTGATTCAGAAGTTTACGGGAGTGATGCAGAGGCTTAAGAGAGTGATGCAGAGGCTTACGAGAGTGATGCAGAGGCTTTAGAGAGTGGTGCAGAGGCTCAAGAGAGGGATGCAGAGGCTCAAGAGAGGGTTGAACAGGCTCAAGAGAGGGATGCAAAGGCTTAAGAGAGTGATGCAAAGGCTCAAGAGAGGGATGCAGAGGCTAGAGAGAATGATGCTGAGGCTAAAGAGAGTGATGCAGAGGTTTAAAAGAAGGATGCAGAGGCTCAAGAGAGTGATGCAGAGGCTCATGAGAGTGATGCAGAGGCTTACGAGAGTGATGCAGAGGATCAAGAGAGTAATACAGAGGCTAAAGAGAATGATGCAGAGGCTCAAGAGATTGATGCAGAGGCTCAAGAGAGTGATGCAGAGGCTCTAAAGAGTGATGCAGAGGTTAAAGAGAGTGATGCAGAGGTTTAAGAGAAGGATGCAGAGGCTCAAGAGAGTGATGCAGAGGCTCATGAGAGTGATGCAGAGGCTCAAGAGAGGGATGCAGAGGCTTAAGAGAGTGATGCGGAGGCTGAAGAGAGTGATGCAAAGGCTTAAGAGAGTGATACAGAGGCTTAAGAGAGTGTTGCATAGGCTTAATAGAGAGATGCAGAGGCTCAAGAGAGTGATGCAGAGGCTAAAAAGAGTTATGCAGAGTCTTTAGAGAGTGATGCAGAGGCTTAAGAGAGTGATGCAGAGGCTTTAGAGAGGGATACAGGGGCTCTAGAGAGGGATGCAGAGGCTAAAGAGAGTGATGCAGAGGATGAAGAGAGAGATGCAGAGGCTTAAGAGAGTGATGCAGAGGCTCAAGGAAGTGATGCAGAGTCTCAAGAGAATGATGTACAGGCTTAAGAGAGGGATGCAGAGGCTCAAGAGAATGATGCAGAGGCTCACGAGAGTGATGCAGGGGATGAAGAGAGTGATGCCGAGGTTCAAGAGAATGATGTAGTGGCTTAAGAGAGGGATGCAGAGGCTCAAGAGAATGATGTAGAGGCGTAAGAGAGGGATGCAGAGGCTCAAGAGAATGATGCAGAGGCTCAAGAGAGTGATGCAGAGGCTCAAGAGAGTGATGCAGGGGCTCAAGAAAATGATGTAGAGGTTTTAGAGAAGGATGTAGAGGCTCAAGAGAATGATGCAGAGGCTCAAGAGAGTGATACAGAGGCTTAAGAGAGTGTTGCATAGGCTTAATACAGAGGACATGGGTGGAAGGACATGCATCCCTCTCTTAAGCCTCTGCATGACTCTCTTGAGCCTTTACATCACTCTCTTGAGCCTCTGCATCCCTCTCTTATGCCTCTGCAACACTCTCTTCAGCCTCTGCATCACTCTCTTAAGCCTCTGGATCTCTCTCTTCAGCCTCTGCATCCCACTCTTGAGCCTCTGCACCAGTCTCTTGAGCCTCTACATCCCTCTCTTGAGCCTCTACATCCCTCTCTTGAGCCTCTGCATCCCTCTCTTATGCCTCTGCAACACTCTCTTCAGCCTCTGCATCACTCTCCTAAGCCTCTGCATCCCTCTCTTAAGCCTCTGCATCCCTCTCTTAAGCCTCTGCAACACTCTCTTCAGCCTCTGCATCACTCTCTTCAGTCTCTGCATCCCTTTTTTGAGCCCCTGCATCACTTTGGTAAGCCACTGCATCCCTTTCTTGAGCCTTTGCATCACTCTCTTGAACTCCTGCATACCTCTCATGAGCCTCTGCATCCCTCTCCTGAGCCTTTGCATCACTCTCTTAGGCCTCTGCATCTCTCTCTTGATCCTCTGCATCTTTCTCTGGAGCCTCAGCATCCCTCTCTTGAGCCTTTTGCAGCACTCTCTTGAGTCTCTGCATAATTCTCTTGAGCCTTTGCATCCCTCTATTTATCCTCTGCATCACTCTCTTGAGCCTCAGCATCCATCTCTTGAGCCTTTTGCAGCACTCTCTTGAGTCTCTGCATCACTCTCTTGAGCCTCTGCATCCCTCTATTAATCCTCTGCATCACTCTCTTGAGCCTCTGCATCCCTCTCTTGAGCCTCTGCATCACTCTCTTGAATCTCTTCATCACTTTCTTGAGCCTCTGCATCACTCTCTTGAGCCTCTGCAGCACTCCCAAGAGCCTCTGCATCCCTCTCTTGAGCCTCTGCATCACTCTCTTAAACTCCTGCATCCATCTCATGACCCTTTGCATTCCGCACTTGAGCCTTTGCATCACTCTCTTAAGCCTCTGCATCCCTCTCATGAACCTCTGCGACAATCTTAAGAGCCTCCGCATCACTCTATTGAGCCTCTGCTTCCCTCACTTGAGCCTCTGCATCCCTCTCTTGAGCCTCTGTATCCCTCTCTTGAGCCTCTGCATCCCTCTCTTGAGGCTCTGCATCCCTCTCTTAAGCGTCTGCATCCCTCTCTTAAGCCTCTGCATCACTCTCGTAAGCCTCTGAATCACTCTGTTGAGCCTCTGAATCACTCTGTTCAGCCTCTCCATCACTCTCTTAAGCCTCTGCATCCCTCTCGTAAGCCTCTGCATCATTCTCTTGATCCTCTGCATCCCTCTCTTAAGCCACTGTATCACTCTCTTGAGCCCCTGCATCATTCTCTTGAGAATCTGCATCCCTCTCTTAAGCCTCTACATCATTCTCTTGTGCCTCTGAATCACTCTCTTCAACCTCTGCATCACTCTCTTAAGCCTCTGGATCTCTCTCTTCAGCCTCTGCATCCCACTCTTGAGCCTCTGCATCAGTCTCTTGAGCCTCTACATCCCTCTCTTGAGCCTCTTCATCCCTCTCTTGAGCCTCTGCATGACTCTCTTGAGTTTTACATCACTCTCTTGAGCCTCTGCATCCCTCTCTTATGCCTCTGCAACACTCTCTTCAGCCTCTGCATCACTCTCCTAAGCCTCTGCATCCCTCTCTTATGACTCTGCAACACTCTTTTCTGCCTCTGCATCACTCTCTTGAGCCTTTGCATCACTCTCTTGAGCCTCTGCATCCTTCTCCTAAGCCTGTGCAACACTCTTTTCAGCCTCTGCATCACTCTCTTAAGCCTCTGCATCCTTCTCTTGAGCCTCTGCAACACTCTCTTCAGCCTCTGCATCACTCTCTTGAGCCTCTGCGTCCCTCTCTTAAGCCTCTGCATCCCTCTCTTAAGCCTCTGCAACACTCTCTTCAGCCTCTGCATCACTCTCTTGAGCCTCTGCTTCCCTTTTTTGAGCCCCTGCATCACTTTCGTAAGCCATTGAATCCCTTTCTTTAGCCTTTGCATCACTCTCTTGAACTCCTGCATACCTCTCATGAGCCTCTGCATACCTCTCCTGAGCCTTTGCATCACTCACGTAGGCCTCTGCATCTCTCTCTTGAGCCTCTGCGTCACTCTCAAGAGCCTCTGCATCCCTTTCTTGTTCCTCTGCATCCCTCACTTGAGCCTCTGCATCCCTCTCTTAAGCCCCTGAATCCCTCTCTTGAGCTTCTGCATCCCTCGCTTGAGCCTCTGCATCCCTCTCTTAAGCCTCTGCATCACTCTTAAAGCCTCTGCACCACTCTCGTAAGCCTCTGAATCACTCTCTCGAGCCTCTGCATCCCTCTCTTGAACTCCTGCATGCCTCGCATGAGCCTCTGCATCCCTCTCTTGAGCCTTTGCATCACTCTCTTAAGCCTACTGCATCCCTCTCTTGAGCCTCTGCATCACTCTCAAGAGCCTCTGCATCTCTCTCTTGTGCCTCTGCACAAGAGGCTCATGAGAGGTATGCAGGAGTTCAAGAGAGTGATGCAATGGCTCAAGAAAGGGATGCAGTGGCTTACGAAAGTGATGCAGGGGCTCAAAAAAAAGATGCAGAGGCTGAAGAGAGTGATGCAGAGGCTGAAGAGAGTGTTGCAGAGGCTGAAGAGAGTGTTGCAGAGGCTTAAGAGATGGATGCAGAGGCTCATGAGAGGGATGCAGAGGCTTAAGAGAGTGATGCAGAGGCTGAAAAGAGTGTTGCAGAGGCTTAGGAGAAGGATGCTGAGGCTCAAGAGAGTGATGCAAAGGCTCAAGAGAGTGATGCAGAGGCTGAAAAGAGTGTTGCAGAGTCATAAGAGAGGGATGCAGAGGCTTAGGAGATTGATGCAGAGGCTGAAGAGAGTGTTGCAGAGGCATAAGAGAGGGATGCAGAGGCTCAAGAGAGTGATGTAAAGGCTCAAGAGAGTGATGCAGAGGCTTAAGAGAGGGATGCAGAGGCTCAAGAGAGGGATGTAGAGGCTCAAGAGACTGATGCAGAGGCTCAAGAGTGGGATGCAGAGGCTGAAGAGAGAGATCCAGAGGCTTAAGAGAGTGATGCAGAGGTTGAAGAGAGTGATTCAGAGGCGCAAGAGAATGATGTAGAGGCTTAAGAGAGGGATGCAGATTCTCAAGAGAATGATGCAGGGGCTCAAGAGAGTGATACAGAGGCTTAAGAGAGGGATGCAGAGGATCATTTTTATCGTATATTTAATGAATTAATAACAATAAACTGAAAATTCTCAAAAACGTGGATAAACGGATAAATATTGCCTAATTCGATGATATTTGGTTTAAATCACATAAAGGAAAAGGGGATCTTAAAGGTCAAAATATTGCTAAATTCGATGATTTTTAGTACGGAACAAAATGCAAGAAAACTTGCTTAAATGCAATATTATGCGAAAATCTGAGATTTGAAGGCCAAATCTCATATCGTGAGAAAACATGAAATTGTATCGAAATATTGGTAAAAATGAATATATTTACGTAATATCAAACTACATGAAAAACGTGAAAGAAGTCATTATTATACCAAATTTGAGAAATTTAACTTCGAATCATAGAGCGACGTTTCGTATTTTTTAGACCCTAGAAAAGACGTATAAAGATGTTGCTTCCAATACAAATGATAAAAATCAATGTGTTTTCATTAAAATTAACTAAAATGTTCCTGATTTTCGGTTTATATTACCGATGGAAGATTTACACGTAAAACTGTTCTAATCCGGCTGAAACGTCGATATATGCAATAAAAACACAACTTCTCCCCTTTTCAATATCTTACTCAGTATTTTAACGAGAAACAAATAGTTGATTGAAAATGAAGTATTTAAGGTTATTTCCTGATCAATTATGTTTTTGCATAATTTTTATCGTATATTTAATGAATTAATAACAATAAACTGAAAATTCACAAAAACGTGGAAAAACGGCAAAATATTGCCTAATTCGATGATATTTTGTTTAAATCACATAAAGGAAAAGGGGATGATAAAGGTCAAAATATTGCTAAATTCAGTGATTTTTAGTACAAAACAAAATGCAAGAAAACTTGCTTAAATGTGCAAAATTTGTGAAATTCTGAGATTTGAAGGCCAAATCACATATCGTGAGAAAACATGAAGTAGTATCGAAATATTGGTAAAAACGAATATATTTACGTATCCCTCAATCCCTCTAACACTACATGAACACTACATGAATAACGTGAAAAAAGTCACTATATTACCATATTTGAGGATTTTAACTTCAAATCATAGAGCGAGGTTTCGTATTATTTAGATCCAAGAAAAGACATATGACAATGTTGTTTCCAATACAAATGATAAAATTCAATGTGTTTTCGTTAGAATTAACTAAAATGTTCCCGATTTTCCGTTTATATTACCGATGAAAAATGTACACGTAAAACCGCTCTAATCCGGCTGAAACGTCGATATATGTAATTTAACAGAACTTCTCCCCCTTTTCAATATCTTACTCAGTATTTTAACGAGAAAGAAATAGTTGATTGAAAATGGAGTGTTTAAGGTTAATTTCTAATCAATTATGTGTTTGCATCTTTTTTATCGTATATTTAATGAATTAATAACAATAACTGAAAATTTAAAAAAACGTGGAAAAACCGCAAAATATTGCATAATTCGATGATATTTTGTTTATATCACATAAATGGAAAGGGGATGATAAACGTCAAAATATTGCTGAATTCGATGATTTTTAGTACGGAACAAAATGCAAGAAAACTTGCTTAAATGCAATATTATGCGAAAATCTGAGATTTGAAGGCCAAATCACATATCGTTATACTACATGAAATAGTATCGAAATATTGGTAAAATGAATATATTTACGTAATATCAAACTACAAGAAAAACGTGAAAAAAGTCATTATTATACCAAATATGAGGATTTTAACTTCGAATCATAGAGCGAGGTTTCGTATTATTTACATCCAAGAAAAGACATATGACAATGTTGTTTCCAATACAAATGATAAATATCAATGTGTTTTCATTAGAATTAACTAAAATGTTCCTGATTTTCCGTTTATATTACCGATGGAAGATGTACACATAAAACAGCTCTAATCCGCCTGAAACGTCGATATATGCAATAAAATATAACTTCTCCCCTTTTTAATATATTACTCAGTATTTTAACGAGAAACAAATAGTTGATTGAAAATGAAGTGTTTATGGTTAATTTCTAAACAATTATGTGTTTGCATCATTTTTATCGTATATATAATAAATTAATAACAATAAACTGAAAATTCACAAAAACGTGGAAAAACGGCAAAATATTGCCTAATTCGATGATATTTTGTTTATATCACATAAAGGAAAAGGGGATGATAAACGTCAAAATATTGCTGAATTCGATGATTTTTAGTACAGAACAAAATGCAAGAAAACTTGCTTAAATTGCAATATTATGCGAAAATCAGAGATTTGAAGGCCAAATTACATATCGTGATACAACATGAAATAGTATCGAAATATTGGTAAAAATGAATATATTTACGTAATATCAAACTACATGAAAAACGTGAAAGAAGTCATTATTATACCAAATTAGAGAATTTTAACTTCGAATCATAGAGCGACGTTTCGTATTTTTTAGACCCTAGAAAAGACGTAAAAAGATGTTGCTTCTAATACAAATGATAAAAATCAATGTGTTTTCATTAAAATTAACTAAAATGTTCCTGATTTTAGGTTTATATTACCGATGAAAGATGTACACGTAAAACCGTTCTAATCCAGCTGAAACGTCGATATATGCAATAAAAACAGAACTTCTCCCCTTTTCAATATCTTAATCAGTATTTTAACGAGAAACAAATAGATGATTGAAAATTAGGTATTTAAGGTTATTTTCTGATCAATTATGTGTTTGCATCATTTTTATCGTATATTTATTGAATTAATAAAAATAAACTGAAAATTCTCAAAAACGTGGAAAAACGCATAAATATTGCCTAATTCGATGATATTTTATTTATATCACATAAAGGAAAAGTGGATGATAAAGGTAAAAATATTCCTAAATTCGATGATTTTTAGTACAAAACAAAATGCAAGAATACTTGCTTAAAGATGCAAAATTTGTGAAATTCTGATATTTGAAGATCAAATCACATATCGTGAGTAAACATGAAGTAGTATCGAAATATTGGTAAAAACGAATATATTTACGTAAAATCACACTACATAAATAACGTGAAAAAGTCACTATATTACCATATTTGAGGATTTTAACTTCAAATCATAGAGCGAGGTTTCGTATTATTTAGATCCAAGAAAAGACATATGACAATGTTGTTTCCAATACAAATGATAAAATTCAATGTGTTTTCGTTAGAATTAACTAAAATGTTCCCGATTTTCCGTTTATATTACCGATGAAAAATGTACACGTAAAACCGCTCTAATCCGGCTGAAACGTCGATATATGTAATTTAACAGAACTTCTCCCCCTTTTCAATATCTTACTCAGTATTTTACCGAGAATGAAATAGTTGATTGAAAATGGAGTGTTTAAGGTTAATTTCGAATCAATTATGTGTTTGCATCTTTTTTATCGTATATTTAATGAATTAATAACAATAACTGAAAATTTAAAAAAACGTGGAAAAACCGCAAAATATTGCATAATTCGATGATATTTTGTTTATATCACATAAATGGAAAGGGGATGATAAACGTCAAAATATTGCTGAATTCGATGATTTTTAGTACGGAACAAAATGCAAGAAAACTTGCTTAAATGCAATATTATGCGAAAATCTGAGATATGAAGGCCAAATCACATATCGTTAAACTACATGAAATAGTATCGAAATATTGGTAAAATGAATATATTTACGTAATATCAAACTACAAGAAAAACGTGAAAAAAGTCATTATTATACCAAATATGAGGATTTTAACTTCGAATCATAGAGCGAGGTTTCGTATTATTTACATCCAAGAAAAGACATATGACAATGTTGTTTCCAATACAAATGATAAATATCAATGTGTTTTCATTAGAATTAACTAAAATGTTCCTGATTTTCCGTTTATATTACCGATGGAAGATGTACACATAAAACAGCTCTAATCCGCCTGAAACGTCGATATATGCAATAAAACATAACTTCTCCCCTTTTCAATATCTTACTCAGTATTTTAACGAGAAACAAATAGTTGATTGAAAATGAAGTGTTTATGGTTAATTTCTAAACAATTATGTGTTTGCATCATTTTTATCGTATATATAATGAATTAATAACAATAAACTGAAAATTCACAAAAACGTGGAAAAACGGCAAAATATTGCCTAATTCGATGATATTTTGTTTATATCACATAAAGGAAAAGGGGATGATAAACGTCAAAATATTGCTGAATTCGATGATTTTTAGTACAGAACAAAATGCAAGAAAACTTGCTTAAATTGCAATATTATGCGAAAAACAGAGATTTGAAGGCCAAATTACATATCGTGATACAACATGAAATAGTATCGAAATATTGGTAAAAATGAATATATTTACGTAATATCAAACTACATGAAAAACGTGAAAGAAGTCATTATTATACCAAATTAGAGAATTTTAACTTCGAATCATAGAGCGACGTTTCGTATTTTTTAGACCCTAGAAAAGACGTAAAAAGATGTTGCTTCTAATACAAATGATAAAAATCAATGTGTTTTCATTAAAATTAACTAAAATGTTCCTGATTTTACGTTTATATTACCGATGAAAGATGTACACGTAAAACCGTTCTAATCCAGCTGAAACGTCGATATATGCAATAAAAACAGAACTTCTCCCGTTTTCAATATCTTAATCAGTATTTTAACGAGAAACAAATAGATGATTGAAAATTAGGTATTTAAGGTTATTTTCTGATCAATTATGTGTTTGCATCATTTTTATCGTATATTTATTGAATTAATAAAAATAAACTGAAAATTCTCAAAAACGTGGAAAAACGCATAAATATTGCCTAATTCGATGATATTTTATTTATATCACATAAAGGAAAAGTGGATGATAAAGGTAAAAATATTCCTAAATTCGATGATTTTTAGTACAAAACAAAATGCAAGAATACTTGCTTAAAGATGCAAAATTTGTGAAATTCTGATATTTGAAGATCAAATCACATATCGTGAGTAAACATGAAGTAGTATCGAAATATTGGTAAAAACGAATATATTTACGTAAAATCACACTACATAAATAACGTGAAAAAGTCACTATATTACCATATTTGAGGATTTTAACTTCAAATCATAGAGCGAGGTTTCGTATTATTTAGATCCAAGAAAGGACGTATGACAATGTTGTTTCCAATACAAATGATAAAAATCAATGTGTTTTCATTAGAATTAACTAAAATGTTCCTGATTTTTCCGTTTATATTACCGATGAAAGATGTACACGTAAGACAGCTCTAATCCGCCTGAAACGTCGATATATGCAATAAAACATAACTTCTCCCCTTTTCAATATTTTACTGAGTATTTTAACGAGAAACAAATAGTTGATTGAAAATGAAGTGTTTATGGTTAATTTCTAATCAATTATGTGTTTGCATCATTTTTATCGTATATATAATGAATTAATAAAAATAAACTGAAAATTCTCAAAAACGTGGAAAAACTGATAAATATTGCCTAATTCGATGATATTTTATTTATATCACATAAAGGAAAAGGGGATGATAAAGGTAAAAATATTGCTAAATTCGATGATTTTTAGTACAAAACAAAATGCAAGAAAACTTGCTTAAAAATGCATAATTTGTGAAATTCTGAGATATGAAGACCAAATTACATATCGTGAGTAAACATGAAGTAGTATCGAAATATTGGTAAAAGCGAATATATTTACGTAAAATCACACTTCATAAATAACGTGAAAAAAGTCAAATCACAGCCAAATCACATATCGTGAGAAAACATGAAGTAGTATCGAAATATTGGTAAAAACGAATATATTTACGTAAAATCACACTACATGAATAACGTTAAAAAGACACTATATTATCATATTTGTGTATTTTAACTTCAAATATTAGAGCGAGGTTTCGTATTATTTAGATCCAAGAAAAGACATATGACAATGTTGTTTCCAATACAAATGGTAAAAATCAATGTGTTTTCATTAGAATTAACTAAAATGTTCCTGATTTTCCGTTTATATTATCGATGGAAGATGTACACGTACAACCGCTCTAATCCGGCTGAAACGTCGATATATGCAATTAAACAGAACTTCTCCCCCTTTTCAATATCTAACTCAGTATTTTACCGAGAAACAAATAGTTGATTGAAAATGAAGTGTTTGAGGTTAATTTCTAATCAATTATGTGTTTGCATCATTTTTATCGTATATTTAATGAATTAATAACAATGAACTGAAAATTTACTAAAACGTGGAAAAACCGCAAAATATTGCCTAATTCGATGATATTTTGTTTTCCCATTCTTGAGCCTCTGCATCCCTCTCTTGAGCCTATTCATCCCTCTCTTGAGCCTCTGCATCCCTCTCTTGAGACTCTGCACTACTCTCTTAAGCTTCTGCATCACTCACGTAAGCCTCTGCATCACTCTCTTAAGCCTCTGCATCACTCTCGTAATACTCTGAATTACTCTCTTGAGCCCTTCTATCACTCTCTTGAGCCCCTGCATCCCTCTATTGAGCCTCTGCATCACTCTCTTGAGCCTCTGCATCACCCTCTGAAGCCTCTGCATCCCTCTTTTGAGCCTCTGCAACACTTTCGTAACCCTCTGCATCCGTTTCTTGAGCCTCTGCATCTCTCTCTTTAACTCCTGCATCCCTCTTATGAGCCTTTGCATCCCTCTCTTGAGAATTTGCATCACTCGTTTAAGCCTCTGCATCCCTCTCTTGGGCCTCTGCATCACTCTCAAGAGCTTATGCATCCCTATTTTGGGCCTCTGCATCCCTCACTTGACCCTCTGAATCCCTCTCTTGAGGCCTCTGCACAACTCTCTCGAGCCTCAGCATCACTCACTTGATTCTCTGCATCACTCTCGTAAGCCTCTGAATCACTCTCTTGAGCCTCTGCATCCTTCTCTTAAGCCTCTGCATCCCTCTCTTAAGCCTCTGCATCACTCTCTAGAGCCTCTGCATCACTCTCTAGAGCCTCTGCATCACTCTCTTCAGCCTCTGCATCACTCTCTTAAGCCTCTGCTTCTCTCCCTTGATCCTCTGCATCACTCTCTTGGGCCTCTGCATCACTCTCTTGATCGTCTGCATCACTCTCTGTATCCCCTGCATCACTTTCTGGAGCCTCTCTATCACTCTCTTGAGGCTCTGCATCACTCTCTTGAGCCTCTGCATCACTCTCTTAAGCCTCTGCATTCCTCTCTTGATTCCCTGCATCACTCTCTTGAGCCTCTGCATCATACTCTTGAGCCTCTGCATCCCTCTCCTAAGCCTCTACATCATTCTCTTGAGCCTCTGCTTCACTCTCGTGAGCCTCTGCATCACTCTCTTTAGCCTCTGCCTTTCTCTCTTGAGCCTCTGCATCACTCTCTTGATCCTCTGCATCCCTCTCTGGAGCCTCAGCATCCCTCTCTTGAGCCTTTTCCAGCACTCTCTTGAGTCTCTGCATCATTCTCTTGAGCCTCTGCATCCCTCTATTAATCCTCTGCATCATTCTCTTGAACCTCTGCATCCCTATCTTGAGGCTCTGCATCACTCTCTTGAGTCTCTGCATCACTCTCTTGAGCCTCTCCATCACTCTCTTGAGCCTCTGCATCACTCTCTTAAACCTCTGCATCCCTCTCTTGATCCTCTGCATCACTCTCTTGAGCCTCTGCATCATTCTCTTGAGCCTCTACATCCTTCTCCTAAGCCTCTACATCATTCTCTTGAGCCCCTGCATCACTCTCTTGAGCCTCTGCATCCCTCTCCTAAGCCTCTGCCTCACTTTGTTACGTCTCTGCATCACTCTCTTCAGCCTCTTCATCCCTCTATTGAGCCTCTGAAACACTCTCATCAGCCTCTGCATCGCTCTCTTGATCCTCTGAATCCTTTTCTTGAGGCCTCTGCATAACTCTCTCGAGCCTCTGCAACACTCTCTTGATTCACTGCATCACTCTCGTAAGCCTCTGAATCACTCTCTTGAGCCTTTGCATCCCTCTCTTAAGCCTCTGCATCCCTCTCTTAAGCCTCTGCCTCACTCTCTTAAGCCTCTGCATCACTCTCTTGAGCTTTTGCATCCCTCTCTTAAGCCTCTGCATCCCTCTCTTAAGCCTCTGCCTCACTCTCTTAAGCCTCTGCATCACTCTCTAGAGCCTTTGCATCACTCTCTTCAGCCTCTGCATCACTCTATTAAGCCTCTGCTTCCCTCTCTTGATCCTCTGCATCACTCTATTGAGCCTCTGCATCACTCTCTTGGTCGTCTGCATCACTCTCTTGAGCCTCTGCATCACTCTCTTGAGCCTCTCCATCACTCTCTTGAGCCTCTGCATCACTCTCTTAAACCTCTGCATCCCTCTCTTGATCCTCTGCATCACTCTCTTGAGCCTCTACATCCTTCTCCTAAGCCTCTATATCATTCTCGTGAGCCCCTGCATCACTCTCTTGAGCCTCTGCATCCCTCTCCTAAGCCTCTGCCTCACTTTCTTAAGCCTCTGCATCACTCTCTTCAGCCTCTTCATCCCTCTATTGAGCCTCTGAAACACTCTTTTCAGCCTCTGCATCGCTCTCTTGATCCTCTGAATCCTTTTCTTGAGGCCTCTGCATAACTCTCTCGAGCCTCTGCAACACTCTCTTCATTCACTGCATCACTCTCGTAAGCCTCTGAATCACTCTCTTGAGCCTTTGCATCCCTCTCTTAAGCCTCTGCATCCCTCTCTTAAGCCTCTGCCTCACTCTCTTAAGCCTCTGCATCACTCTCTAGAGCCTCTGCATCACTCTCTTCAGCCTCTGCATCACTCTATTAAGCCTCTGCTTCCCTCTCTTGATCCTCTGCATCACTCTATTGAGCCTCTGCATCACTCTCTTGGTCGTCTACATCACTCTCTTGAGCCTCTGCATCACTCTCCTGATCCCCTGCATCCCTCTCTTGAGCCTCTGCATCCCTCGCTTGAGCCTCTGCATCATTCTCTTAAGCCTCTGCATCAATCTATTAAGCCTAAGCGTCACTCTCGTAAGCCTCTGAATCACTCTCTTGAGCCTCTGCATCCCTCTCTTGAACTCCTGCATCCCTCTCATGAGCCTCTACATCCCTCTCTTGAGCCTTTGCATCATTCTCTTGAGCTCAAGAGAGTGATGCAGAGGCTCTAAAGAGGGATGCAGAGGTTAAAGAGAGTGATGCAGAGGTTTAAGAGAAGGATGCAGAGGCTCAAGAGAGTGATGCAGAGGCTCATCAGAGTGATGCAGAGGCACAAGAGAGGGATGCAGAGGCTTAAGAGAGTGATGCGGAGGCCGAAGAGAGTGATGCAAAGGCTTAAGAGAGTGATACAGAGGCTTAAGAGAGTGTTGCATAGGCTTAATAGAGAGATGCAGAGGCTCAAGAGAGTGATGCAGAGGATAAAAAGAGTTATGCAGAGGCTTTAGAGAGTGATGCAGAGGCTTAAGAGAGTGATGTAGAGGCTTTAGAGAGGGATATAGGGGCTCTAGAGAGGGATGCAGAGGCTAAAGAGAGTGATGCAGAGGCTGAAGAGAGAGATGCAGAGGCTTAAGAGAGTGATGCAGAGGCTCAAGGAAGTGATGCAGAGTCTCAAGAGAATGATGTAGAGGCTTAAGAGAGGGATGCAGAGGCTCAAGAGAATGATGTAGAGGCGTAAGAGAGGGATGCAGAGGCTCAAGAGAATGATGCAGAGGCTCAAGAGAGTGATGCAGAGGATCAAGAGAGTGATGCAGAGGCTGACGAAAGAAATGCAGAGGCTCAAGAGAGTGATGCAGGGGCTCAAGAAAATGATGTAGAGGTTTTAGAGAAGGATGTAGAGGCTCAAGAGAATGATGCAGAGGCTCAAGAGAGTGATGCAGAGGATCAAGAGAGGGATGCAGAGGTTTAAGAGAGTGATGCAGAGGCTCAAGAGAGTGATGCAGAGGCGTGATGCGGAGGCCGAAGAGAGTGATGCAGAGGCTTCAGAGAGTGATACAGAGGCTTAAGAGAGTGTTGCATAGGGTTAATAGAGAGATGCAGAGCCTCAAGAGAGTGATGCAGATGCTAAAAAGAGTTATGCAGAGGCTTAAGAGAGTTATGCAGAGGCTTAAGAGAGTGATGCAGAGGCTTAAGAGAGGGATTCAGGGGCTCTAGAAAGGGATGCAGAGGCTAAAGAGAGTGATGCAGAGGCTGAAGAGAGAGATGCAGAGGCTTAAGAGAGTGATGCAGAGGCTCAAGAGAGTGAAGGAGAGTCTCAAGAGAATGATGTAGAGGCTTAAGAGATGGATGCAGAGGCTCAAGAGAATGATGCAGATGCTCAAGAGAGTGATGCAGAGGATGAAGAGAGTAATGCCGAGTCTCAAGGGAATGATGTAGAGGCTTAAGAGAGTGATGCAGAGGCTCAAGAGAATGATGTTGAGGCTTTAGAGAGGGATGCAGAGGCTCAAGAGAATGATGCAGAGGCTCAAGAGAGTGATGCAGAGGATCAAGAGAGTAATGCAGAGGCTGAAGAGAGAAATGCAGAGGCTAAAGAGAGTGATGCAGAGGCTCAAGAGAGTGATGCAGGGGCTCAAGAGAATGATGTAGAGGCTTTAGAGAAGGATGTAGAGGCTAAAGAGAGTGATGCAGAGGCTCAAGAGAGTGATGCAGAGGCTCAAGAGAGTGATGCAGAGGCTTAATAGAGGGATGCTAAGGCTCAAGAGAATGATGTAGAGGCTTAAGAGAATGAGGCAGACGCTTACGAGAGTGATGCAGAGGCTTACGAGAGTGATGCAGAGGCTAAAGAGAAAGATGCAGAGGATTAAGAGAGGGATGCAGAGGCTAAAGAGAATGATGCAGAGGCTTAAGAGAGGGATGCAGAGGCTCAAGAGAGTGATGGAGAGGCTCAAGAAAGTGATGCAGAGGCTCAACAGAGTGATTCAGATGCTTACGAGAGTGATGCAGAGGCTTACGAGAGTGATGCAGAGGCTTAGGAGAGGGATGCAGAGGCTCAAGAAAGGGATGCAGAGGCTCATGAGAGGGATGCAGGGGCTCAAGAGAGGGATGAAGAGGCTAGAGTGAGGGAAGCAGAGGCACAAGAGAGGGATGCAGAGGCTCCTGAGAGTGACGGAGAGGCTCAAGAGAGGGATGCAGAGGCTCAAGAGAGTGATTCAGAGGCTTACGAGAGTAATGCAGAGGTTTAAGAGAGTGATGCAGAGGCTTAAGAAAGTGATGTAGAGGCTCAAAAGACGGATGCAGAGGCTTAAAAGGGTGATGAAGAGGCTTGAGAGAGTTATGCAGAAGCCTCAAGAGAGGGATTCAGAGGCTTAAGAGAGGGGTGCAGAGGCTCAGGTGAGTGATGCAGAGGCTTAAGAGAGGGATGCTGAGGCTCAAGAGAATGATGCAGAGGCTTAAGAGAGTGAGGCAGAGGCTTACGAGAGTGATGCAGAGGCTTAGGAGAGTGATGCAGAGGCTAAAGAGAATGATGCAGAGGATTAAGAGAGGGATGCAGAGGCTAAAGAGAATGGTGCAGAGGCTTAAGAGAGGGATGCAGAGGCTCAAGAGAGTGACGGAGAGGCTCAAGAAAGTGATGCAGAGGCTCAACAGAGTGATTCAGATGCTTACGAGAGTGATGCAGAGGCTTAAGAGAGTGATGAAGAGGCTTAGGAGAGGGATGCAGAGGCTCAAGAGAGGGATGCAGAGGCTCAAGAGCGGGATGCAGAGGCACAAGAGAGGGATGCAAAGGCTCTTGAGAGTGACGCAGAGGCTCAAGAGAGGGATGTAGAAGCTTAAGAGAGTGATGCAAAGGCTCAAGTGAGGGATGCAGAGGCTCATGAGAGGGATTCGGGAGTTGAAGTGAGTGATGCAGAGGCTCAAGAAAGTGATTCAGAGGCTTAAGAGAGTGATGCAGAGGCTTAAGCGAGTGATGCAAAGGCTCAAGTGATGGATGCAAAGGCTCATGAGAGGGATGGAGGAGTTCAAGAGAGAGATGCAGAGTTTCACGAAAGGGATGCAGAGGCTTAAGAAAGTGATTCAGAGGCTCAAGAGAGTGTTGCAGAGGCTCAATAGTGGGATGCAAGGGCTCAAGAGAGTGATAGAAAGGCTCAAGCGAGTGATTCAGAGGTTTACGGGAGTGATGCAGAGGCTTTAGAGTGTGATGCAGAGGCTTACGAGAGTGATGCAGAGGCTTAAGAGAGTGGTGCAGAGGCTCAAGAGAGGGATGCAGAGGCTCAAGAGAGGGATGAACACGCTCAAGAGAGGGATGCAGAGGCTTAAGAGAGCGATGCAAAGGCTCAAGAGAGGGATGCAGAAGCTAGAGAGAATGATGCTGAGGCTAAAGAGAGTGATGCAGAGGTTTACGAGAGTGATGCAGAGGATCAAGAGAGTAATACAGAGGCTAACGAGAGTGATGCAGAGGCTCAACAGAGTGATGCAGAGGCTCTAGAGAGTGATGCAGAGGTTAAAGAGAGTGATGCAGACGTTTAAGACAAGGATGCAGAGGTTCAAGAGAGTGATGCAGAGGCTCATGAGAGTGATGCAGAGGCTCAAGAGAGTGATGCAGAGGCTCTAGAGTGTGGTGCAGAGGCTCAAGAGAGTGATGCGGAGGCTCAAGACAGTGACGAAGAGGCTAAAGAGAGTGATGCTGAGGTTTAAGAAAAGGATGCGGAGGCTCAAGAGAGTGATGCAGAGGCTCATGAGAGTGATGCAGAGGCTCAAGAGAGGGATGCAGAGGCTTAAGAGAGTGATGCGGAGGCCGAAGAGAGTGATGCAGAGGCTTAAGAGAGTGATACAAAGGCTTAAGAGAGTGTTGCATAGGCTTAATAGAGAGATGCAGAGGCTCAAGAGAGTGATGCAAAGGCTAAAAAGAGTTATACAGAGGCTTAAGAGAGTGATGCAGAGGCTTAAGAGAGTGATGCAGAGGCTCAAGAGAGTGATGCACAGGCGCAGGAGAGGGATGTAGAGGCTTAAGAGAGTGATGCAAAGGCTCAAGTGAGAGATGCAGAGGGTCATGAGAGGGATGCAGGAGTTCAAGAGAGTGATGCAGAGGCTCAAGAGAGTGATAGAGAGTGCTCAAGCGAGTGATTCAGAGGTTTACGAGAGTGATGCAGAGGCTTTAAAGAGTGATGCAGAGGCTTACGAGAGTGATTCAGAGGCTTAAGAGAGTGGTGCAGTGGCTCAAGAGAGGGAAGCAGAGGCTCAAGAGAGGGATGAACAGGCTCAAGACAGGGATGCAGAGGCTCAAGAGAGGGATGCAGAGGCTCAAGAGAGGGATGCTGAGGCTTAAGAGAGTGATGCAAAGGCTCAAGAGAGGGATGCAGAGGCTAGAGAGAATGATGCTAAGGCTAAAGAGAGTGATGCAGAAGTTTAGGAGAAGGATGCCGGCGAGAAACAATGGGCAGAGTTTCTTTCACCCTATGCCCCTGTTACCTAGCAGTAAAATAGGTACCTGGGTGTTAGTCAGCTGTCACGGGCTGCTTCCTGGGGGTGGAGGCCTGGTCGAGGACCGGGCCGCGGGGACACTAAAGCCCCGAAATCATCTCAAGATCTCAAGATAAGGATGCAGAGGCTCAAGAGAGTGATGCAGAGGCTCATGAGAGTGATGCAGAGGCTTACGAGAGTGATGCAGAGGATCAAGAGAGGGATGCAGAGGCTAAAGAGAGTGATGCAGAGGCTCAAGAGAGTGATGCAGAGGCTCAAGAGAGTGATGCAGAGGCACAAGAAATTGATTCAGAGGCTCTAGAGAATGATGCAGAAGCTCAAGAGAGGGATGCAGAGGCTCAAGAGAGGGATGCAGAGGCTTAAGAGAGTGATGCAGAGGCTCAAGGGAGTGTTGCAGAGGATTAAGAGAGGGATGCCGAGGCTCAAGAGAGTGATGCAGAGGCACAAGAGAGGGATGCAGAGGCTTAAGAGAGTGATGCAGAGGCCGAAGAGAGTGATGCAGAGGATCACTCTCTTGAGCCTCTGAATCACTCTCTTAAGCCTCCGCATCCCTCTCTTGATCCTCTGCATCACTCTCTTGAGCCTCTGCATCATTCTCTTGAGCCTCTGCATCCCTCTCTTAAGCCTCTACATCATTCTCTTGAGCCTCTGCATTACTCTCTTAAGCCTCTGCATCACTCTCTTAAGCCTCTGCATCTCTCTCTTCACCCTCTGCATCACTCTCTTTAGCCTCTGCATCCCTCTCTTGAGCCTCTGCATCATTCTCTTGAGCCTCTGCATCCCTCTCTTAAGCCTCTACATCATTCACTTGTGCCTCTGCATCCCTCTCCTAAGCCTCTGCATCACTCGCTTGAGCCTCTGCATCCCTCTCTTCAAATCCTGCATCCCTCTCATGAGCCTCTGCATCCCTCTATTCAACCTTTGCGTCACTCTCTTAAGCCTCTGCATCACTCTCTTCAACCTCTGCATCACTCTCGTAAGCCTCTGCATCACTTTCTTGAGCCTCTGAATCCCTCTCTTGAGAATCTGCATCCCTCTCTTAAGCCTCTGCATCAATCTTTTCAGCCTCTGCATCACTCTCTTGAGCGTCTGCATCACTCTCTTGAGCCTCAGAATCACTCTCTTGAGCCTCTGCATAAATCTTTTGAGTCTCTGCATCACATTCTTGAGCCTCTGCATCCCTCTCTTGAGCCTCTGCAACACTCTCTTCAGCCTCTGCATCCCTCACTTGAGCCTCTGAATCCCTCTCTTGAGCCCCTGCATCACTCTCTCGAGCCTCTGCATCACTCTCAGGAGCCTCTGCAATACTCTCTTCATCCTCTGCATACCTCTCTTGAGCATCTGCATCAATCTCTTGTGCCCCTGCATCCCTCTCTTGAGCCTCTCTATCACTCTCCTGAGCCTCTGCATCACCCTCTTAAACCTCTGCATCCCTCTCTTAAGCCTCTACATCATTCACTTGTGCCTCTGCATCCCTCTCCTAAGCCTCTGCATCACTCGCTTGAGCCTCTGCATCCCTCTCTTCAAATCCTGCATCCCTCTCATGAGCCTCTGCATCCCTCTATTCAACCTTTGCGTCACTCTCTTAAGCCTCTGCATCACTCTCTTCAACCTCTGCATCACTCTCGTAAGCCTCTGCATCACTTTCTTGAGCCTCTGAATCCCTCTCTTGAGAATCTGCATCCCTCTCTTAAGCCTCTGCATCAATCTTTTCAGCCTCTGCATCACTCTCTTGAGCGTCTGCATCACTCTCTTGAGCCTCTGAATCACTCTCTTGAGCCTCTGCATAAATCTCTTGAGTCTCTGCATCACATTCTTGAGCCTCTGCATCCCTCTCTTGAGCCTCTGCAACACTCTCTTCAGCCTCTGCATCCCTCACTTGAGCCTCTGAATCCCTCTCTTGAGCCCCTGCATCACTCTCTCGAGCCTCTGCATCACTCTCAGGAGCCTCTGCAATACTCTCTTCATCCTCTGCATACCTCTCTTGAGCATCTGCATCAATCTCTTGTGCCCCTGCATCCCTCTCTTTAGCCTCTCCATCACTCTCCTGAGCCTCTGCATCACCCTCTTAAACCTCTGCATCCCTATTTTGAGCCTCTGCATCAATTTCTTAAGCCTCTGCATCCCTTTCTTGAGCCTCTGCATCCCTCTCTTGAACTCCTGCTTCCCTCTCATGAGCCTCTGCATCCCTCTCCTGAGCCTTTGCATCACTCTCTTAAGCCTCTGCATCCCTCTCTAGAGCCTCTGCATCACTCTCATAAGCCTCTGCATCACTCTCCTGAGCCTCTGCATAACTCTCTTGAGTCTCTGCATCACTCTCTTGAGCCTCTGCATCCCTCTCTTGAGCCTCTGCAACTCGCCATTCAGCCTCTTCATCACTCTCTTAAGCCTCTGAATCCCTCTCTTGAGCCTCTGAATCACTCTCTTGGTCTTTTGCATCACTCTCTTGAGCCTCTGCATCACTCTCTTGAGCCTCTGCATCTCTCTCTTGAGCCTCTGCATCACTCTCTAGATCCTCTGCATCACTCTCTTAAGCCTCTGCTTCTCTCTCTTCAGCCTCTGCATCACTCTCTTGAGCCTCTACATCACTCTCTCGAGCCTCTGCATCACTCACTTAAGCCTCTGCATCACTCTCTTCAGCCTCTGCATCCCTCTCTTGAGCCTCTGCATCATTCTCCTAAGCCTCTGCATCACTCTCTTGAGCCTCTGCATCACTCTCTTGAACCTTTGCATCCCTTTCTTAAGCCTCTGCATCACTCTCTTAAGCTTATGCATCACTCTTTTGAGCTCTGCATCACTCTCTTGAGCCTCTGCATCCCTCTCTTGAGCCTCTGCATCACTCTCTTGAGTCTCTTCATCCCTCTCTTGAGCCTATTCATCCCTCTCTTGAGCCTCTGCATTACTCTCTTAAGCCTCTGCATCACTCTCAGAAGCCTCTGCATCACTCTCTTAAGCTTTTGCATCACTCTCGTAAGCCTCTGCATCATTCTCTTAAGCCTCTGCATCACTCTCGTAAACCTCTGAATCACTTCATTGAGCCTCTCCATCACTCTCTTGAGCCCTTGCATCCCTCTCTTCAGCCTCTGCATCACTTTCTTTAGCCTCTGCATCACCCTCTTAAGCCTCTGCATCCCTCTTTTGAGCCTCTGCATCAGTTTCTTAAGCCTCTGCATCCCTCTCATGAGCCTCTGCATCCCTCTCCTGAGCCTCTGCATCACTCTCAAGAGCCTCTGCATCCCTCTATTGTGCCTCTGCATCACTCTCTTGAGCTTCTGCATCCATCTCTTGAGCCTCTGCATCACTCTCTTTAGCCTCTGCACCATTCTCTTGAGCCTCGGCATCCGTCTCTTATGCCTCTACATCATTATTTTGAGCCTCTGCATCACTCTCTTAAGGCTCTGCCTTTCTCTATTGAGCCTCTGCATCACTCTCCTGAGCCTCTGCATCCCTCTCTGGATCCTCAGCATCCCTCGCTTAAGCCTCAACATCACTCTCATGATCCTCTGCATCACTCTCGTAAGCCTCTGCATCACTCTCTTGAGCCTCTGCATCATTCTCTTGAGCCTCTGCATCCCTCTCTTAAGCCTCTGCATCACTCTCGTAAACCTCTGAATCACTTCATTGAGCCTCTCCATCACTCTCTTGAGCCCTTGCATCCCTCTCTTCAGCCTCTGCATCACTTTCTTTAGCCTCTGCATCACCCTCTTAAGCCTCTGCATCCCTCTTTTGAGCCTCTGCATCAGTTTCTTAAGCCTCTGCATCCCTCTCATGAGCCTCTGCATCCCTCTCCTGAGCCTCTGCATCACTCTCAAGAGCCTCTGCATCCCTCTATTCTGCCTCTGCATCACTCTCTTGAGCTTCTGCATCCATCTCTTGAGCCTCTGCATCACTCTCTTCAGCCTCTGCATCATTCTCTTGAGCCTCGGCATCCGTCTCTTATGCCTCTACATCATTATTTTGAGCCTCTGCATCACTCTCTTAAGGCTCTGCCTTTCTCTATTGAGCCTCTGCATCACTCTCCTGAGCCTCTGCATCCCTCTCTGGATCCTCAGCATCCCTCGCTTAAGCCTCAACATCACTCTCATGATCCTCTGCATCACTCTCGTAAGCCTCTGCATCACTCTCTTGAGCCTCTGCATCATTCTCTTGAGCCTCTGCATCCCTCTCTTAAGCCTCTGCATCACTCTCATGATCCTCTGCATCACTCTCGTAAGCCTCTGCATCACACTCTTGAGCCTCTGCATCATTCTCTTGAGCCTCTGCATCCCTCTCTTAAGCCTCTGCATCACTCCCTTGATGTTGCGGAGGCTCAAGAGAGGGATGTAGAGGCTCAGGAGAGTGATGCAGAGGCTTACGAGAGTGATGCAGAGGATCATGAGAGTGATGTACAGGCTTAAGCGAGGGATGCTGAGGATCCAGAGAGGGATGCAGAGGCTCAATAGATGCAGAGGCCTAAGAGAATGATGCACAGGCTCAGGAGAGGGATGCAAAGGCCGAAGAGAGTGATGCAGAGGCTAAAGAGAGGGATGCAAAGGCTCACGAGAATGATGCAGAGGCTTACGAGAGTGATGCAGAATTTTATGAGAGTGATAGAGAGGCTCAAGAAAGTGATGCAGAGGATACAGAGAGTGATGCAGACGATCAAGAGAGTGATGCAGAGGCCCAAGAGAGTGATGCAGAGGATCAAGGGAGAGAAGCAGAGGCTTAAGAGAGGGATGCAGATGCTCAAGAGAGCGATGCAGAGGCTCAAGAGAGGGATGCAGGGGCTCAAGAGAGGGATGAAGAGACTCAAGAGAGTGATGCAGAGGCTCAAGACAGGGGATGCAGAGGCTTAAGAGAGGGATGCAGAGAATCAAAAGAGTGATGCAGAGGCAGAAGCGAGGGAAGCAGTGGCTCTTGAGAGCGATGCAAACGCTCAAGAGAGGGATGCAGAGGCTCATGAGAGGGATGCAGAGGCTCAAGTGAGGGATGGAGGGGCTTAGGAGAATGATGCAGAGGCTCAAGAGAGGGATGCAGAGGCTCAGGAGAGTGATGCAGAGCTCAAAAGAGTGATGCATAAGCATAAGAGAGTGATGCAGAGGCTTAAGAAAGGGATGCAAAGGTTCAAGAGAGTGATGCAGAGGCTCAAGAGAGTGATGCAGAGGCTTAGAAGAATGATGCAGAGGCTCAAGAGAGGGATGCAGAGGCTGAAGAGAGTGATGCAGAGGCTCAAGAGAGTGATGCAGGGAATCAAGAGAGGAATGCAGAGGCTTAAGAGTGTGATGCAGAGGCTCAAGAGAGTGATGCAGAGCCTCAAGAGAGTGATAGAGAGGCTCAAGAAAGTGATGCAGAGGATACAGAGAGTGATGCAGACGATCAAGAGAGTGATGCAGAGGCCCAAGAGAGTGATGCAGAGGATCAAGGGAGAGAAGCAGAGGCTTAAGAGAGTGATGCAGAGGCTGAAGAGAGTGATATAGAGGCTCTAGAGAGTGATGCAGAGGCTTAAGAAAGTGATGCAGAGGCTTAAGAGAGGGATGCAGAGGCTTAAGAGAAGGATGCAGAGGCTCAAGAGAGTGATTTAGAGGCTTACGAGAGTGATGCAGAGAATCAAGTGAGTGATGCTGAGGCTCGAGAGAGTTGTGCAGAGGCCTCAAGAGAGGGATTCAGCGGCTCAAGTGAGGGATGCAGAGGCCCAAAATAGGGATGCATAAGCTCTTGAGAGTGATGCAGAGGCCCAAGAGAGGGATGCAGAGGCTTAAACGAGTGATGCAAATTCTCAAGAGAGGGATGCAAAGGCTCATAAGAGGGATGCAGGAGTTAAAGAGAGAGATGCAGAGGCTCAAGAAACGGATGCAGAGGGTTACGAAAGTGATGCAGAGGCTCAAAAGAGGGATGCAGAGGCTTAAGAGGGTGATGCAGAGGCTCAAGAGAGTGATGCAGAGGCTCAATAGAGAGATGCAGGGGCTCAAGAGAGTGATAGAGAGGCTCAAGAGAGTAATTCAGAGTATTACGAGAGTGATGCAGAGGCTTAAGAGAGTGATGCAGAGGCTTACGTGAGTGATGCAGAATCTTAAGAGAGTAGTGCAGAGTCTCAAGAGAGGGATGCAGAGGCTCATGAGAGGGATGAATAGGCTCAAGAGAGGGATGCAGAGGCTCAAGAATGGGAAAACAAAATATCATCGAATTAGGCAATATTTTGCGGTTTTTCCACGTTTTAGTAAATTTTCAGTTCATTGTTATTAATTCATTAAATATACGATAAAAATGATGCAAACACATAATTGATTAGAAATTAACCTCAAACACTTCATTTTCAATCAACTATTTGTTTCTCGGTAAAATACTGAGTTAGATATTGAAAAGGGGGAGAAGTTCTGTTTAATTGCATATATCGACGTTTCAGCCGGATTAGAGCGGTTGTACGTGTACATCTTCCATCGTTAATATAAACGGAAAATCAGGAACATTTTAGTTAATTCTAATGAAAACACATTGATTTTTACCATTTGTATTGGAAACAACATTGTCATATGTCTTTTCTTGGATCTAAATAATACGAAACCTCGCTCTATTATTTGAAGGTAAAATCCTCAAATATGATAATTTAGTGACTTTTTAACGTTATTCATGTAGTGTGATTTTACGTAAATATATTCGTTTTTACCAATATTTCGATACTACTTCATGTTTTCTCACGATATGTGATTGGGCTGTGATTTGACTTTTTTCACGTTATTTATGTAGTGTGATTTTACGTAAATATATTCGCTTTTACCAATATTTCGATACTACTTCATGTTTACTCACGATATGTAATTTGGTCTTCATATCTCAGAATTTCACAAATTATGCATTTTTAAGCAAGTTTTCTTGCATTTTGTTTTGTACTAAAAATCATCGAATTTAGCAATATTTTTACCTTTATCATCCCCTTTTCCTTTATGTGATATAAATAAAATATCATCGAATTAGGCAATATTTATGCGTTTTTCCACGTTTTTGAGAATTTTCAGTTTATTTTTATTAATTCAATAAATATACGATAAAAATGATGCAAACACATAATTGATCAGAAAATAACCTTAAATACCTAATTTTCAATCATCTATTTGTTTCTCGTTAAAATACTGATTAAGATATTGAAAAGGGGAGAAGTTCTGTTTTTATTGCATATATCGACGTTTCAGCTGGATTAGAACGGTTTTACGTGTACATCTTTCATCGGTAATATAAACCGAAAATCAGGAACATTTTAGTTAATTCTAATGAAAACACATTGATTTTTATCATTTGTATTAGAAGCAACATCTTTTTACGTCTTTTCTAGGGTCTAAAAAATACGAAACGTCGCTCTATGATTCGAAGTAAAAATTCTCTAATTTGGTATAATAATGACTTCTTTCACGTTTTTCATGTAGTTTGATATTACGTAAATATATTCATTTATACCAATATTTCGATACTATTTCATGTTGTATCACGATATGTAATTTGGCCTTCAAATCTCTGATTTTTGCATAATATTGCAATTTAAGCAAGTTTTCTTGCATTTTGTTCTGTACTAAAAATCATCGAATTCAGCAATATTTTGACGTTTATCATCCCCTTTTCCTTTATGTGATATAAACAAAATATCATCGAATTAGGCAATATTTTGCCGTTTTTCCACGTTTTTGTGAATTTTCAGTTTATTGTTATTAATTCATTACATATACGATAAAAATGATGCAAACACATAATTGATTAGAAATTAACCATAAACACTTCATTTTCAATCAACTATTTGTTTCTCGTTAAAATACTGAGTAAAATATTGAAAAGGGGAGAAGTTATGTTTTATTGCATATATCGACGTTTCAGGCGGATTAGAGCTGTTTTAAGTGTACATCTTTCATCGGTAATATAAACGGAAAAATCAGGAACATTTTAGTTAATTCTAATGAAAATACATTGATTTTTATCATTTGTATTGGAAACAACATTGTCATATTTCTTTTCTTGGATGTAAATAATACGAAACCTCGCTCTATGATTTGAAGTTAAAATCCTCAAATATGGTAATATAGTGACTTTTTTCACGTTATTCATGTAGTGTGATCATACGTAAATATATTCGTTTTTACCAATATTTCGATTCTACTTCATGTTTTCTCACGATATGTGATTTGGATGTGACTTGAATTTTTTCACGTTATTTATGTAGTGTGATTTTACGTAAATATATTCATTTTTACCAATATTTCGATACTATTTCATGTAGTATCACGATATGTGATTTGGCCTTCAAATCTCAGATTTTCGCGTAATATTGCATTTTAACCAAGTTTTCTTGCATTTTTTTCCGTAAATATTCCGTAAAAATCATCGAATTCAGCAATATCTTGACGTTTATCATCCCCTTTTCCTTTATGTGATATAAATAAAATTTTATCGAATTAGGCAATATTTATGCGTTTTTCCACGTTTTTGAGAATTTTCAGTTTATTTTTATTAATTCATTAAATATACGATAAAAGTGATGCAAACACATAATTGATCAGAAAATAACCTTAAATACCTAATTTTCAATCATCTATTTGTTTCTCGTTAAAATACTGAGTATGATATTGAAAAGGGGAGAAGTTCTGTTTTTATTGCATATATCGACGTTTCAGCTGGATTAGAACGGTTTTACGTGTACATCTTTCATCGGTAATATAAACCGAAAATCAGGAACATTTTAGTTAATTTTAATGAAAACACATTGATTTTTATCATTTTTATTAGAAGCAACATCTTTATACGTCTTTTCTAGGGTCTAAAAAAATACGAAACGTCGCTCTATTATTCGAAGTTAAAATTCTCTAATTTGGTATAATAATGACTTCTTTCACGTTTTTCAGGTAGTTTGATATTACGTAAATATATTTATTTTTACCAATATTTCGATACAATTTCATGTTGTATCACGATATGAGATTTGGCCTTCAAATCTTAGATTTTCGCATAATATTGCATTTAAGCAAGTTTTCTTGCATTTTGTTCCGTACTAAAAATCATCGAATTTAGCAATATTTTGACCTTTATCATCCCCTTTTCCTTTATGTGATTTAAACCAAATATCATCGAATTAGGCAATATTTATCCGTTTATCCACGTTTTTGAGAATTTTCAGTTTATTGTTATTAATTCATTAAATATACGATAAAAATGATCCTATGCATCCCTCTCTTAAGTCTCTGTATCACTCTCTAGAGCCCCTGCATCATTCTCTTGAGAATCTGCATCCCTCTCCTAAGCCTCTACATCATTCTCTTGTGCCTCTGAATCACTCTCTTCAACCTCTGCATCACTCTCTTAAGCCTCTGGATCTCTCTCTTCAGCCTCTGCATCCCACTCTTGAGCCTCTGCATCAGTCTCTTGAGCCTCTATATCCCTCTTTTGAGCCTCTGCATCCCTCTCTTAAGCCTCTGCATCACTCTCTTGAGCCTTTACATCACTCTCTTGAGCCTCTGCATCCCTCTCTTATGCCTCTGCAACACTCTCTTCAGCCTCTGCATCAATCTCCTAAGCCTCTGCATCCCTCTCTTATGACTCTGCAACACTCTTTTCAGCCTCTGCATCACTCTCTTGAGCCTCTGCATCACTCTCTTGAGCCTCAGCATCCTTCTCCTAAGCCTCTGCAACACTCTTTTCAGCCTCTGCATCACTCTCTTAAGCCTCTGCATCCCTCACTTGAGCCTCTGCATCCCTCTCTTAAGCCTCTGCAACACTCTCTTCAGCCTCTGCATCACTCTCTTCAGCCTCTGCATCTTTTTTTTGAGCCCCTGCATCACTTTCGTAAGCCACTGCATCCCTTTCTTGAGCCTTTGCATCACTCTCTTGAACTCCTGCATGCCTCTCATGAGCCTCTGCATCCCTCTCCTGAGCCTTCGCATCACTCTCTTAGGCCTCTGCATCTCTCTCTTGAGCCTCTACGTCACTCTCAAGAGCCTCTGCATCCCTCTCTTGTGCCTCTGCATCCCTCACTTGAGCCTCTGCATCCCTCTCTTAAGCCCCTGAATCCCTCTCTTGAGCTTCTGCATCCCTCGCTTGAGCCTCTGCATCCCTCTCTTAAGCCTCTGCATCACTCTCTTAAGCCTCTGCAACACTCTCTTCAGCCTCTGCATCACTCTCTTCAGCCTCTGCATCTTTTTTTGAGCCCCTGCATCACTTTCGTAAGCCACTGCATCCCTTTCTTGAGCCTTTGCATCACTCTCTTGAACTCCTGCATGCCTCTCATGAGCCTCTGCATCCCTCTCCTGAGCCTTTGCATCACTCTCTTAGGCCTCTGCATCTCTCTCTTGAGCCTCTACGTCACTCTCAAGAGCCTCTGCATCCCTCTCTTGTGCCTCTGCATCCCTCACTTGAGCCTCTGCATCCCTCTCTTAAGCCCCTGAATCCCTCTCTTGAGCTTCTGCATCCCTCGCTTGAGCCTCTGTATCCCTCTCTTAAGCCTCTGCATCACTCTCTTAAGCCTCTGCACCACTCTCGTAAGCCTCTGAATCACTCTCTCGAGCCTCTGCATCCCTCTCTTGAACTCCTGCATGCCTCTCATGAGCCTCTGCATCCCTCTCTTGAGCCTTTGCATCACTCTCTTTAGCCTACTGCATCCCTCTCTTGAGCCTCTGCATCACTCTCAAGAGCCTCTGCAACCCTCTCTTTTTCCTCTGCATCCCTCACTTGAGCCTCTGCATCCCTCTCTTGAGCCTCTGCATCCCTCTCTTGAGCCTCTGCATCCTCTCTTAAGCCTCTGCATTAATCTCTTAAGCCTCTGCATCACTCTCCTGAGCCTCTGCATCACTCTCTTGAGCACCTGCATCCCTCTCTCAAGCCTCTCCATCATTCTCTTGAGCCTCTGCATCACCCTCTTAAGCTTCTGCATTACTCTCTTGAGCCTCTGCATCGCTCTCCTAAGCCTCTGCATCACTCTCTAGAGCCTCTGCGTCACTCTCTTCATCCTCTGCAGCACTTTCTTAAGCCTCTGCTTCCATCTCTTGATCCTCTGCATCACTCTCTAAAACCTCTGCATCACTCTCTTGGTCGTCTGCATCACTCTCTTGACCCTCTGCATCACTCTCTTGAGCCTCTCTATCACTCTCTTGAGGCTCTGCATCACTCTCTTGAGGCTCTGCATCACTCTCTTAAGCCTCTACATCACTCTCTTGATTCTCTGCATCACTCTCTTGAGCCTCTGCATCATACTCTTAAGCCTCTGCATCCCTCGCTTAAGCCTCTACGTCATTCTCTTGAGCCTCTGCTTCACTCTCTTGAGCCTTTGCATCACTCTCTTAAGCCTCTGCCTTTCTCTCTTGAGCCTCTGCATCACTCTCTTGATCCTCTGCATCTTTCTCTGGAGCCTCAGCATCCCTCTCTTGAGCCTTTTGCAGCACTCCCTTGAGTCTCTGCATAATTCTCTTGAGCCTTTGCATCCCTCTCTTAAGCCTCTGCATCACTCTCTTGAGCCTCTGCATCCCTCTAATAATCCTTTGCATCACTCTCTTGAGCCTCTGCATCCCTCTCCTGAGCCTCTGCATCACTCTCTTGAATCTCTGCATCACTCTCTTGAGCCCCTGCATCACTCTCGTGAGCCTCTGCAGCACTCCCAAGAGCCTCTGCATCCCTCTCTTGAGCCTCTGCATCACTCTCTTAAACTCCTGCATCCCTCTCATGACCCTTTGCATTCCGCACTTGAGCCTTTGCATCACTCTCTTAAGCCTCTTCATCCCTCTCTTGAACCTCTGCGACAATCTTAAGAGCCTCCGCATCACTCTATTGAGCCTCTGCTTCCCTCACTTGAGCCTCTGCATCCCTCTCTTGAGCCTCTGTAACCCTCTCTTGAGCCTCTGCATGCCTCTCTTGAGGCTCTGCATCCCTCTCTTAAGCCACTGCATCCCTCTCTTAAGCCTCTGCATCACTCTCGTAAGCCTCTGAATCACTCTGTTGAGCCTCTGAATCACTCTGTTCAGCCTCTCCATCACTCTCTTGAGCCTCTGCATCCCTCTTGTAAGCCTCTGCATCATTCTCTTGATCCTCTGCATCCCTCTCTTAAGCCTCTGTATTACTCTCTTGCAGAGGCTTAGGAGATTGATGCAGAGGCTGAAGAGAGTGTTGCAGAGGCATAAGAGAGGGATGCAGAGGCTCAAGAGAGTGATGTAAAGGCTCAAGAGAGTGATGCAGAGGCTTAAGAGAGGGATGCAGAGGCTCAAGAGAGGGATGTAGAGGCTCAAGAGACTGATGCAGAGGCTCAAGAGTGGGATGCAGAGGCTCAAGAGGGAGATCCAGAGGCTTAAGAGAGTGATGCAGAGGTTCAAGAGAGTGATTCAGAGGCACAAGAGAATGATGTAGAGGCTTAAGAGAGGGATGCAGATTCTCAAGAGAATGATGCAGGGGCTCAAGAGAGTGATACAGAGGCTTAAGAGAGGGATGCAGAGGATCATTTTTATCGTATATTTAATGAATTTATAACAATAAACTGAAAATTCTCAAAAACGTGGATAAACGGATAAATATTGCCTTATTCGATGATATTTGGTTTAAATCACATAAAGGAAAAGGGGATGATAAAGGTCAAAATATTGCTAAATTCGATGATTTTTAGTACGGAACAAAATGCAAGAAAACTTGCTTAAATGCAATATTATGCGAAAATCTGAGATTTGAAGGCCAAATCTCATATCGTGAGAAAACATGAAATTGTATCGAAATATTGGTAAAAATAAATATATTTACGTAATATCAAACTACATGAAAAACGTGAAAGAAGTCATTATTATACCAAATATGAGAAATTTAACTTCGAATCATAGAGCGACGTTTCGTATTTTTTAGACCCTAGAAAAGACGTATAAAGATGTTGCTTCCAATACAAATGATAAAAATCAATGTGTTTTCATTAAAATTAACTAAAATGTTCCTGATTTTTTTTTATATTACCGATGGAAGATGTACACGTAAAACCGTTCTAATTCGGCTGAAACGTCGATATATGCAATAAAAACAGAACTTTTCCCCTTTTCAATATCATACTCAGTATTTTAACAAGAAACAAATAGATGATTGAAAATGAAGTATTTAAGGTTATTTCCTGATCAATTATGTTTTTGCATAATGTTTATCGTATATTTAATGAATTAATAACAATAAACGGAAAATTCACGAAAACGTGGAAAAACGGCAAAATATTGCCTAATTCGATGATATTTTGTTTAAATCACATAAAGGAAAAGTGGATGATAAAGGTAAAAATATTGCTAAATTCGATGATTTTTAGTACAAAACAAACTGCAAGAAAACTTGCTTAAAAATGCAAAATTTGTGAAATTCTGAGATTTGAAGACCAAATCACATATCGTGAGTAAACATGAAGTAGTATCGAAATATTGGTAGAAACGAATATATTTACGTAAAATTACACGCTACATAAATAACGTGAAAAAGTCACTATATTACCATATTTGAGGATTTTAACTTCAAATCATAGAGCGAGGATTCGTATTATTTAGATCCAAGAAAAGACATATGAAAATGTTGTTTCCAATACAAATGATAAAAATCAATGTGTTTTCGTTAGAATTAACTAAAATGTTCCCGATTTTCCGTTTATATTACCGATGGAAGATGTACACGTAAAACAGCTCTAATCCGCCTGAAACGTCGATATATGCAATAAAACATAACTTCTCCCCTTTTCAATATCTTACTCAGTATTTTAACGAGAAACAAATAGTTGATTGAAAATGAAGTGTTTATGGTTAATTTCGAATCAATTATGTGTTTGCATCATTTTTATCGTATATATAATGAATTAATAACAATAAACTGAAAATTCACAAAAAGTGGAAAAACCGCAAAATATTGCCTAATTCGATGATATTTTGTTTATATCACATAAAGGAAAAGGGGATGATAAACGTCAAAATATTGCTGAATTCGATGATTTTTAGTACGGAACAAAATGCAAGAAAACTTACTTAAAGTTCAATATTATGCGAAAATCTGAGATTTGAAGGCCAAATCACATATCGTGATACAACATGAAATAGTATCGAAATATTGGTAAAAATGAATATATTTACGTAATATCAAACTATATGAAAACGTGAAAGAAGTCATTATTATACCAAATTTGAGGATTTTAACTTCGAATCATAGAGCGACGTTTCGTATTTTTTAGACCCTAGAAAAGACGTACAAAGATGTTGCTTCTAATACAAATAATAAAAATCAATGTGTTTTCATTAAAATTAACTAAAATGTTCCTGATTTTCGGTTTATATTACCGATGGAAGATGTACACGTAAAACCGTTCTAATCCAGCTGAAACGTCGATATATGCAATAAAAACAGAACTTCTCCCCTTTTCAATATCTTAATCAGTATTTTAACGAGAAACAAATAGATGATTGAAAATTAGGTATTTAAGGTTATTTTCTGATCAATTATGTGTTTGCATCATTTTTATCGTATATTTAATGAATTAAATAAAAAAAATCTGAAAATTCTCAAAAACGTGGAAAAACCGATAAATATTGCCTAATTCGATGATATTTTATTTATATCACATAAAGGAAAAGGGGATGATAAAGGTAAAAATATTGCTAAATTCGATGATTTTTAGTACAAAACAAAATGCAAGGAAACTTGCTTAAAAATGCATAATTTGTGAAATTCTGAGATTTGAAGACCAAATTACATATCGTGAGTAAACATGAAGTAGTATCGAAATATTGGTAAAAACGAATATATTTACGTAAAATCACACTACATGAATAACGTGAAAAAAGTCACTATATTACCATATTTGAGGATTTTAACTTCAAATCATAGAGCGAGGTTTCGTATTATTTAGATCCAAGAAAAGACATGACAATGTTGTTTCCAATACAAATGATAAAATTCAATGTGTTTTCATTAGAATAAACTAAAATGTTCCTGATTTTCCGTTTATATTACCGATGAAAAATGTTCACGTAAAACAGCTCTAATCCGCCTGAAACGTCGATATATGCAATAAAACATAACTTCTCCCCTTTTCAATATTTTACTCAGTATTTTAACGAGAAACAAATAGTTGATTGAAAATGAAGTGTTTATGGTTAATTTCTAATCAATTATGTGTTTGCATCATTTTTATCGTATATATAATGAATTAATAACAATAAACTGAAAATTCACAAAAACGTGGAAAAACCGCAAAATATTGCCTAATTCGATGATATTATGTTTATATCACATAAAGGAAAAGGGGATGATAAACGTCAAAATATTGCTGAATTCGATGATTTTTAGTACGGAACAAAATGCAAGAAAACTTGCTTAAATGCAATATTATGCGAAAATCTGAGATTTGAAGGCCAAATCACATATCGTGATACTACATGAAATAGTATCGAAATATTGGTAAAAATGAATATATTTACGTAATATCAAACTACATGAAAAACGTGAAAAAAGTCATTATTATACCAAATATGAGGATTTTAACTTCGAATCATAGAGCGACGTTTCGTATTTTTTAGACCCCAGAAAAGACGTATAAAGATGTTGCTTCTAATACAAATGATATAAATCAATGTTTTTCATTATAATTAACTAAAATGTTCCTGATTTTTTTTTATATTACCGATGGAAGATGTACACGTAAAACCGTTCAAATTCGGCTGAAACGTCGATATATGCAATAAAAACAGAACTTTTCCCCTTTTCAATATCATACTCAGTATTTTAACAAGAAACAAATAGATGATTGAAAATGAAGTATTTAAGGCTATTTTCTGATCAATTATGTGTTTGCATCTTTTTTATTGTATATTTAATGAATTAATAACAATAAACGGAAAATTCACAAAAACGTGGAAAAACGGCAAAATATTGCCTAATTCGATGATATTTTGTTTAAATCACATAAAGGAAAAGTGGATGATAAAGGTAAAAATATTGCTAAATTCGATGATTTTTAGTACAAAACAAAATGCAAGAATATTTGCTTAAAGATGCAAAATTTGTGAAATTCTGATATTTGAAGACCAAATCACATATCGTGAGTAAACATGAAGTAGTATCGAAATATTGGTAAAAACGAATATATTTACGTAAAATTACACGCTACATAAATAACGTGAAAAAGTCACTATATTACCATATTTGAGGATTTTAACTTCAAATCATAGAGCGAGGATTCGTATTACTTAGATCCAAGAAAAGACATATGACAATGTTGTTTCCAATACAAATGATAAAAATCAATGTGTTTTCATTAGAATTAACTAAAATGTTCCTGATTTTTCCGTTTATATTACCGATGAAAGATGTACACGTAAAACAGCTCTAATCCGCCTGAAACGTCGATATATGCAATAAAACATAACTTCTCCCCTTTTCAATATCTTACTCAGTATTTTAACGAGAAACAAATAGTTGATTGAAAATGAAGTGTTTATGGTTAATTTCGAATCAATTATGTGTTTGCATCATTTTTATCGTATATATAATGAATTAATAACAATAAACTGAAAATTCACAAAAAGTGGAAAAACCGCAAAATATCACCTAATTCGATGATATTTTGTTTATATCACATAAAGGAAAAGGGGATGATAAACGTCAAAATATTGCTGAATTCGATGATTTTTAGTACGGAACAAAATGCAAGAAAACTTACTTAAAGTTCAATATTATGCGAAAATCTGAGATTTGAAGGCCAAATCACATATCGTGATACAACATGAAATAGTATCGAAATATTGGTAAAAATGAATATATTTACGTAATATCAAACTATATGAAAACGTGAAAGAAGTCATTATTATACCAAATTTGAGGATTTTAACTTCGAATCATAGAGCGACGTTTCGTATTTTTTAGACCCTAGAAAAGACGTATAAAGATGTTGCTTCTAATACAAATAATAAAAATCAATGTGTTTTCATTAAAATTAACTAAAATGTTCCTGATTTTCGGTTTATATTACCGATGGAAGATGTACACGTAAAACCGTTCTAATCCAGCTGAAACGTCGATATATGCAATAAAAATAGAAATTCTCCCCTTTTCAATATCTTAATCAGTATTTTAACGAGAAACAAATAGATGATTGAAAATTAGGTATTTAAGGTTATTTTCTGATCAATTATGTGTTTGCATCATTTTTATCGTATATTTAATGAATTAAATAAAAAAAATCTGAAAATTCTCAAAAACGTGGAAAAACCGATAAATATTGCCTAATTCGATGATATTTTATTTATATCACATAAAGGAAAAGGGGATGATAAAGGTAAAAATATTGCTAAATTCGATGATTTTTAGTACAAAACAAAATGCAAGAAAACTTGCTTAAAAATGCATAATTTGTGAAATTCTGAGATTTGAAGACCAAATTACATATCGTGAGTAAACATGAAGTAGTATCGAAATATTAGTAAACCGAATATATTTACGTAAAATCACACTACATAAATAACGTGAAAAAAGTCAAATCACAGCCAAATCACATATCGTGAGAAAACATGAAGTAGTATCGAAATATTGGTAAAAACGAATATATTTACGTAAAATCACACTACATGAATAACGTGAAAAAAGTCACTATATTACCATATTTGAGGATTTTAACTTCAAATCATAGAGCGAGGTTTCGTATTATTTAGATCCAAGAAAAGACATGACAATGTTGTTTCCAATACAAATGATAAAATTCAATGTGTTTTCATTAGAATAAACTAAAATGTTCCTGATTTTCCGTTTATATTACCGATGAAAAATGTTCACGTAAAACAGCTCTAATCCGCCTGAAACGTCGATATATGCAATAAAACATAACTTCTCCCCTTTTCAATATCTTACTCAGTATTTTAACGAGAAACAAATAGTTGATTGAAAATGAAGTGTTTATGGTTAATTTCGAATCAATTATGTGTTTGCATCATTTTTATCGTATATATAATGAATTAATAACAATAAACTGAAAATTCACAAAAAGTGGAAAAACCGCAAAATATTGCCTAATTCGATGATATTTTGTTTATATCACATAAAGGAAAAGGGGATGATAAACGTCAAAATATTGCTGAATTCGATGATTTTTAGTACGGAACAAAATGCAAGAAAACTTGCTTAAATGCAATATTATGCGAAAATCTGAGATTTGAAGGCCAAATCACATATCGTGATACTACATGAAATAGTATCGAAATATTGGTAAAAATGAATATATTTACGTAATATCAAACTACATGAAAAACGTGAAAAAAGTCATTATTATACCAAATATGAGGATTTTAACTTCGAATCATAGAGCGACGTTTCGTATTTTTTAGACCCCAGAAAAGACGTATAAAGATGTTGCTTCTAATACAAATGATATAAATCAATGTTTTTCATTATAATTAACTAAAATGTTCCTGATTTTTTTTTATATTACCGATGGAAGATGTACACGTAAAACCGTTCTAATTCGGCTGAAACGTCGATATATGCAATAAAAACAGAACTTTTCCCCTTTTCAATATCATACTCAGTATTTTAACAAGAAACAAATAGATGATTGAAAATGAAGTATTTAAGGCTATTTTCTGATCAATTATGTGTTTGCATCTTTTTTATTGTATATTTAATGAATTAATAACAATAAACGGAAAATTCACAAAAACGTGGAAAAACGGCAAAATATTGCCTAATTCGATGATATTTTGTTTAAATCACATAAAGGAAAAGTGGATGATAAAGGTAAAAATATTGCTAAATTCGATGATTTTTAGTACAAAACAAAATGCAAGAATATTTGCTTAAAGATGCAAAATTTGTGAAATTCTGATATATGAAGACCAAATCACATATCGTGAGTAAACATGAAGTAGTATCGAAATATTGGTAAAAACGAATATATTTACGTAAAATTACACGCTACATAAATAACGTTAAAAAGTCACTATATTAAAATATTTGAGGATTTTAACTTCAAATCATAGAGCGAGGATTCGTATTATTTAGATCCAAGAAAAGACATATGACAATGTTGTTTCCAATACAAATGATAAAAATCAATGTGTTTTCATTAGAATTAACTAAAATGTTCCTGATTTTTCCGTTTATATTACCGATGAAAGATGTACACGTAAAACAGCTCTAATCCGCCTGAAACGTCGATATATGCAATAAAACATAACTTCTCCCCTTTTCAATATCTTACTCAGTATTTTAACGAGAAACAAATAGTTGATTGAAAATGAAGTGTTTATGGTTAATTTCGAATCAATTGTGTGTTTGCATCATTTTTATCGTATATATAATGAATTAATAACAATAAACTGAAAATTCACAAAAAGTGGAAAAACCGCAAAATATTGCCTAATTCGATGATATTTTGTTTATATCACATAAAGGAAAAGGGGATGATAAACGTCAAAATATTGCTGAATTCGATGATTTTTAGTACGGAACAAAATGCAAGAAAACTTACTTAAAGTTCAATATTATGCGAAAATCTGAGATTTGAAGGCCAAATCACATATCGTGATACAACATGAAATAGTATCGAAATATTGGTAAAAATGAATATATTTACGTAATATCAAACTATATGAAAACGTGAAAGAAGTCATTATTATACCAAATTTGAGGATTTTAACTTCGAATCATAGAGCGACGTTTCGTATTTTTTAGACCCTAGAAAAGACGTATAAAGATGTTGCTTCTAATACAAATAATAAAAATCAATGTGTTTTCATTAAAATTAACTAAAATGTTCCTGATTTTCAGTTTATATTACTGATGGAAGATGTACACGTAAAACCGTTCTAATCCAGCTGAAACGTCGATATATGCAATAAAAATAGAAATTCTCCCCTTTTCAATATCTTAATCAGTATTTTAACGAGAAACAAATAGATGATTGAAAATTAGGTATTTAAGGTTATTTTCTGATCAATTATGTGTTTGCATCATTTTTATCGTATATTTAATGAATTAAATAAAAAAAATCTGAAAATTCTCAAAAACGTGGAAAAACCGATAAATATTGCCTAATTCGATGATATTTTATTTATATCACATAAAGGAAAAGGGGATGATAAAGGTAAAAATATTGCTAAATTCGATGATTTTTAGTACAAAACAAAATGCAAGAAAACTTGCTTAAAAATGCATAATTTGTGAAATTCTGAGATTTGAAGACCAAATTACATATCGTGAGTAAACATGAAGTAGTATCGAAATATTAGTAAACCGAATATATTTACGTAAAATCACACTACATAAATAACGTGAAAAAAGTCAAATCACAGCCAAATCACATATCGTGAGAAAACATGAAGTAGTATCGAAATATTGGTAAAAACGAATATATTTACGTAAAATCACACTACATGAATAACGTGAAAAAAGTCACTATATTACCATATTTGAGGATTTTAACTTCAAATCATAGAGCGAGGTTTCGTATTATTTAGATCCAAGAAAAGACATATGACAATGTTGTTTCCAATACAAATGATAAAATTCAATGTGTTTTCATTAGAATAAACTAAAATGTTCCTGATTTTCCGTTTATATTACCGATGAAAAATGTTCACGTAAAACAGCTCTAATCCGCCTGAAACGTCGATATATGCAATAAAACATAACTTCTCCCCTTTTCAATATTTTACTCAGTATTTTAACGAGAAACAAATAGTTGATTGAAAATGAAGTGTTTATGGTTAATTTCTAATCAATTATGTGTTTGCATCATTTTTATCGTATATATAATGAATTAATAACAATAAACTGAAAATTCACAAAAACGTGGAAAAACCGCAAAATATTGCCTAATTCGATGATATTATGTTTATATCACATAAAGGAAAAGGGGATGATAAACGTCAAAATATTGCTGAATTCGATGATTTTTAGTACGGAACAAAATGCAAGAAAACTTGCTTAAATGCAATATTATGCGAAAATCTGAGATTTGAAGGCCAAATCACATATCGTGATACTACATGAAATAGTATCGAAATATTGGTAAAAATGAATATATTTACGTAATATCAAACTACACGAAAAACGTGAAAAAAGTCATTATTATACCAAATATGAGGATTTTAACTTCGAATCATAGAGCGACGTTTCGTATTTTTTAGACCCCAGAAAAGACGTATAAAGATGTTGCTTCTAATACAAATGATAAAAATCAATGTTTTTCATTAAAATTAACTAAAATGCTCCTGATTTTTCGTTTATATTACCGATGGAAGATGTACACGTAAAACCGTTCTAATTCGGCTGAAACGTCGATATATGCAATAAAAACAGAACTTTTACCCTTTTCAATATCATACTCAGTATTTTAACAAGAAACAAATAGATGATTGAAAATGAAGTATTTAAGGTTATTTTCTGATCAATTATGTGTTTGCATCTTTTTTATTGTATATTTAATGAATTAATAACAATTAACGGAAAATTCACAAAAACGTGGAAAAACGGCAAAATATTGCCTAATTCGATGATATTTTGTTTAAATCACATAAAGGAAAAGTGGATGATAAAGGTAAAAATATTGCTAAAATCGATGATTTTTAGTACAAAAAAATGCAATTAAACTTGCTTAAAAATGCATAATTTGTGAAATTCTGAGATTTGAAGACCAAATTACATATCGTGAGTAAACATAAAGTAGTATCGAAATATTGGTAAAAGCGAATATATTTACGTAAAATCACACTACATAAATAACGTGAAAAAAGTCAAATCACAGCCAAATCACATATCGTGAGAAAACATGAAGTAGTATCGAAATATTGGTAAAAACGAATATATTTACGTAAAATCACACTACATGAATAACGTTAAAAAGTCACTATATTATCATATTTGAGGATTTAAACTTCAAATAATAGAGCGAGGTTTCGTATTATTTAGATCCAAGAAAGGACATATGACAATGTTGTTTCCAATACAAAAGGGAAAAATCAATGTGTGTTCATTAGAATTAACTAAAATGTTCCTGATTTTCCGTTTATATTATCGATGGAAGATGTACACGTACAACCGCTCTAATCCGGCTGAAACGTCGATATATGCAATTAAACAGAACTTCTCCCCTTTTTCAATATCTAACTCAGTATTTTACCGAGAAACAAATAGTTGATTGAAAATGAAGTGTTTGAGGTTAATTTCTAATCAATTATGTGTTTGCATCATTTTTATCGTATATTTAATGAATTAATAACAATGAACTGAAAATTTACTAAAACGTGGAAAAACCGCAAAATATTGCCTAATTCGATGATATTTTGTTTTCCCATTCTTGAGCCTCTGCATCCCTCTCTTGAGCCTATTCATCCCTCTCTTGAGCCTCTGCATCCCTCTCTTGAGACTCTGCACTACTCTCTTAAGCTTCTGCATCACTCACGTAAGAGTCTGCATCATTCTCTTAAGTCTCTGTATCACTCTCGTAATACTCTGAATTACTCTCTTGAGCCTCTCTATCACTCTCTTGAGCCCCTGCATCCCTCTATTGAGCCTCTGCATCACTCTATTGAGCCTCTGCATCACCCTCTGAAGCCTCTTCATCCCTCTTTTGAGCCTCTGCATCACTTTCGTAACCCTCTGCATCCGTTTCTTGAGCCTCTGCATCTCTCTCTTTAACTCCTGCATCCCTCTTATGAGCCTTTGCATCCCTCTCTTGAGAATTTGCATCACTCGTTTAAGCCTCTGCATCCCTCTCTTGGGCCTCTGCATCACTCTCAAGAGCTTATGCATCCCTATTTTGGGCCTCTGCATCCCTCACTTGAGCTTCTGAATCCCTCTCTTGAGGCCTCTGCACAACTCCCTCGAGCCTCAGCATCACTCACTTGATTCTCTGCATCACTCTCGTAAGCCTCTGAATCACTCTCTTGAGCCTCTGCATCCTTCTCTTAAGCCTCTGCATCCCTCTCTTAAGCCTCTGCATCACTCTCTAGAGCCTCTGCATCACTCTCTAGAGCCTCTGCATCACTCTCTTCAGCCTCTGCATCACTCTCTTAAGCCTCTGCTTCTCTCCCTTGATCCTCTGCATCGCTCTCTTGGGCCTCTGCATCACTCTCTTGATCGTCTGCATCACTCTCTGTATCCTCTGCATCACTTTCTTGAGCCTATCTATCACTCTCTTGAGGCTCTGCATCACTCTCTTGAGCCTCTGCATCACTCTCTTAAGCCTCTGCATTCCTCTCTTGATTCCCTGCATCACTCTCTTGAGCCTCTGCATCATAATCTTGAGCCTCTGCATCCCTCTCCTAAGCCTCTACATCATTCTCTTGAGCCTCTGCTTCACTCTCGTGAGCCTCTGCATCACTCTCTTAAGCCTCTGCCTTTCTCTCTTGAGCCTCTGCATCACTCTCTTGATCCTCTGCATCCCTCTCTGGAGCCTCAGCATCCCTCTCTTGAGCCTTTTCCAGCACTCTCTTGAGTCTCTGCATCATTCTCTTGAGCCTCTGCATCCCTCTATTAATCCTCTGCATCATTCTCTTGAGCCTCTGCATCCCTCTCTTGAGGCTCTGCATCACTCTCTTGAGTCTCTGCATCACTCTCTTGAGCCTCTCCATCACTCTCTTGAGCCTCTGCATCACTCTCTTAAACCTCTGCATCCCTCTCTTGATCCTCTGCATCACTCTCTTGAGCCTCTGCATCATTCTCTTGAGCCTCTACATCCTTCTCCTAAGCCTTTACATCATTCTCTTGAGCCCTTGCATCACTCTCTTAAGCCTCTGCATCCCTCTCCTAAGCCTCTGCCTCACTTTCTTAAGCCTCTGCATCACTCTCTTCAGCCTCTTCATCGATCTATTGAGCCTCTGAAACACTCTCATCAGCCTCTGCATCGCTCTCTTGAACCTCTGAATCCTTTTCTTGAGACCTCTGCATAACTCTCTCGAGCCTCTGCAACACTCTCTTGATTCCCTGCATCACTCTCGTAAGCCTCTGAATCACTCTCTTGAGCCTTTGCATCCCTCTCGTAAGCCTCTGCATCCCTCTCTTAAGCCTCTGCCTCACTCTCTTAAGCCTCTGCATCACTCTCTAGAGCCTCTGCATCACTCTCTTCAGCCTCTGCATCACTCTATTAAGCCTCTGCTTCCCTCTCTTGATCCTCTGCATCACTCTATTGAGCCTCTGCATCACTCTCTTGGTCGTCTGCATCACTCTCTTGAGCCTCTGCATCACTCTCTTGAGCCTCTCCATCACTCTCTTGAGCCTCTGCATCACTCTCTTAAACCTCTGCATCCCTCTTTTGATCCTCTGCATCACTCTTTTGAGCCTCTGCATCATTCTCTTGAGCCTCTACATCCTTCTCCTAAGCCTCTACATCATTCTCTTGAGCCCCTGCATCACTCTCTTGAGCCTCTGCATCCCTCTCCTAAGCCTCTGCCTCACTTTTTAAGCCTCTGCATCACTCTCTTCAGCCTCTTCATCCCTCTATTGAGCCTCTGAAACACTCTCTTCAGCCTCTGCATCGCTCTCTTGATCCTCTGAATCCTTTTCTTGAGGCCTCTGCATAACTCTCTCGAGCCTCTGCAACACTCTCTTGATTCTCTGCATCACTCTCGTAAGCCTCTGAATCACTCTCTTGAGCCTTTGCATCCCTCTCTTAAGCCTCTGCATCCCTCTCTTAAGCCTCTGCCTCACTCTCTTAAGCCTCTGCATCACTCTCTAGAGCCTCTGCATCACTCTCTTCAGCCTCTGCATCACTCTATTAAGCCTCTGCTTCCCTCTCTTGATCCTCTGCATCACTCTATTGAGCCTCTGCATCACTCTCTTGGTCGTCTGCATCACTCTCTAGAGCCTCTGCATCACTCTCCTGAGCCCCTGCATCCCTCTCTTGAGCCTCTGCATCCCTCGCTTGAGCCTCTGCATCATTCTCTTAAGCCTCTGCATCAATCTATTAAGCCTAAGCGTCACTCTCGTAAGCCTCTGAATCACTCTCTTGAGCCTCTGCATCCCTCTCTTGAACTCCTGCATCACTCTCTTCAGCCTCTTCATCCCTCTGTTGAGCCTCTGCAACACTCTCTTCAGCCTCTGCATCTCTCTCTTAAGCCTCTGAATCCCTCTCTTAAGGCCTCTGCATAACTCTCCCGAGTCTCTGCATCACTCTCTTGATTCTCTGCATCACTCTCTTGATTCTCTGCATCACTCGCTTGATTCTCTGCATCACTCTCGTAATCTTCTGAATCACTCTCTTGAGCCTCTGCATCCCTCTCTTAGGCCTCTGCTTCCCTCTCTTGATCCTCTGCATCATTCTCATGATCGTCTGCATCACTCTCTTGAGCCTCTGCATCACTCCCTTGAGCCGCTCTATCACTCTCTTGAGGCTCTGTATCACTCTCTTGAGCCTCTGCATCATTCTCGTAAGCCTCTGCATCCCTCTCTTGATTCTCTGCATCACTCTCTTGAGCCTCTGCATCATACTCATGAGCCTCTGCATCCCTCTCTTAAGCCTCTACATCATGTTCTTGAACCTGTGCTTCACTCTCTTGAGCCTCTGCATCACTCTCTAAGCGTCTGCCTTTCTTTCTTGAGTGTCTACATGATTCTCTTGAGGTTCTGCATCCCTCTCTAAAGCCCCAGCATCACTCTCTATAGCCTCTGCATCCCTCTATTAATCCCCTGCATCACTCTCTTGAGCCTCTGCATCACTTTCTTGAGCCTTTGCATCACTCTCTTAATCCTCTGCATCCCTCTCTTTTGCCTCTGTATCACTCTCAAGAGCCTCTGCATCCTTCTCTTGTGCCTCTGCATCAAACACTTGAGCTTCTGCATCCCTCACTTGAACCTCTGCATCACTTGCTTGAGCCTCTGCATCACACTCTTCAGCCTCTACATCACACTCTTGAGCCTCTGCATCCTTTTTTGAGCCTCTGCATCTCTTTCTTAAGCCTCTGCATCCCTTTCTTGAGCCTCTGCATCCCTCTCTTGAGCCACTGCATCACTCTCTTTAGACTCTGCATCACTCTGCATCATACTCTTGAGCACTCTCTTGAGGAGTTCAAAAGAGTAATGCAAAGGCTTAAGAAAGGGATGCAGAGGCTTAAGAAAGAGATGCAGAGGCTCAAAAAAGGATGCAGAGGCCCAAGAGAGTGATGTAGAGGCTGAAGAGTGTGATGCAGACGATCAAGAGAGTGATTCTCTGCATCACTCTCTTGATTCTCTGCATCACTCTCGTAATCTTCTGAGTCACTCTCTTGAGCCTCTGCATCCCTCTCTTGAGCCTCTGCATCCCTCTCTTAGGCCTCTACTTCCCTCTCTTGATCCTCTGCATCATTCTCATGATTGTCTGCATCACTCTCTTGAGCCTCTGCATCACTCTCTTGAGCCGCTCTATCACTCTCTTGAGGCTCTGTATCACTCTCTTGAGCCTCTGCATCATTCTCTTAAGCCTCTGCATCCCTCTCTTGATTCTCTGCAACACTCTCTTGAGCCTCTGCATATGCAATAAAAACAGAACTTCTCCCCTTTTCAATATCATACTCAGTATTTTAACGAGAAACAAATAGATGATTGAACATGAAGTATTTAAGGTTATTTTCTGATCAATTATGTGTTTGCATCTTTTTTATTGTATATTTAATGAATTAATAACAATAAACGGAAAATTCACAAAAACGTGGAAAAACGGCAAAATATTTGCTAATTCGATGATATTTTGTTTAAATCACATAGAGGAAAAGTGGATGATAAAGGTAAAAATATTGCTAAATTCGATGTTTTTAGTACAAAACAAAATGCATGAGTACTTGCTTAAAAATGCAAAATTTGTGAAATTCTGAGATTTGAAGACCAAATCACATATCGTGAGAAAACATGAAGTAGTATCGAAATATTGGTAAAAACGAATATATTTATGTATAATCACACAACATGAATAACGTGAAAAAAGTCACTATATTACCATATATGAGGATTTTAACTTCAAATCAAAGAGCGAGGTTTCGTATTATTTAGATCCAAGAAAAGACATATGACAATGTTGTTTCCAATACAAATGATAAATATCAATGTGTTTTCATTAGAATTAACTAAAATGTTCCTGATTTTCCGTTTATATTACCGATGGAAGATGTACACGTAAAACAGCTCTAATCCGCCTGAAACGTCGATATATGCAATAAAACATAACTTCTCCCCTTTTCAATATCTTACTCAGTATTTTAACGAGAAACAAATAGTTGATTGAAAATGAAGTGTTTATGGTTAATTTCTAAACAATTATGTGTTTGCATCATTTTTATCGTATATATAATGAATTAATAACAATAAACTGAAAATTCACAAAAACGTGGAAAAACGGCAAAATATTGCCTAATTCGATGATATTTTGTTTATATCACATAAAGGAAAAGGGGATGATAAACGTCAAAATATTGCTGAATTCGATGATTTTTAGTACGGAACAAAATGCAAGAAAACTTGCTTAAATTGCAATATTATGCGAAAATCAGAGATTTGAAGCCCAAATTACATACCGTGATACAACATGAAATAGTATCGAAATATTGGTAAAAATGAATATATTTACGTAATATCAAACTACATGAAAAACGTGAAAGAAGTCATTATTATACCAAATTAGAGAATTTTAACTTCGAATCATAGAGCGACGTTTCGTATTTTTTAGACCCTAGAAAAGACGTATAAAGATGTTGCTTCTAATACAAATGATAAAAAATCAATGTGTTTTCATTAAAATTAACAAAAATGTTCCTGATTTTCAGTTTATATTACCGATGAAAGATGTACACGTAAAACCGTTCTAATCCAGCTGAAACGTCGATATATGCAATAAAAACAGAACTTCTCCCCTTTTCAATATCTTAATCAGTATTTTAACGAGAAACAAATAGATGATTGAAAATTAGGTATTTAAAATTATTTTCTGATCAATTATGTGTTTGCATCATTTTTATCGTATATTTAATGAATTAATAAAAATAAACTGAAAATTCTCAAAAACGTGGAAAAACGCATAAATATTGCCTAATTCGATGATATTTTATTTATATCACATAAAGGAAAAAGGAGTGATAAACGTCAAGATATTGCTGAATTCGATGATTTTTACGGAATATTTACGGAAAAAAATGCAAGAAAACTTGGTTAAAATGCAATATTATGCGAAAATCTGAGATTTGAAGGCCAAATCACATATCGTGATACTACATGAAATAGTATCGAAATATTGGTAAAAATGAATATATTTACGTAAAATCACACTACATAAATAAAGTGAAAAAAGTCAAGTCACATCCAAATCACATATCGTGAGAAAACATGAAGTAGAATCGAAATATTGGGAAAAACGAATATATTTACGTAAAATCACACTACATGAATAACGTGAAAAAAGTCACTATATTACCATATTTGAGGATTTTAACTTCAAATCATAGAGCGAGGTTTCGTATTATTTAGATCCAAGAAAAGACATATGACAATGTTGTTTCCAATACAAATGATAAAATTCAATGTGTTTTCATTAGAATAAACTAAAATGTTCCTGATTTTCCGTTTATATTACCGATGAAAAATGTTCACGTAAAACCGCTCTAATCCGGCTGAAACGTCGATATAAGCAATTAAACAGAACTTCTCCCCATTTTCAATATCTTACTCAGTATTTTAACCAGAAACAAATAGTTGATTGAAAATGAAGTGTTTAAGGTTAATTTCTAATCAATTATGTGTTTGCATCATTTTTATCGTATATATAATGAATTAATAACAATAAACTTAAAATTATCAAAAACGTGGAAAAACGGATAAATATTGCCAAATTCGATGATATTTTATTTATATCACATAAAGGAAAAGGGGATGATAAAGGTAAAAATATTGCTAAATTCGATGATTTTTAGTACAAAACAAAATGCAAGAATACTTGCTTAAAAATGCATAATTTGTGAAATTCTGAGATATGAAGACCAAATTACATATCGTGAGTAAACATGAAGTAGTATCGAAATATTGGTAAAAGCGAATATATTTACGTAAAATCACACTACATAAATAACGTGAAAAAAGTCAAATCACAGCCAAATCACATATCGTGAGAAAACATGAAGTAGTATCGAAATATTGGTAAAAACGAATATATTTACGTAAAATCACACTACATGAATAACGTTAAAAAGTCACTATATTATCATATTTGAGGATTTTAACTTCAAATAATAGAGCGAGGTTTCGTATTATTTAGATCCAAGAAAAGACATATGACAATGTTGTTTCCAATACAAATGGTAAAAATCAATGTGTTTTCATTAGAATTAACTAAAATGTTCCTGATTTTCCGTTTATATTATCGATGGAAGATGTACACGTACAACCGCTCTAATCCGGCTGAAACGTCGATATATGCAATTAAACAGAACTTCTCCCCCTTTTCAATATCTAACTCAGTATTTTACCGAGAAACATATAGTTGATTGAAAATGAAGTGTTTGAGGTTAATTTCTAATCAATTATGTGTTTGCATCATTTTTATCGTATATTTAATGATTTAATAACAATGAACTGAAAATGTACTAAAACGTGGAAAAACCGCAAAATATTGCCTAATTCGATGATATTTTGTTTTCCCATTCTTGAGCCTCTGCATCCCTCTCTTGAGCCTATTCATCCCTCTCTTGAGCCTCTGCATCCCTCTCTTGAGACTCTGCACTACTCTCTTAAGCTTCTGCATCACTCACGTAAGCCTCTGCATCACTCTCTTAAGCCTCTGCATCACTCTCGTAATACTCTGAATTACTCTCTTGAGCCTCTCTATCACTCTCTTGAGCCCCTGAATCCCTCTATTGAGCCTCTGCATCACTCTCTTGAGCCTCTGCATCACCCTCTGAAGCCTCTGCATCCCTCTTTTGAGCCTCTGCATCACTTTCGTAACCCTATGCATCCGTTTCTTGAGCCTCTGCATCTCTCTCTTTAACTCCTGCATCCCTCTTATGAGCCTTTGCATCCCTCTCTTGAGAATTTGCATCACTCGTTTAAGCCTCTGCATCCCTCTCTTGGGCCTCTGCATCACTCTCAAGAGCTTATGCATCCCTATTTTGGGCCTCTGCATCCCTCACTTGAGCCTCTGAATCCCTCTCTTGAGGCCTCTGCACAACTCTCTCGAGCCTCAGCATCACTCACTTGATTCTCTGCATCACTCTCGTAAGCCTCTGAATCACTCTCTTGAGCCTCTGCATCCTTCTCTTAAGCCTCTGCACCCCTCTCTTAAGCCTCTGCATCACTCTCTAGAGCCTCTGCATCACTCTCTAGAGCCTCTGCATCACTCTCTTCAGCCTCTGCATCACTCTCTTAAGCCTCTGCTTCTCTCCCTTGATCCTCTGCATCACTCTCTTGGGCCTCTGCATCACTCTCTTGATCGTCTGCATCACTCTCTGAATCCTCTGCATCACTTTCTTGAGCCTCTCTATCACTCTCTTGAGGCTCTGCATCACTCTCTTGAGCCTCTGCATCACTCTCTTAAGCCTCTGCATTCCTCTCTTGATTCCCTGCATCACTCTCTTGAGCCTCTGCATCATACTCTTGAGCCTCTGCATCCCTCTCCTAAGCCTCTACATCATTCTCTTGAGCCTCTGCTTCACTCTCGTGAGCCTCTGCATCACTCTCTTAAGCCTCTGCCTTTCTCTCTTGAGCCTCTGCATCACTCTCTTGATCCTCTGCATCCCTCTCTGGAGCCTCAGCATCCCTCTCTTGAGCCTTTTCCAGCACTCTCTTGAGTCTCTGCATCATTCTCTTGAGCCTCTGCATCCCTCTATTAATCCTCTGCATCATTCTCTTGAGCCTCTGCATCCCTATCTTGAGGCTCTGCATCACTCTCTTGAGTCTCTGCATCACTCTCTTGAGCCTCTCCATCACTCTCTTGAGCCTCTGCATCACTCTCTTAAACCTCTGCATCCCTCTCTTGATCCTCTGCATCACTCTCTTGAGCCTCTGCATCATTCTCTTGAGCCTCTACATCCTTCTCCTAAGCCTCTACATCATTCTCTTGAGCCCCTGCATCACTCTCTTGAGCCTCTGCATCCCTCTCCTAAGCCTCTGCCTCACTTTGTTAAGCCTCTGCATCACTCTCTTCAGCCTCTTCATCCCTCTATTGAGCCTCTGAAACACTCTCATCAGCCTCTGCATCGCTCTCTTGATCCTTTGAATCCTTTTCTTGAGCCCTCTGCATAACTCTCTCGAGCCTCTGCAACACTCTCTTGATTCCCTGCATCACTCTCGTAAGCCTCTGAATCACTCTCTTGAGCCTTTGCATCCCTCTCTTAAGCCTCTGCATCCCTCTCTTAAGCCTCTGCCTCATTCTCTTAAGCTTCTGCATCACTCTCTAGAGCCTCTGCATCACTCTCTTCAGCCTCTGCATCACTCTATTAAGCCTCTGCTTCCCTCTCTTGATCCTCTGCATCACTCTATTGAGCCTCTGCATCACTCTCTTGGTCGTCTGCATCACTCTCTTGAGCCTCTGCATCACTCTCCTGAGCCCTGCATCCCTCTCTTGAGCCTCTGCATCCCTCGTTTGAGCCTCTGCATCATTCTCTTAAGCCTCTGCATCAATCAATTAAGCCTAAGCGTCACTCTCGTAAGCCTCTGAATCACTCTCTTGAGCCTCTGCATCCCTCTCTTGAACTCCTGCATCCCTCTCATGAGCCTCTACATCCCTCTCTTGAGCCTTTGCATCATTCTCTTGAGCCTCTTCATCACCCTCTTAAGCCTCTGCATTACTCTCTTGAGCCTCTGCATCCCTCTCCTATGCCTCTGCCACACTCTCTTAAGCCTCTGCATAATTCTCTTGAGCCTCTGCATCACTCTTTTAAGCTTAAGAGAGGCTTGAGGCTTAAGAGAGTGATGCAAAGGCTCAAGAGAGGGATGCAGAGGCTAGAGAGAATGATGCTGAGGCTAAAGTGAGTGATGCAGAGGTTTAAAAGAAGGATTCAGAGGCTCAAGAGAGTGATGCAGAGGCTCATGAGAGGGATGCAGGAGTTCAAGAGAGGGATGCAGAGGCTCAAGAGAGTGATTCAGAGGCTTACGAGAGTGATGCAGATGATCAAGAGAGTAATATAGAGGCTAAAGAGAATGATGCAGAGGCTCAAGAGAGTGATGCAGAGGCTCAAGAGAGTGATGCAGAGGCTCTAAAGAGTGATGCAGAGCTTAAAGAGAGTGATGCAGAGGTTTAAGAGAAGGATGCAGAGGCCCAAGAGAGTGATGCAGAGGCTCATGAGAGTGATGCAGAGGCTCAAGAGAGGGATGCAGAGGCTTAAGAGAGTGATGCGGAGGCCGAAGAGAGTGATGCAAAGGCTTAAGAGAGTGATACAGAGGCTTAAGAGAGTGTTGCATAGGCTTAATAGAGAGATGCAGAGGCTCAAGAGAGTGATGCAGAGGCTAAAAAGAGTTATGCAGAGGCTTTAGAGAGTGATGGAGAGGCTTAAGAGAGTGATGCAGAGGCTTTAGAGAGGGATATAGGGGCTCTAGAGAGGGATGCAGAGGCTAAAGAGAGTGATGCAGAAGCTGAAGAGAGAGATGCAGAGGCTTAAGAGAGTGATGCAGAGGCTCAAGGAAGTGATGCAGAGTCTCAAGAGAATGATGTACAGGCTTAAGAGAGGGATGCAGAGGCTCAAGAGAACGATGCAGAGGCTCACGAGAGTGATGCAGGGGATGAAGAGAGTGATGCCGAGGCTCAAGAGAATGATGTAGAGGCTTAAGAGAGGGATGCAGAGGCTCAAGAGAATGATGTAGAGGCGTAAGAGAGGGATGCAGAGGCTCAAGAGAATGATGCAGAGGCTCAAGAGAGTGATGCAGAGGATCACGAGAGTGATGCAGAGGCTGAAGAGAGAAATGCAGAGGCTAAAGAGAGTGATGCAGAGGCTCAAGAGAGTGATGCAGGGGCTCAAGAAAATGATGTAGAGGTTTTAGAGAAGGATGTAGAGGCTCAAGAGAATGATGCAGAGGCTCAAGAGAGTGATGCAGAGGATCAAGAGAGGGATGCAGAGGTTTAAGAGAGTGATGCAGAGGCTCAAGAGATTGATGCAGAGGCGTGATGCGGAGGCCGAAGAGAGTGATGCAAAGGCTTAAGAGAGTGATACAGAGGCTTAAGAGAGTGTTGCATAGGCTTAATAGAGAGATGCAGAGCCTCAAGAGAGTGATGCAGAGGCTAAAAAGAGTTATGCAGATGCTTAAGAGAGTTATGAAGAGGCTTAAGAGAGTGATGCAGAGGCTTAAGAGAGGGATTCAGGGGCTCTAGAAAGGGATGCAGAGGCTAAAGAGAGTGATGCAGAGGCTGAAGAGAGATATGCAGAGGCTTAAGAGAGTGATGCAGAGGCTCAAGAGAGTGAAGGAGAGTCTCAAGAGAATGATGTAGAGGCTTAAGAGATGGATGCAGAGGCTCAAAAGAATGATGCAGAGGCTCAAGAGAGTGATGCGGAGGATGAAGAGAGTAATGCCGAGTCTCAAGGGAATGATGTAGAGGCTTAAGAGAGTGATGCAAAGGCTCAAGAGAATGATGTTGAGGCTTTAGAGAGGGATGCAGAGGCTCAAGAGAATGATACAGAGGCTCAAGAGAGTGATGCAGAGGATCAAGAGAGTAATGCAGAGGCTGAAGAGAGAAATGCAGAGGCTAAAGAGAGTGATGCAGAGGCTCAAGAGAGTGATGCAGGGGCTCAAGAGAATGATGTAGAGGCTTTAGAGAAGGATGTAGAGGCTCAAGAGAATGATGCAGAGTCTCAAGAGAGTGATGCAGAGGATCAAGAGAGGGATGCAGAGGTTTTAGAGAGTGATGCAGAGGCTCAAGAGAGTGATGCAGTGGCTCGAGAGAGTTATGCAGAGGCCTCAAAAGAGGGATTCAGAGGCTCAAGAGAGGGGTGCAGAGGCTGAAGAGAGTGATGCAGAGGCTTAATAGAGGGATGCTAAGGCTCAAGAGAATGATGTAGAGGCTTAAGAGAGTGAGGCAGACGCTTACGAGAGTGATGCAGAGGCTTACGAGAGTGATGCAGAGGCTAAAGAGAAAGATGCAGAGGATTAAGAGAATGATGCAGAGGCTTAAGAGAGGAATGCAGAGGCTCAAGAGAGTGATGGAGAGGCTCAAGAAAGTGATGCAGAGGCTCAACAGAGTGATTCAGATGCTTACGAGAGTGATGCAAAGGCTTACGAGAATTGCTCCAGAGGCTTAGGAAAGGGATGCAGAGGCTCAAGAAAGGGATGCAGAGGCTCATGAGAGGGATGCAGGGGCTCAAGAGAGGGATGAAGAGGCTAGAGTGAGGGAAGCAGAGGCACAAGAGAGGGATGCAGAGGCTCCTGAGAGTGACGCAGAGGCTCAAGAGAGGGATGCAAAGGCTCAAGAGAGTGATTCAGAGGATTACGAGAGTAATGCAGAGGCTTAAGAGAGTGATGCAGAGGCTTAAGAAAGTGATGTAGAGGCTCAAAAGCCGGATGCAGAGGCTTAAAAGGGTGATGAAGAGGCTTGAGAGAGATATGCAGAAGCCTCAAGAGAGGGATTCAGAGGCTTAAGAGAGGGGTGCAGAGGCTCAAGAGAGTGATGCAGAGGCTTAAGAGAGGGATGCTGAGGCTCAAGAGAATGATGCAGAGGCTTAAGAGAGTGAGGCAGAGGCTTACGAGAGTGATGCAGAGGCTTAGGAGAGTGATGCAGAGGCTAAAGAGAATGATGCAGAGGATTAAGAGAGGGATGCAGAGGCTAAAGAGAATGGTGCAGAGGCTTAAGAGAGGGATGCAGAGGCTCAAGAGAGGGATGCAGAGGCTCAAGAGCGGGATGCAGAGGCTTGAGGGATGCAGAGGCACAAGAGAGGGATGCAAAGGCTCTTGAGAGTGACGCAGAGGCTCAAGAGAGTGATGCAGAGGCTTAAGCGAGTGATGCAAAGGCTCAAGTGATGGATGCGAAGGCTCATGAGAGGGATTGAGGAGTTCAAGAGAGAGATGCAGAGTTTCACGAAAGGGATGCAGAGGCTTAAGAAAGTGATTCAGAGGCTCAAGAGAGTGTTGCAGAGGCTCAATAGTGGGATGCAAGGGCTCAAGAGAGTGATAGAAAGGCTCAAGCGAGTGATTCAGAGGTTTACGGGAGTGATGCAGAGGCTTTAGAGAGTGATGCAGAGGCTTACGAGAGTGATGCAGAGGCTTAAGAGAGTGGTGCAGAGGCTCAAGAGAGGGATGCAGAGGCTCAAGAGAGGGATGAACAGGCTCAAGAGAGGGATGCAGAGGCTTAAGAGAGCGATGGAAAGGCTCAAGAGAGGGATGCAGAGGCTAGAGAGAATGATGCTGAGGCTAAAGAGAGTGATGCAGAGGTTTACGAGAGTGATGCAGAGGATCAAGAGAGTAATACAGAGGCTAAAGAGAGAGATGCAGAGGCTCAACAGAGTGATGCAGAGGCTCTAGAGAGTGATGCAGAGGTTAAAGAGAGTGATGCAGACGTTTAAGACAAGGATGCAGAGGTTCAAGAGAGTGATGCAGAGGCTCATGAGAGTGATGCAGAGCCTCAAGAGAGTGATGCAGAGGCTCTAGAGAGTGGTGCAGAGGCTCAAGAGAGTGATGCGGAGGCTCAAGACAGTGACGCAGAGGCTAAAGAGAGTGATGCAGAGGTTTAAGAGAAGGATGCGGAGGCTCAAGAGAGTGATGCAGAGGCTCATGAGAGTGATGCAGAGGCTAAAGAGAGGGATGCAGAGGCTTAAGAGAGTGATGCGGAGGCCGAAGAGAGTGATGCAGAGGCTTAAGAGAGTGATACAAAGGCTTAAGAGAGTGTTGCATAGGCTTAATAGAGAGATGCAGAGGCTCAAGAGAGTGATGCAGAGGCTAAAAAGAGTTATGCAGAGGCTTAAGAGAGTGATGCAGAGGCTTAAGAGAGTGATGCAGAGGCTCAAGAGAGTGATGCAAAGGCGCAGGAGAGGGATGTAGAGGCTTAAGAGAGTGATGCAAAGGCTCAAGTGAGAGATGCAGAGGGTCATGAGAGGGATGCAGGAGTTCAAGAGAGTGATGCAGAGGCTCAAGAGAGTGATAGAGAGTGCTCAAGCGAGTGATTCAGAGGTTTACGAGAGTGATGCAGAGGCTTTAAAGAGTGATGCAGAGGCTTACGAGAGTGATTCAGAGGCTTAAGAGAGTGGTGCAGTGGCTCAAGAGAGGGAAGCAGAGGCTCAAGAGAGGGATGAACAGGCTCAAGAGAGGGATGCAGAGGCTCAAGAGAGGGATGCAGAGGCTCAAGAGAGGGTCGCTGAGGCTTAAGAGAGTGATGCAAAGGCTAAAGAGAGGGATGCAGAGGCTAGAGAGAATGATGCTAAGGCTAAAGAGAGTGATGCAGAAGTTTAAGAGAAGGATGCTGGCGAGAAACAATGGGCAGAGTTTCTTTCACCCTATACCCCTGTTACCTAGCAGTAAAATAGGTACCTGGGTGTTAGTCAGCTGTCACAGGCAGCTTCCTGGGGGTGGAGGCCTGGTCGAGGACCGGGCCGCGGGGACACTAAAGCCCCGAAATCATCTCAAGATCTCAAGATAAGGATGCAGAGGCTCAAGAGAGTGATGCAGAGGCTCATGAGAGTGATGCAGAGGCTTACGAGAGTGATGCAGAGGATCAAGAGAGGGATGCAGAGGCTAAAGAGAGTGATGCAGAGGCTCAAGAGAGTGATGCAGAGGCTCAAGAGAGTGATGCAGAGGCACAAGAAATTGATGCAGAGGCTCTAGAGAATGATGCAGAAGCTCAAGAGAGGGATGCAGAGGCTCAAGAGCGGGATGCAGAGGCTTAAGAGAGTGATGCAGAGGCTCAAGAGAGTGTTGCAGAGGATTAAGAGAGGGTTGCCGAGGCTCAAGAGAGTGATGCAGAGGCACAAGAGAGGGATGCAGAGGCTTAAGAGAGTGATACAGAGGCCGAAGAGAGTGATGCAGAGGATCACTCTCTTGAGCCTCTGAATCACTCTCTTAAGCCTCCGCATCCCTCTCTTGATCCTCTGCATCACTCTCTTGAGCCTCTGCATCATTCTCTTGAGCCTCTGCATCCCTCTCTTAAGCCTCTACATCATTCTCTTGAGCCTCTGCATTACTCTCTTAAGCCTCTGCATCACTCTCTTAAGCCTCTGCATCTCTCTCTTCACCCTCTGCATCACTCTCTTTAGCCTCTGCATCCCTCTCTTGAGCCTCTGCATCATTCTCTTGAGCCTCTGCATCCCTCTCTTAAACCTCTGCATCATTCACTTGTGCCTCTGCATCCCTCTCCTAAGCCTCTGCATCACTCTCTTGAGCCTCTGCATCCCTCTCTTCAAATCCTGCATCCCTCTCATGAGCCTCTGCATCCCTCTATTCAACCTTTGCATCACTCTCTTAAGCCTCTGCATCACTCTCTTCAACCTCTGCGTCACTCTCGTAAGCCTCTGCATCACTTTCTTGAGCCTCTGAATCCCTCTCTTGAGAATCTGCATCCCTCTCCTAAGCCTCTGCATCAATCTTTTCAGCCTCTGCATCACTCTCTTGAGCGTCTGCATCACTCTCTTGAGCCTCTGAATCACTCTCTTGAGCCTCTGCATAAATCTCTTGAGTCTCTGCATCACATTCTTGAGCCTCTGCATCCCTCTCTTGAGCCTCTGCAACACTCTCTTCAGCCTCTGCATCCCTCACTTGAGCCTCTGAATCCCTCTCTTGAGCCCCTGCATCACTCTCTCGAGCCTCTGCATCACTCTCAGGAGCCTCTGCATCACTCTCTTCATCCTCTGCATACCTCTCTTGAGCATCTGCATCAATCTCTTGTGCCCCTGCATCCCTCTCTTGAGCCTCTCCATCACTCTCCTGAGGTTCTGCATCACCCTCTTAAACCTCTGCATCCCTATTTTGAGCCTCTGCATCAATTTCTTAAGCCTCTGCATCCCTTTCTTGAGCCTCTGCATCCCTCTCTTGAACTCCTGCATCCCTCTCATGAGCCTCTGCATCCCTCTCCTGAGCCTTTGCATCACTCTCTTAAGCCTCTGCATCCCTCTCTAGAGCCTCTGCATCACTCTCATAAGCCTCTGCATCACTCTCCTGAGCCTCTGCATAACTCTCTTGAGTCTCTGCATCACTCTCTTGAGCCTCTGCATCCCTCTCTTGAGCCTCTGCAACACGCCATTCAGCCTCTTCATCACTCTCTTAAGCCTCTGAATCACTCTCTTGGTCTTTTGCATCACTCTCTTGAGCCTCTGCATCACTCTCTTTATCCTCTGCATCTCTATCTTGAGCCTCTGCATCACTCTCTTGAGCCTCTGCATCTCTCTCTTGAGCCTCTGCATCACTCTCTAGAGCCTCTGCATCACTCTCTTAAGCCTCTGCTTCTCTCTCTTCAGCCTCTGCATCACTCTCTTGAGCCTCTACATCACTCTCTCGAGCCTCTGCATCACTCACTTAAGCCTCTGCATCACTCTCTTCAGCCTCTGCATCCCTCTCTTGAGCCTCTGCATCATTCTCCTAAGCCTCTGCATCACTCTCTTGAGCCTCTGCATCACTCTCTTGAACCTTTGCATCCCTTTCTTAAGCCTCTGCATCACTCTCTTAAGCTCACGTGAAAAGTCACTATATTACAATATTTGAGGATTTTAACTTCAAATCATAGAGCGAGGTTTCGTATTATTTAGATCCAAGAAAAGACATATGACAATGTTGTTTCCAATACAAATGATAAAATTCAATGTGTTTTCGTTAGAATTAACTAAAATGTTCCCGATTTTCCGTTTATATTACCGATGAAAAATGTACACGTAAAACCGCTCTAATCCGGCTGAAACGTCGATATATGTGATTAAACAGAACTTCTCCCCCTTTTCAATATCTTACTCAGTATTTTAACGAGAAAGAAATAGTTGATTGAAAATGGAGTGTTTAAGGTTAATTTCTAATCAATTATGTGTTTGCATTTTTTTTATCGTATATTTAATGAATTAATAACAATAACTGAAAATTTAAAAAAACGTGGAAAAACCGCAAAATATTGCCTAATTCGATGATTTTTTGTTTATATCACATAAATGAAAAGGGGATGATAAACGTCAAAATATTGCTATTCGATGTTTTTAGTACGGAACAAAATGCAAGAAAACTTGCTTAAATGCAATATTATGCGAAATTCTGAGATTTGAAGGCCAAATCACATATCGTGATTCTACATGAAATAGTATCGAAATATTGGTAAAATGAATATATTTACGTAATATCAAACTACATGAAAAACGTGAAAAAAGTCATTATTATACCAAATATGAGGATTTTAACTTCGAATCATAGAGCGAGGTTTCGTATTATTTACATCCAAGAAAGACATATGACAATGTTGTTTCCAATACAAATGATAAAATTCAATGTGTTTTCGTTAGAATTAACTAAAATGTTCCCGATTTTCCGTTTATATTACCGATGAAAAATGTACACGCAAAACAGCTCTAATCCGCCTGAAACGTCGATATATGCAATAAACATAACTTCTCCCCTTTTTAATATATTACTCAGTATTTTAACGAGAAACAAATAGTTGATTGAAAATGAAGTGTTTATGGTTAATTTCTAAACAATTATGTGTTTGCATCATTTTTATCGTATATACAATGAATTAATAACAATAAACTGAAAATTCACAAAAACGTGGAAAAACGGCAAAATATTGCCTAATTCGATGATATTTTGTTTATATCACATAAAGGAAAAGAGGATGATAAACGTCAAAATATTGCTGAATTTGATGATTTTTAGTACAGAACAAAATGCAAGAAAACTTGCTTAAATTGCAATATTATGCGAAAATCAGAGATTTGAAGGCCAAATTACATATCGTGATACAACATGAAATAGTATCGAAATATTGGTAAAAGTGAATATATTTACGTAATATCAAACTACATGAAAAACGTGAAAGAAGTCATTATTATACCAAATTAGAGAATTTTAACTTCGAATCATAGAGCGACGTTTCGTATTTTTTAGACCTTAGAAAAGACGTAAAAAGATGTTGCTTCTAATACAAATGATAAAAATCAATGTGTTTTCATTAAAATTAACTAAAATGTTCCTGATTTTCGGTTTATATTACCGATGAAAGATGTACACGTAAAACCGTTCTAATCCAGCTGAAACGTCGATATATGCAATAAAAACAGAACTTCTCCCCTTTTCAATATCTTAATCAGTATTTTAACGAGAAACAAATAGATGATTGAAAATTAGGTATTTAAGGTTATTTTCTGATCAATTATGTTTGCATCATTTTTATCGTATATTTATTGAATAAAAAAAAATAAACTGAAAATTCTCAAAAACGTGGAAAAACGCATAAATTTTGCCTAATTCGATGATATTTTATTTATATCATATAAAGGAAAAGGGGATGATAAACGTCAAGATATTGCTGAATTCGATGATTTTTACGGAATATTTACGGAAAAAAATGCAAGAAAACTTGGTTAAAATGCAATATTATTCGAAAATCTGAGATTTGAAGGCCAAATCACATATCGTGATACTACATGAAATAGTATCGAAATATTGGTAAAAATGAATATATTTACGTAAAATCACACTACATAAATAACGTGAAAAAAGTCAAGTCACATCCAAATCACATATCGTGAGAAAACATGAAGTAGAATCGAAATATTGGGGAAAAACGAATATATTTACGTAAAATCACACTACATGAATAACGTGAAAAAAGTCACTATATTACCATATTTGAGGATTTTAACTTCAAATCATAGAGCGAGGTTTCGTATTATTTAGATCCAAGAAAAGACATACGACAATGTTGTTTCCAATATAAATGATAAAATTCAATGTGTTTTCATAAGAATAAACTAAAATGTTCCTGACTTGCTGGCTTAAATGCAATATTATGCGAAAATCTGAGATTTGAAGGCCAAATCACATATCGTGATACTACATGAAATAGTATCGAAATATTGGTAAAAATGAATATATTTACGTAATATCAAAATACATGAAAAACGTGAAAAAAGTCATTATTATACCAAATATGAGGATTTTAACTTCGAATCATAGAGCGACGTTCCGTATTTTTTAGAACCCAGAAAAGACGTATAAAGATGTTGCTTCTAATACAAATGATATAAATCAATGTTTTTCATTAAAATTAACTAAAATGTTCCTGATTTTTTTTTATATTACCGATGGAAGATGTACACGTAAAACCGTTCTAATTCGGCTGAAACGTCGATATATGCAATAAAAACAGAACTTTTCCCCTTTTCAATATCATACTCAGTATTTTACCAAGAAACAAATAGATGATTGAAAATGAAGTATTTAAGGTTATTTTCTGATCAATTATGTGTTTGCATCTTTTTTATTGTATATTTAAAGAATTAATAACAATAAACGGAAAATTCACAAAAACGTGGAAAAACGGCAAAATATTGCCTAATTCGATGATATTTTGTTTAAATCACATAAAAGAAAAGTGGATGATAAAGTTAAAAATATTGCTAAATTCGATGATTTTTAGTACAAAACAAAATGCAAGAATACTTGCTTAAAGATGCAAAATTTGTGAAATTCTGATATATGAAGATCAAATCACATATCGTGAGTAAACATGAAGTAGTATCGAAATATTGGTAAAAACGAATATATTTACGTAAAATCACACTACATAAATAACGTGAAAAAGTCACTATATTACCATATTTGAGGATTTTAACTTCAAATCATAGAGCGAGGTTTCGTATTATTTAGATCCAAGAAAAGACATATGACAATGTTGTTTCCAATACAAAAATCAGATAATAAAGATAAAAATCAATGTGTTTTCATTAGAGATAACTAAAATGTTCCTGATTTTTCCGTTTATATTACCGATGAAAGATGTACACGTAAAACAGCTCTAATCCGCCTGAAACGTCGATATATGCAATAAAACATAACTTCTCCCCTTTTCAATATTTTACTCAGTATTTTAACGAGAAACAAATAGTTGATTGAAAATGAAGTGTTTATGGTTAATTTCTAATCAATTATGTGTTTGCATCATTTTTATCGTATATATAATGAATTAATAACAATAAACTGAAAATTCACAAAAACGTGGAAAAACCGCAAAATATTGCCTAATTCGATGATATTTTGTTTATATCACATAAAGGAAAAGGGGATCATAAACGTCAAAATATTGCTGAATTCGATGATTTTTAGTACGGAACAAAATGCAAGAAAACTTACTTAAAGTTCAATATTATGCGAAAATCTGAGATTTGAAGGCCAAATCACATATCGTGATACAACATGAAATAGTATCGAAATATTGGTAAAAATGAATATATTTACGTAATATCAAACTATATGAAAAACGTAAAGGAAGTCATTATTATACCAAATTTGAGGATTTTAACTTCGAATCATAGAGCGACGTTTCGTATTTTTTAGACCCTAGAAAAGACGTATAAAGATGTTGCTTCTAATACAAATAATAAAAATCAATGTGTTTTCATTAAAATTAACTAAAATGTTCCTGATTTTCGGTTTATATTACCGATGGAAGATGTACACGTAAAACCGTTCTAATCCAGCTGAAACGTCGATATATGCAATAAAAACAGAACTTCTCCCCTTTTCAATATCTTAATCAGTATTTTAACGAGAAACAAATAGATGATTGAAAATTAGGTATTTAAGGTTATTTTCTGATCAATTATGTGTTTGCATCATTTTTATCGTATATTTAATGAATTAATAAAAATAAACTGAAAATTCTCAAAAACGTGGAAAAACTGATAAATATTGCCTAATTCGATGATATTTTATTTATATCACATAAAGGAAAAGGGGATGATAAAGGTAAAAAATATTGCTAAATTCGATGATTTTTAGTACAAAACAAAATGCAAGAAAACTTGCTTAAAAATGCATAATTTGTGAAATTCTGAGATTTGAAGACCAAATTACATATCTTGAGTAAACATAAAGTAGTATCGAAATATTGGTAAAAGCGAATATATTTACGTAAAATCACACTACATAAATAACGTGAAAAAGTCAAATCACAGCCAAATCACATATCGTGAGAAAACATGAAGTAGTATCGAAATATTGGTAAAAACGAATATATTTACGTAAAATCACACTACATGAATAACGTTAAAAAGTCACTATATTATCATATTTGAGGATTTTAACTTCAAATAATAGAGCGAGGTTTCGTATTATTTAGATCCAAGAAAGGACATATGACAATGTTGTTTCCAATACAAATGGTAAAAATCAATGTGTGTTCATTAGAATTAACTAAAATGTTCCTGATTTTCCGTTTATATTATCGATGGAAGATGTACACGTACAACCGTTCTAATCCGGCTGAAACGTCGATATATGCAATTAAACAGAACTTCTCCCCCTTTTCAATATCTAACTCAGTATTTTACCGAGAAACAAATAGTTGATTGAAAATGAAGTGTTTGAGGTTAATTTCTAATCAATTATGTGTTTGCATCATTTTTATCGTATATTTAATGAATTAATAACAATGAACTGAAAATTTACTAAAACGTGGAAAAACCGCAAAATATTGCCTAATTCGATGATATTTTGTTTTCCCATTCTTGAGCCCCTGCATCCCTCTCTTGAGCCTATTCATCCCTCTCTTGAGCCTCTGCATCCCTCTCTTGAGACTCTGCACTACTCTCTTAAGCTTCTGCATCACTCACGTAAGCCTCTGCATCATTCTCTTAAGCCTCTGCATCACTCTCGTAATACTCTGAATTACTCTCTTGAGCCTCTCTATCACTCTCTTGAGCCCCTGCATCCCTCTATTGAGCCTCTGCATCACTCTATTGAGCCTCTGCAATACCCTCTGAAGCCTCTTCATCCCTCTTTTGAGCCTCTGCATCACTTTCGTAACCCTCTGCATCCGTTTCTTGAGCCTCTGCATCTCTCTCTTTAACTCCTGCATCCCTCTTATGAGCCTTTGCATCCCTCTCTTGAGAATTTGCATCACTCGTTTACGCCTCTGCATCCCTCTCTTGGGCCTCTGCATCACTCTCAAGAGCTTATGCATCCCTATTTTGGGCCTCTGCATCCCTCACTTGAGCCTCTGAATCCCTCTCTTGAGGCCTCTGCACAACTCTCTCGAGCCTCAGCATCACTCACTTGATTCTCTGCATCACTCTCGTAAGCCTCTGAATCACTCTCTTGAGCCTCTGCATCCTTCTCTTAAGCCTCTGCATCCCTCTCTTAAGCCTCTGCATCACTCTCTAGAGCCTCTGCATCACTCTCTAGAGCCTCTGCATCACTCTCTTCAGCCTCTGCATCACTCTCTTAAGCCTCTGCTTCTCTCCCTTGATCCTCTGCATCGCTCTCTTGGGCCTCTGCATCACTCTCTTGATCGTCTGCATCACTCTCTGTATCCTCTGCATCACTTTCTTGAGCCTCTCTATCACTCTCTTGAGGCTCTGCATCACTCTCTTGAGCCTCTGCATCACTCTCTTAAGCCTCTGCATTCCTCTCTTGATTCCCTGCATCACTCTCTTGAGCCTCTGCATCATACTCTTGAGCCTCTGCATCCCTCTCCTAAGCCTCTACATCATTCTCTTGAGCCTCTGCTTCACTCTCGTGAGCCTCTGCATCACTCTCTTAAGCCTGTGCCTTTCTCTCTTGATGTCGGAAAATCCGACACCATTTAATAATCATACAGATAATAGCTGTATTACCAACAAGTTACCCATAGAAAACGTAACTTGTAGTGGAATTACCATCTAAAGAAAACGGGATATCATCACCACATACTATTATAATTCACCACCTATTATGGTGGGAATTATTCTTAAATACATTAGTCTTTGGACTTTACCATCATAAAAACATCTTATATAAATTAACTTAATTATCAATATTAAAGTAAAGTAAATGTGACCCTTCTATCACGTTCTGAAATCTGGACAATGTAAGCCAGGCGTCAGAGTGGAGGAAGGAGGGCAGCCATTGTTGTTTAGACTGAGACCAGAGGCTCACACGGGAGCAAATTCGGCTCCTGTTAAATTCACATGGACGTAGTGTTATGGAACCCAAAGGTGTACCATTGTCAACACGCTGTCTACAAATTCAAGTTAAGTGTCTATCCGAAACCCGTTTATCATTCATTTATGGCCATTAATGTCAGGATATAGGGTGACCCGGTTAGATCACGTGGAAGCCTCAAACTAAAGGTAATTAAGCCAGGTCTTCAATGTTCCATGTACTGTATAGTGTTTTCTCTGATATAGCTTGTCATATATAGGATTCTGGCTTCACAGCTAGCGCACTTTTGACAGGTCAAGAAGAGGAAGCAAGATTTGTGCACCAGTTACTGGGTGATATGGAAGCTACCTCAAAGAGGATAATTTGGTGTCTACACCCTAGTTATACCTGGTGGACTAACCTGCTGTACTATAAGATAAGGAACCTCTTCAATGTATGTAGTTAATTTTGTAGTTTGATTGGCTGCATATATATATAAACTATTAAACTCCCCCTAATGTGTAGAGGATCGATTTGTGAGATTATAAGATTATTGCAGAAATACAGTCCACTTATCATTATACAAATTGCTATCGAAGTATATAAATTAACGTAAATATAAATTCATATAAATTAAATAAATATAAATCTCACAGGTCGGTACCCACATTATTTGGTCATCTTCGAACCGGATGACGGATTATTTGATTCTTTGAACCCACATTTGGTCATCTTAGTACCGGATGAACCAGTTAACCAGTGGATTCATTAAATATACTAGTGCAGTGTTATTTAAACAAAGGCCAGCAGTCAAGACGGCAGCCTAGCCTCGAGGGAGCTCAGGAGCCTCCCTCAGCCCAGTTCAGCTTCGTCAGCGGTTTCATGCACACCCACAGATATTTGGTGGCGTGTTATTTCGTGAAATGACAGCGCTAATATAGAAACCAGCCAAATTAGTGACTGTGTCTTCGCGAGATTGTTCACGGATTTCGTGGTGTTACATTTCGCGAGAGATTATCTACGAATTTTGTGGACTTTATTTCGCGAGGTCACTAATAATATTTAATACTTCTTGATAATATTAGAAGTTTCATAGAGGCTAATTAAGAGGCTATTATCAATAATTGTGTATATTATTTCTCCAAAATAGAGAATTATTTAATATATATTGCACTAGTGATCACAGTATAATATTTACTAATTGCCAACCCACAACAGGGTAGGATATTAACCATTGACTAGTTGAACTATTATCGTTCATCCTAGTCCCATTATTACCATAGTCAGTTGTACTATATTGATTAACCTAGCACCATTAATGAATGGTCCAGACCCTATTTTGGGTGTAATTTTTATCAACTCGAGTTGAGTTGTATATATAATAATTTACTTATGATCATTACACCTTTGAGTGATTAATTAGTGTCTCTACCATCCTGGGGTGATATAGAAGAGCTAACCTAAAGGTACTTCCAGTGACACTGGTTTATCACTCAAATCATTAGTGTGGATGATTGTATATATATAATGTGTATTAATTTTAAGTGCTAACCTCTAGTAGAGGTAGGATTATTGCCTAGTGAGTGCATTTTACCCTAGGCTACCATTAGTGTTTGTTCAGTATTATGAGCAGCCCAAGTACAAGTCCCACAAGGCTTCACCAACGAGCCAGTATGGATAATGCAGGGAGAATGAAAAGAACCCTTGCAGGTCTTAAAGGCCACTTAACAAGACAGATCAAGAAATGTGAAGATTTGTCACAACAATCTCAAGTTGATTATGCTGACCTGGAAAGCTATTATCAAGCAGCTGCAGGTAAATTTGAGCAAATCAAATGTCAAATAGCAACATATGTGGCTGAACTTGCCAATACCAATTTATCAGAAACAGAAATAGACGACATTATGGTTGATCTTGCGAATTATGAAGATCACACTCAGGCCACGTTACAGCCTTATGTCAAATTAATTGCCCAGAACAAGGCAACAGCAACAACAACAACAGTTGCATCTAATACGAGTCAAGCAGAAGCTCGACTCCCTCCAATTAATTTACCCACTTTCTCAGGAAAAGATGAGGAAGATTGGGACGAATTTTGGAACAAATTCGTTGACCTTGTAGACTCAAAACAATCTTTACCAAAGAGTAGTAAATTCTCTTATTTGCAAGGCCAATTATCAGGTGAGGCTAAAACAGTAGTATCCCATCTGAGATTAACTAATGACGGCTATGATCTGGCAGTAAAACTCCTCAAGGATAATTATGCTGATCCAGAAGTAAGAACATCACATTTAGTTCATGAGCTGTTGCATTTACCCCCACCGGAGGCTTCAGCTGATTCACTCCAAGTCTTCAAGCTGGAGGTAGAATCATTGATCAATGCCCTCAGCCTGACAGCAGATACAAACGGGGCTGAGTGGGTCTTGAAAATAATTGTCCAGGAGAAAATACCTAGGGACATATTGAGGCAAATGAGTGCTCATTACAATAAAAGCATCTTATCCATGAATGAAATATCTGAAGGTTTAAAGTCAGTAGTTCATCAATTACGAACACATGACAAATTAAAACCACCAAGTAAACCCTCAGAAACCAATAATAGTAAACCACAGAGTACCAAAGGTACTCCAAATCAATCTAGACAATATAATTCAACACCAAAGTGGAACAGTAGCAGTGTGGGCGTATATGCAGTGAGACCCTCCAAGCCTATAGTTACTGTGTCACCCAAGAACGTGACACCAAAGGGTACTGGAAGCTATGGAACATGTTTGTTCTGTAATGAGAAACATTCAATGTACCACTGCCCTAATTTTCCTGATAGTGACGCCCGTGTTGAGCGACTCAAAGATTTGCAACATTGCACGAGGTGCCTCAGGAAACATAACATCAACGACTGTGATACCCAATTACACACCTGTAATAGGTGTAACAAAGGTCAGCACCATGCAGCATTGTGCAGAGACACCAAAACAACGTCTCCAAACCCCAAGGTGGAAGATAGCATTCCCACCACAGTACAGTACTGCAAGGTGCAACCAACAAAGAGTGTCCAATCGGCAAAGTCTAAAGGTAATACGACTTTGCCTACTGCCCAAATTACCATCCTGAATAAGAGGGCCAAGGTCCATACCCGTGGGTTGTTTGACCAAGGATCCCAGAGAACATATATCACTAAAAAGTTGGCAGATGAATTACAATTAAGGCCTGTAGCCCAGATGTCATTCAACATCTCAGGGTTTGTAACAGATGCAGGACCTCAAGTCTACCAGGTGGTACAACCATCAGTACGTTTAGGCAGGTACGTCTGTCGAGTACAAGCCATTGTGGTGGACAAAATACCAGTAGACCTACAAGTTCAAGGTCTGAGAGCAACAGCCAAATTCCTGAGAAATAGAGGAATAAAATTGGCAGATAATATTAAGTCTGATCACCTCACCGACTTCGGTCTCCTTGTAGGGACAGACTATTGTCATCGATTCATCGGTAGCCCTACTAAATATCAGGGTATAACCATGTTAAACTCTGCAGGAGGTAAATTACTCTCAGGCCCAGTATCAAGCCTGAGGAGACCTATGCCTGCAGATAAATAATACCAATAGAAATCTAAATTTGTCAGCTGATTATATTTCTCCAGTAGCATTATACTAAGGAGATTACAGCTGACTATACCAATAGAGGTGGATGTTAGTATCATCATTTAAAGCTGGAGATGAGTTCATGAGGCCTCAGTGGCAAATCAGTGAACAGTAGCCTAAAACAGCTACAAGTCACTGCGACCAATGTCACTGAACCCACTGCAGTCTCAGAACCATACTTTACTTTAATGATGAGCTATTCAATCTTCTGAATCAATTAACTAAATTAAACCCCAATAAATCTGATGACTGATTTGATACATTTATTATTTAATCAAGATGTATTCCATGGGCCTCAGTGTTTATATATCAGTGACTAGTTACCTGAACAAACTTCAAGTTATATCTATGTCACTGATCTCACTGCAGTCCCTGAATCATACTTGACTGTAGTACTTGATCACATCCAGTCTTCTGGGTTAAATAATATGTAATAAGGCTTGAATATTAGCCTTTCAAGAGTTGACAGGGAAATGAAATCGCATTAGACTTCTAACCCCTGCAACTCTAGTACGGGACATCCGTCCTGTACGAACAGACACACAAATGTGTGATTACTAACTACTAACATCAAATTAATCTAATAATTCGAAGGAGGAGTATCGGTGTTCGTCTGTTCTAATTAGGACTTCGACCCGTGAGCAGCCCCTGGGGAATTATGTCGGAAAATCCGACACCATTTAATAATCATACAGATAATAGCTGTATTACCAACAAGTTACCCATAGAAAACGTAACTTGTAGTGGAATTACCATCTAAAGAAAACGGGATATCATCACCACATACTATTATAATTCACCACCTATTATGGTGGGAATTATTCTTAAATACATTAGTCTTTGGACTTTACCATCATAAAAACATCTTATATAAATTAACTTAATTATCAATATTAAAGTAAAGTAAATGTGACCCTTCTATCACGTTCTGAAATCTGGACAATGTAAGCCAGGCGTCAGAGTGGAGGAAGGAGGGCAGCCATTGTTGTTTAGACTGAGACCAGAGGCTCACACGGGAGCAAATTCGGCTCCTGTTAAATTTACTTGGACGTAGTGTTATGGAACCCAAAGGTGTACCATTGTCAACACGCTGTCTACAAATTCAAGTTAAGTGTCTATCCGAAACCCGTTTATCATTCATTTATGGCCATTAATGTCAGGATATAGGGTGACCCGGTTAGATCACGTGGAAGCCTCAAACTAAAGGTAATTAAGCCAGGTCTTCAATGTTCCATGTACTGTATAGTGTTTTCTCTGATATAGCTTGTCATATATAGGATTCTGGCTTCACAGCTAGCGCACTTTTGACAGGTCAAGAAGAGGAAGCAAGATTTGTGCACCAGTTACTGGGTGATATGGAAGCTACCTCAAAGAGGATAATTTGGTGTCTACACCCTAGTTATACCTGGTGGACTAACCTGCTGTACTATAAGATAAGGAACCTCTTCAATGTATGTAGTTAATTTTGTAGTTTGATTGGCTGCATATATATATAAACTATTAAACTCCCCCTAATGTGTAGAGGATCGATTTGTGAGATTATAAGATTATTGCAGAAATACAGTCCACTTATCATTATACAAATTGCTATCGAAGTATATAAATTAACGTAAATATAAATTCATATAAATTAAATAAATATAAATCTCACAGGTCGGTACCCACACTTGAGCCTCTGCATCACTCTCTTGATCCTCTGCATCCCTCTCTGGAGCCTCAGCATCCCTCTCTTGAGCCTTTTCCAGCACTCTCTTGAGTCTCTGCATCATTCTCTTGAGCCTCTGCATCCCTCTATTAATCCTCTCCATCACTCTCTTGAGCCTCTGCATCACTCTCTTAAACCTCTGCATCCCTCTCTTGATCCTCTGCATCACTCTCTTGAGCCTCTGCATCATTCTCTTGAGCCTCTACATCCTTCTCCTAAGCCTCTACATTATTCTCTTGAGCCCCTGCATCACTCTCTTGAGCCTCTGCATCCCTCTCCTAAGCCTCTTCCTCACTTTCTTAAGCCTCTGCCTCACTCTCTTAAGCCTCTGCATCACTCTCTAGAGCCTCTGCATCACTCTCTTCAGCCTCTGCATCACTCTATTAAGCCTCTGCTTCCCTCTCTTGATCCTCTGCATCACTCTATTGAGCCTCTGCATCACTCTCTTGGTCGTCTGCATCACTCTCTTGAGCCTCTGCATCACTCTCTTGAGCCTCTCCATCACTCTCTTGAGCCTCTGCATCACTCTCTTAAACCTCTGCATCCCTCTTTTGATTCTCTGCATCACTCTTTTGAGCCTCTGCATCATTCTCTTGAGCCTCTACATCCTTCTCCTAAGCCTCTACATCATTCTCTTGAGCCCCTGCATCACTCTCTTGAGCCTCTGCATCCCTCTCCTAAGCCTCTGCCTCACTTTCTTAAGCCTCTGCATCACTCTCTTCAGCCTCTTCATCCCTCTATTGAGCCTCTGAAACACTCTCTTCAGCCTCTGCATCGCTCTCTTGATCCTCTTAATCCTTTTCTTGAGGCCTCTGCATAACTCTCTCGAGCCTCTGCAACACTCTCTTGATTCTCTGCATCACTCTCGTAAGCCTCTGAATCACTCTCTTGAGCCTTTGCATCCCTCTCTTAAGCCTCTGCATCCCTCTCTTAAGCCTCTGCCTTACTCTCTTAAGCCTCTGCATCACTCTCTAGAGCCTCTGCATCACTCTCTTCAGCCTCTGCATCACTCTATTGAGCCTCTGCATCACTCTCTTGGTCGTCTGCATCACTCTCTTGAGCCTCTGCATCACTCTCCTGAGCCCCTGCATCCCTCTCTTGAGCCTCTGCATCCCTCACTTGAGCCTCTGCATCATTCTCTTAAGCCTCTGCATCAATCTATTAAGCCTATGCGTCACTCTCGTAAGCCTCTGAATCACTCTCTTGAGCCTCTGCATCCCTCTCTTGAACTCCTACATCCCTCTCATGAGCCTCTACATCCCTCTCTTGAGCCTTTGCATCATTCTCTTGAGCCTCTTCATCACCCTCTTAAGCCTCTGCATTACTCTCTTGAGCCTCTGCATCCCTCTCCTATGCCTCTGCCTCACTCTCTTAAGCCTCTGCATAATTCTCTTGAGCCTCTGCATCACTCTTTTAAGCCTCTGCATCCCTCTCTTGAGCCTCTGCATCACTCTCTTGAACTCCTGCATCCATCTCATGAGCCTTTGCATCCTTCACTTGAGCCTTTGCATCACTCTCTTAAGCCTCGGCATCCCTCTCTTGAGCCTCTGCGTCACTCTCAAGAGCCTATGCATCCCTCTCTTGTGCCTCTGCTTCCCTCACTTGAGCCGCTGCATCCCTCTCTTGAGCCCCTGCATCCCTCTCTTGAGCCTCTGCATCCCTCTCTTGAACCTCTGCATCCCTCTGTTAAGCCCTTGCATCACTCTCCTAAGCCTCTACATCACTCTCGTAAGCCTCTGAATCACTCTGTTGAGCCTCTGCATCACTCTCCTGAGCCTCTCCATCACTCTCTTGAGCCTCTGCATCCCTCTCTTAAGCATCTGCATCCTTCTCTTCAGCCTCTGCATTCCTCTCATAAGCCTCTGCATCACTCTCTTTATCCTCTGCATCCCTCTCTTAAGCCTCTGCATCACTCTCTTGAGCCTCTGCATCCCTCTCATAAGCCTCTACATCATTCTCTTGTGGCTCTGCATCACTCTCTTGAACCTCTGCATCACTCTCTTAAGCCTCTACATCCCTCTCTTGAGCCCATGCATCCCTCTCATGAGCCTCTGCATCACTCACGTAATCTTCTGAATCACTCTCTTGAGCCTCTGCATCCCTCTCTTGAACTCCTGCATCCCTCTCATGAGCCTCTGCATCCTTCTATTGAGCCTTCGCATCACTCTCTTAAGCCACTGCATCCCTCTCTTGAGCCTCTGCATCACTCTCAAGAGCATCTGCATCCCTCTCTCGAGCCTCTGCATCTCTCTCTTAAGCCTCTGCATCACTCTCTTAAGCCTCTGCATCATTCCCTTAAGCCTCTGCATCACTCTCTTAAGCCTCTGCATCACTCTCTTAAGCCTCTGAATCACTCTCTTGAGCCTTTGCATCACTCTCTTGAGCCCCTGCATCCCTCTCTCAAGCCTCTGCATCACTCTCTTGAGCCTTTGCATCACCCTCTTAAGCCTCTGCATTACTCTCTTGAGCCCCTGCATCCCTCTTCTAAGCCTCTGCCTCACTCTCTTAAACCTTTGCATCACTCTCTTGAGCCACTGCATCCCTCTCTTGAGCCTCTGCATCACTCTCTTCAGCCTCTTCATCCCTCTGTTGAGCCTCTGCAACACTCTCTTCAGCCTCTGCATCTCTCTCTTAAGCCTCTGAATCCCTCTCTTGAGGCCTCTGCATAACTCTCCCGAGTCTCTGCATCACTCTCTTGATTCTCTGCATCACTCTCTTGATTCTCTGCATCACTCTCGTAATCTTCTGAATCACTCTCTTGAGCCTCTGCATCCCTCTCTTACGCCTCTGCTTCCCTCTCTTGATCCTCTGCATCATTCTCATGATCGTCTGCATCACTCTCTTGAGCCTCTGCATCACTCTCTTGAGCCGCTCTATCACTCTCTTGAGGCTCTGTATCACTCTCTTGAGCCTCTGCATCATTCTCGTAAGCCTCTGCATCCCTCTCTTGATTCTCTGCATAACTCTCTTGAGCCTCTGTATCATACTCATGAGCCTCTGCATCCCTCTCTTAAGCCTCTACATCGTATTCTTGAACCTGTGCTTCACTCACTTGAGCCTCTGCATCACTCTCTAAGCGTCTGCCTTTCTTTCTTGAGTGTCTACATGATTCTCTTGAGGTTCTGCATCCCTCTCTAAAGCCCCAGCATCACTCTCTATAGCCTCTGCATCCCTCTATTAATCCCCTGCATCACTCTCTTGAGCCTCTGCATCACTTTCTTGAGCCTTTGCATCACTCTCTTAATCTTCTGCATCCCTCTCTTTTGCCTCTGCATCACTCTCAAGAGCCTCTGCATCCTTCTCTTGTGCCTCTGCATAAAACACTTGAGCTTCTGCATCCCTCACTTGAACCTCTGCATCACTTGCTTGAGCCTCTGCATCACACTCTTCAGCCTCTACATCACTCTCTTGAGCCTCTGCATCCTGTTTTGAGCCTCTGCATCTCTTTCTTAAGCCTCTGCATCCCTTTCTTGAGCCTCTGCATCCCTCTCTTGAGCCACTGCATCACTCTCTTTAGACTCTGCATCACTCTGCATCATACTCCTGAGCACTCTCTTGAGGAGTTCAAGAGAGTAATGCAAAGGCTCAAGAAAGGGATGCAGAGGCTTAAGAAAGAGATGCAGAGGCTCAAAAAAGGATGCAGAGGCTCAAGAGAGTGATGTAGAGGCTGAAGAGTGTGATGCAGACGATCAAGAGAGTGATTCTCTGCATCACTCTCTTGATTCTCTGCATCACTCTCGTAATCTTCTGAGTCACTCTCTTGAGCCTCTGCATCCCTCTCTTAGGCCTCTACTTCCCTCTCGTGATCCTCTGCATCATTCTCATGATTGTCTGCATCACTCTCTTGAGCCTCTGCATCACTCTCTTTAGCCGCTATATCACTCTCTTGAGGCTCTGTATCACTCTCTTGAGCCTCTGCATCATTCTCTTAAGCCTCTGCATCCCTCTCTTGATTCTTTGCAACACTCTCTTGAGCCTCTGCATATGCAATAAAAACAGAACTTCTCCCCTTTTCAATATCATACTCAGTATTTTAACGAGAAACAAATAGATGATTGAAAATGAAGTATTTAAGGTTATTTTCTGATCAATTATGTGTTTGCATCTTTTTTATTGTATATTTAATGAATTAATAACAATAAACGGAAAATTCACAAAAACGTGGAAAAACGGCAAAATATTTGCTAATTCGATGATATTTTGTTTAAATCATAGAGAGGAAAAGTGGATGATAAAGGTAAAAATATTGCTAAATTCGATGTTTTTAGTACAAAACAAAATGCAAGAGTACTTGCCTAAAAATGCAAAATTTGTGAAATTCTGAGATTTGAAGACCAAATCACATATCGTGAGAAAACATGAAGTAGTATCGAAATATTGGTAAAAACGAATATATTTATGTATAAACACACTACATGAATAACGTGAAAAAAGTCACTATATTACCATATATGAGGATTCTAACTTCAAATCAAAGAGCGAGGTTTCGTATTATTTAGATCCAAGAAAAGACATATGACAATGTTGTTTCCAATACAAATGATAAATATCAATGTGTTTTCATTAGAATTAACTGAAATGTTCCTGATTTTCCGTTTATATTACCGATGGAAGATGTACACGTAAAACAGCTCTAATCCGCCTGAAACGTCGATATATGCAATAAAACATAACTTCTCCCCTTTTCAATATCTTACTCAGTATTTTAACGAGAAACAAATAGTTGATTGAAAATGAAGTGTTTATGGTTAATTTCTAAACAATTATGTGTTTGCATCATTTTTATCGTATATATAATGAATTAATAACAATAAACTGAAAATTCACAAAAACGTGGAAAAACGGCAAAATATTGCCTAATTCGATGATATTTTGTTTATATCACATAAAGGAAAAGGGGATGATAAACGTCAAAATATTGCTGAATTCGATGATTTTTAGTACGGAACAAAATGCAAGAAAACTTGCTTAAATTGCAATATTATGCGAAAATCAGAGATTTGAAGGCCAAATTACATACCGTGATACAACATGAAATAGTATCGAAATATTGGTAAAAATGAATATATTTACGCAATATCAAACTACATGAAAAACGTGAAAGAAGTCATTATTATACCAAATTAGAGAATTTTAACTTCGAATCATAGAGCGACGTTTCGAATTTTTTAGACCCTAGAAAAGACGTATAAAGATGTTGCTTCTAATACAAATGATAAAAATCAATGTGTTTTCATTAAAATTAACTAAAATGTTCCTGATTTTCAGTTTATATTACCGATGAAAGATGTACACGTAAAACCGTTCTAATCCAGCTGAAACGTCGATATATGCAATAAAAACAGAACTTCTCCCCTTTTCAATATCTTAATCAGTATTTTAACGAGAAACAAATAGATGATTGAAAATTAGGTATTTAAGGTTATTTTCTGATCAATTATGTGTTTGCATCATTTTTATCGTATATTTAATGAATTAATAAAAATAAACTGAAAATTCTCAAAAACGTGGAAAAACGCATAAATATTGCCTAATTCGATGATATTTTATTTATATCACATAAAGGAAAAAGGAGTGATAAACGTCAAGATATTGCTGAATTCGATGATTTTTACGGAATATTTACGGAAAAAAATGCAAGAAAACTTGGTTAAAATGCAATATTATGCGAAAATCTGAGATTTGAAGGCCAAATCACATATCGTGATACTACATGAAATAGTATCGAAATATTGGTAAAAATGAATATATTTACGTAAAATCACACTACATAAATAACGTGAAAAAAGTCAAGTCACATCCAAATCACATATCGTGAGAAAACATGAAGTAGAATCGAAATATTGGGAAAAACGAATATATTTACGTAAAATCACACTACATGAATAACGTGAAAAAAGTCACTATATTACCATATTTGAGGATTTTAACTTCAAATCATAGAGCGAGGTTTCGTATTATTTAGATCCAAGAAAAGACATATGACAATGTTGTTTCCAATACAAATGATAAAATTCAATGTGTTTTCATTAGAATAAACTAAAATGTTCCTGATTTTCCGTTTATATTACCGATGAAAAATGTTCACGTAAAACCGCTCTAATCCGGCTGAAACGTCGATATAAGCAATTAAACAGAACTTCTCCCCCTTTTCAATATCTTACTCAGTATTTTAACCAGAAACAAATAGTTGATTGAAAATGAAGTGTTTAAGGTTAATTTCTAATCAATTATGTGTTTGCATCATTTTTATTGTATATTTAATGAATTAATAACAATGTACTGAAAATTTACAAAAACGTGAAAAAACCGCAAAATGTTGCCTAATTCCATGATATTTTGTTTATATCACATAACGGAAAAGGGGATGATAAACGTCAAAATATTGCTGAATTCGATGATTTTTAATCATCGAGAGTGATGAATCAAGAGAGTGATGCAGAGACTCGGGAGAGTTATGCAGAGGCCTCAAGAGAGGGATTCAGAGGCTTAAGAGAGAGATGCAGAGGCTGAAGAGAGTGTTGCAGAGGCTCAAGAGAGGGATGAAGAGGCTGAAGAGAGTGAAGCAGAGGCTCAAGAGAGGGATGCAGTGGCTCAAGAGAGTGATGCAAAGGTTTAAGAGAGTGAGGCAGAGGCTTAGGAGAGGGATGCAGGGGCTCAAGAGAGTAATGCAGAGGCTTAAGAGGGTGATGCAGAGGCTCAAGAGAGTGATGCAGAGGCTTGAGAGAGGGATGCAGAGGCTTAAGAGAGTGATGCAGAGGCTTAAGAGAATGATGCAGAGGCATAAGAGAGTGATGCAGAGGCTTAAGAGAGGGATGCAGAGGCTCGAGAGAGGGATGCAGAGGCTCTTGAGAGTGATGCAGAGGCTCAAGAGAGGGATGCAGTGGTTTAAGAGAGTGATGCGAAGGCTCAATAGAAGGATGCAGAGGCTCATGAGAGGGATGCAGGAGTTCAAGAGAGGGATGCAGAGGCTCAAGAGAGTGATTCAGAGGATTACGTGAGTGATGCAGAGGCTCATGAGAGGGATGCATGGGCTCAAGAGAGGGATGTAGAGGCTTAAGAGAGTGGTGCAGAGGTTCAAGAGAGTGATGCAGAGCCACAAGAGAATGATGTAGAGGCTTATGAGAGGGATGCAGAGTCTCAAGAGAATGATACAGGGGCTGAAGAGAGTGATGCAGAGGCTTAAAAGAGGGATGCAGAGGATAAAGAGAGTGATGCAGAGGCTTAAGAGAGGAATGCAGAGGCTGAAGAGAATGATGCAGAGGCTTAAGATAGGGATGCAGAGGCTCAAGAGAGTGACGGAGAGGCTCAGGAGAGTGATGCAGAGGCTCAACAGAGTGATTCAGAGGCTTACGAGAGTGATGCAGAGGCTTAAGAGAGTGATGCAAGGGCTTAAGAGAGGGATGCAGAGGTTCAAGAGAGGGATGCAGAGGCTCAAGAGAGGGATGCAGGGGCTCAAGAGAGGGATGCAGCGGCTCAAGTGAGGGAAGCAGAGGCACAAGAGAGGGATGCAGAGGCTCTTGAGAATGACGCAGAGGCTCAAGAGAGGGATGCTGAGGCGTAAGAGAGTGATGCAAAGGCTCAAGTGAGGGATGCAAAGGCTCATGAGATGGATGCAGGAGTTCAAGAGAGTGATGCAGAGGCTCAAGAGAGGGATGCAGAGGCTTAAAAGAGTGATGCAGAGGCTCAAGAGAATTATGCAGAGGCTTAAGAGAGTGAGGCAGAGGCATAGGAGAGGGATGCAGAGGCTCAAGAGAGTAATGCAGAGGCTTAAGAGGGTGATGAAGAGGCTCAAGAGAATGATGCAAAGGCTCAAGAGAGGGATGTAGAGGCTCATGAGAGGGATGCAGGAGTTCAAGAGAGGGATGCAGAGGCTCAAGAGAGTGATTCAGAGGCTTACGAGAGTGATGCTTAGGCTAAATAGATTGATGCAGAGGCTTAAGAGAATGATGCAGAGGCTCAAGCGAGGGACGCAGAGGCTCAAGAGAGGGATGCAGGGGCTCAGGAGAGGGATGCAAAGGCTCAAGAGAGTGATAGAGAGGCTCAAGAGAGTGATGCAGAGGCTCAAGAGAGTGATGCAGACGACCAAGAGAGTGATGCAGAGGCTCAATAGAGTGATGCAGAGGATCAAGAGAGGGAAGCAGAGGCTTAAGAGAGTGAGGCAGAGGCTTAAGAGAGGGATGAAGAGGATTAAGAGAGGGATGCAAAGGCTCAAGAGAGTGATTCAGAGGCTTACGAGAGTGATGCAGAGAATCAAGAGAGTGTTGCAGAGGCTCGAGAGAGTTATGCAGAGGCCTCAAGAAAAGGATTCAGAGGATCAAGAGAGCGATGCAGAGGCTGAAGAGAGTGTTTCAGAGGCTCAATAGAGGGATGAAGAGGCTGAAGAGAGTGATGCAGAGGCTTAAGAAAGTGAGGCAGAGGCTTAGGAGAGGGATGCAGAGGCTCAAGAGAGTGATGCAGGGGCTCAAGAGAATGATATAGAGGCTTAGGAGAAGGATGTAGAGGCTCAAAAGAATGATGCAGAGGCTCAAGAGAGTGATGCAGAGGATCAAGAGAGGGATGCAGAGGTTTAAGAGAGTGATGCAGAGGCTCAAGAAAGTGATGGAGAGGCTCATGAGAGTGATGCAGAGGCTCAAGAGAGTGATGCAGACGACCAAGAGAGTGATGCAGAGGCTCAATAGAGTGATGCAGAGGATCAAGAGAGGGAAGCAGAGGCTAATAAGGGGATGCAGAGGCTGAAGAGAGTGATGCAGAGGCTCTAGAGAGTGATGCAGAGGCTTAAGAGAGTGAGGTAGAGGCTTAAGAGAGGGATGCAGAGGCTTAAGAGAGGGATGCAAAGGCTCAAGAGAGTGATTCAGAGGCTTACGAGAGTGATGCAGAGAATCAAGAGAGTGTTGCAGAGGCTCGAGAGAGTTATGCAGAGGCCTCAAGAAAAGGATTCAGAGGATCAAGAGAGCGATGCAGAGGCTGATGAGAGTGTTTCAGAGGCTCAATAGAGGGATGAAGAGGCTGAAGAGAGTGATGCAGAGGCTTAAGAAAGTGAGGCAGAGGCTTAGGAGAGGGATGCAGAGGCTCAAGAGAGTGATGCAGGGGCTCAAGAGAATGATGTAGAGGCTTAGGAGAAGGATGTAGAGGCTCAAGAAAATGATGCAGAGGCTCAAGAGAGTGATGCAGAGGATCAAGAGAGGGATGCAGAGGTTTAAGAGAGTGATGCAGAGGCTCAAGAGAGTGATGGAGAGGCTCAAGAGAGTGATGCAGAGACTCAAGAGAGTGATGCAGAGCCTCAAGAGAGGGATGCAGAGGCTCAAGAGAATGATGCAGAGGATTAATAGAGGGATGCAGAGGCTCAAGAGAATGATGCAGAGACTCAAGAGAGTGCTGGAAAAGGCTCAAGAGAGGGATGCTGAGGCTCCAGAGAGGGATGCAGAGGATCAAGAGAGTGATGCAGAGGCTCAAGAGAGAAAGGCAGAGGCTTAAGAGAGTGATGCAGAGGCTCACGAGAGTGAAGCAGAGGCTCAAGAGAATGATGTAGAGGCTTAGGAGAGGGATGCAGAGGCTCAAGAGTATGACGCAGAGGCTCAAGAGAGTAATGCAGGGAATCAAGAGAGGAATGCAGAGGCTTAAGAGAGTGATGCAGAGGCTCAAGAGAGTGATGCAGAGCCTCAAGAGAGTGATAGAGAGGCTCAAGAAAGTGATGCAGAGGATACAGAGAGTGATGCAGACGATCAAGAGAGTGATGCAGAGGCCCAAGAGAGTGATGCAGAGGATCAAGGGAGAGAAGCAGAGGCTTAAGAGAGTGATGCAGAGGCTGAAGAGAGTGATGCAGAGGCTCTAGAGAGTGATGCAGAGGCTTAAGAGAGTGATGCAGAGGCTTAAGAGAGATATGCAGAGGCTTAAGAGAAGGATGCAGAGGCTCAAGAGAGTGATTCAGAGGCTTACGAGAGTGATGCAGAGAATCAAGTGAGTGATGCTGAGGCTCGAGAGAGTTGTGCAGAGGCCTCAAGAGAGGGATTCAGAGGCTCAAGTGAGGGATGCAGAGGCCCAAAATAGGGATGCATAAGCTCTTGAGAGTGATGCAGAGGCCTAAGAGAGGGATGCAGAGGCTTAAACGAGTGATGCAAATTCTCAAGAGAGGGATGCAAAGGCTCATAAGAGGGATGCAGGAGTTAAAGAGAGAGATGCAGAGGCTCAAGAAACGGATGCAGAGGGTTACGAAAGTGATGCAGAGGCTCAAAAGAGGGATGCAGAGGCTTAAGAGGGTGATGCAGAGGCTCAAGAGAGTGATGCAGAGGCTCAATAGAGGGATGCAGGGGCTCAAGAGAGGGATGAATAGGCTCAAGAGGGGGATGCAGAGGCTCAAGAATGGGAAAACAAAATATCATCGAATTAGGCAATATTTTGCGGTTTTTCCACGTTTTAGTAAATTTTCAGTTCATTGTTATTAATTCATTAAATATACGATAAAAATGATGCAAACACATAATTGATTAGAAATTAACCTCAAACACTTCATTTTCAATCAACTATTTGTTTCTCGGTAAAATACTGAGTTAGATATTGAAAAGGGGGAGAAGTTCTGTTTAATTGCATATATCGACGTTTCAGCCGGATTAGAGCGGTTGTACGTGTACATCTTCCATCGATAATATAAACGGAAAATCAGGAACATTTTAGTAAATTCTAATGAAAACACATTGATTTTTACCATTTGTATTGGAAACAACATTGTCATATGTCTTTTCTTGGATCTAAATAATACGAAACCTCGCTCTATTATTTGAAGTTTAAATCCTCAAATATGATAATATAATGACTTTTTAACGTAATTCATGTAGTGTGATTTTACGTAAATATATTCGTTTTTACCAATATTTCGATACTACTTCATGTTTTCTCACGATATGTGATTTGGCTGTGATTTGACTTTTTTCACGTTATTTATGTAGTGTGATTTTACGTAAATATATTCGCTTTTACCAATATTTCGATACTACTTCATGTTTACTCACGATATGTAATTTCGTCTTCATATCTCAGAATTTCACAAATTATGTATTTTTAAGCAAGTTTTCTTGCATTTTGTTTTGTACTAAAAATCATCGAATTTAGCAATATTTTTACCTTTATCATCCCCTTTTCCTTTATGTGATATAAATAAAATATCATCGAATTAGGCAATATTTATCAGTTTTTCCACGTTTTTGAGAATTTTCAGTTTATTTTTACTAATTCATTAAATATACGATAAAAATGATGCAAACACATAATTGATCAGAAAATAACCTTAAATACCTAATTTTCAATCATCTATTTGTTTCTCGTTAAAATACTGATTAAGATATTGAAAAGGGGAGAAGTTCTGTTTTTATTGCATATATCGACGTTTCAGCTGGATTAGAACGGTTTTACATGTACATCTTCCATCGGTAATATAAACCAAAAATCAGGAACATTTTAGTTAATTTTAATGAAAAACATTGATTTTTATCATTTGTATTAGAAGCAACATCTTTATACGTCTTTTCTGGGGTCTAAAAAATACGAAACGTCGCTCTATGATTCGAAGTTAAAATCCTCATATTTGGTATAATAATGACTTTTTTCACGTTTTTCATGTAGTTTGATATTACGTAAATATATTCATTTTTACCAATATTTCGATACTATTTCATGTAGTATCACGATATGTGATTTGGCCTTCAAATCTCAGATTTTCGCATAATATTGCATTTAAGCAAGTTTTCTTGCATTTTGTTCCGTACTAAAAATCATCGAATTCAGCAATATTTTGACGTTTATCATCCCCTTTCCTTTATGTGATATAAACAAAATATCATGGAATTAGGCAATATTTTGCGGTTTTTCGATGTTAATAGAGGGATGCTAAGGCTCAAGAGAATGATGTAGAGGCTTAAGAGAGTGAGGCAGACGCTTACGAGAGTGATGCAGAGGCTTACGAGAGTGATGCAGAGGCTAAAGAGAAAGATGCAGAGGATTAAGAGAGGGATGCAGAGGCTAAAGAGAATGATGCAGAGGCTTAAGAGAGGGATGCAGCGGCTCAAGAGAGTGATGGAGAGGCTCAAGAAAGTGATGCAGAGGCTCAACAGAGTGATTCAGATGCTTACGAGAGTGATGCAGAGGCTTACGAGAGTGATGCAGAGGCTTAGGAGAGGGATGCAGAGGCTCAAGAAAGGGATGCAGAGGCTCATGAGAGGGATGCAGGGGCTCAAGAGAGGGAAGAAGAGGCTAGAGTGAGGGAAGCAGAGGCACAAGAGAGGGATGCAGAGGCTCCTGAGAGTGACGCAGAGCCTCAAGAGAGGGATGCAAAGGCTCAAGAGAGTGATTCAGAGGCTTACGAGAGTAATGCAGAGGCTTAAGAGAGTGATGCAGAGGCTTAAGAAAGTGATGTAGAGGCTCAAAAGTCGGATGCAGAGGCTTAAAACGGTGATGAAGAGGCTTGAGAGAGTTATGCAGAAGCCTCAAGAGAGGGATTCAGAGGCTTAAGAGAGGGGTGCAGAGGCTCAAGAGAGTGATGCAGAGGCTTAAGAGAGGGATGCTGAGGCTCAAGAGAATGATGCAGAGGCTTAAGAGAGTGAGGCAGAGGCTTACGAGAGTGATGCAGAGGCTTAGGAGAGTGATGCAGAGGCTAAAGAGAATGAAGCAGAGGATTAAGAGAGGGATGCAGAGGCTAAAGAGAATGGTGCAGAGGCTTAAGAGAGGGATGCAGAGGCTCAAGAGAGGGATGCAGAGGCTCAAGAGCGGGATGCAGAACCTTGAGGGATGTAGAGGCTTAAGAGAGTGATGCAAAGGCTCAAGAGAGGGATGCAGAGGCTCATGAGAGGGATGCGGGAGTTCAAGTGAGTGATGCAGAGGCTCAAGAAAGTGATTCAGAGGCTTAAGAGAGTGATGCAGAGGCTTAAGCGAGTGATGCAAAGGCTCAAGTGATGGATGCAAAGGCTCATGAGAGGGATGGAGGAGTTCAAGAGAGAGATGCAGAGTTTCACGAAAGGGATGCAGAGGCTTAAGAAAGTGATTCAGAGGCTCAAGAGAGTGTTGCAGAGGCTCAATAGTGGGATGCAAGGGCTCAAGAGAGTGATAGAAAGGCTCAAGCGAGTGATTCAGAGGTTTACGGGAGTGATGCAGAGGCTTTAGAGAGTGATGCAGAGGCTTACGAGAGTGATGCAGAGGCTTAAGAGAGTGGTGCAGAGGCTCAAGAGAGGGATGCAGAGGCTCATGAGAGGGATGAACAGGCTCAAGAGAGGGATGCAGAGGCTTAAGAGAGCGATGCAAAGGCTCAAGAGAGGGATGCAGAGGCTAGAGAGTATGATGCTGAGGCTAAAGAGAGTGATGCAGAGGTTTACGAGAGTGATGCAGAGGATCAAGAGAGTAATACAGAGGCTAAAGAGAGTGATGCAGAGGCTCAACAGAGTGATGCAGAGGCTCTAGAGAGTGATGCAAAGGTTAAAGAGAGTGATGCAGACGTTTAAGACAAGGATGCAGAGGTTCAAGAGAGTGATGCAGAGGCTCATGAGAGTGATGCAGAGGCTCAAGAGAGTGATGCAGAGGCTCTAGAGAGTGGTGCAGAGGCTCAAGAGAGTGATGCGGAGGCTCAAGACAGTGACGCAGAGGCTAAAGAGAGTGATGCAGAGGTTTAAGAGAAGGATGCGGAGGCTCAAGAGAGTGATGCAGAGGCTCATGAGAGTGATGCAGAGGCTCAAGAGAGGGATGCAGAGGCTTAAGAGAGTGATGCGGAGGCCGAAGAGAGTGATGCAGAGGCTTAAGAGAGTGATACAAAGGCTTAAGAGAGTGTTGCATAGGCTTAATAGAGAGATGCAGAGGCTTAAGAGAGTGATGCAGAGGCTAAAAAGAGTTATGCAGAGGCTTAAGAGAGTGATGCAGAGGCTTAAGAGAGTGATGCAGAGGCTCAAGAGAGTGATGCAAAGGCGCAGGAGAGGGATGTAGAGGCTTAAGAGAGTGATGCAAAGGCTCAAGTGAGAGATGCAGAGGGTCATGAGAGGGATGCAGGAGTTCAAGTGAGTGATGCAGAGGCTCAAGAAAGTGATTCAGAGGCTTAAGAGAGTGATGCAGAGGCTTAAGCGAGTGATGCAAAGGCTCAAGTGATGGATGCAAAGGCTCATGAGAGGGATGGAGGAGTTCAAGAGAGAGATGCAGAGTTTCACGAAAGGGATGCAGAGGCTTAAGAAAATGATTCAGAGGCTCAAGAGAGTGTTGCAGAGGCTCAATAGTGGGATGCAAGGGCTCAAGAGAGAGATAGAAAGGCTCAAGCGAGTGATTCAGAGGTTTACAGGAGTGATGCAGAGGCTTTAGAGAGTGATGCAGAGGCTTACGAGAGTGATGCAGAGGCTTAAGAGAGTGGTGCAGAGGCTCAAGAGAGGGATGCAGAGGCTCAAGAGAGGGATGAACAGGCTCAAGAGAGGGATGCAGAGGCTTAAGAGAGCGATGCAGAGGCTCAAGAGAGGGATGCAGAGGCTAGAGAGAATGATGCTGAGGCTAAAGAGAGTGATGCAGAGGTTTACGAGAGTGATGCAGAGGATCAAGAGAGTAATACAGAGGCTTACGAGAGTGATGCAGAGGCTTAGGAGAGGGATGCAGAGGCTCAAGAGAGGGATGCAGGGGCTCAAGAGAGGGAAGAAGAGGCTAGAGTGAGGGAAGCAGAGGCACAAGAGAGGGATGCAGAGGCTCCTGAGAGTGACGCAGAGGCTCAAGAGAGGGATGCAAAGGCTCAAGAGAGTGATTCAGAGGCTTACGAGAGTAATGCAGAGGCTTAAGAGAGTGATGCAGAGGCTTAAGAAAGTGATGTAGAGGCTCAAAAGTCGGATGCAGAGGCTTAAAAGGGTGATGAAGAGGCTTGAGAGAGTTATGCAGAAGCCTCAAGAGAGGGATTCAGAGGCTTAAGAGAGGGGTGCAGAGGCTCAAGAGAGTGATGCAGAGGCTTAAGAGAGGGATGCTGAGGCTCAAGAGAATGATGCAGAGGCTAAAGAGAGTGAGGCAGAGGCTTACGAGAGTGATGCAGAGGCTTAGGAGAGTGATGCAGAGGCTAAAGAGAATGAAGCAGAGGATTAAGAGAGGGATGCAGAGGCTAAAGAGAATGGTGCAGAGGCTTAAGAGAGGGATGCAGAGGCTCAAGAGAGGGATGCAGAGGCTCAAGAGCGGGATGCAGAACCTTGAGGGATGTAAGGGCTTAAGAGAGTGATGCAAAGGCTCAAGAGAGGGATGCAGAGGCTCATGAGAGGGATGCGGGAGTTCAAGTGAGTGATGCAGAGGCTCAAGAAAGTGATTCAGAGGCTTAAGAGAGTGATGCAGAGGCTTAAGCGAGTGATGCAAAGGCTCAAGTGATGGATGCAAAGGCTCATGAGAGGGATGGAGGAGTTCAAGAGAGAGATGCAGAGTTTCACGAAAGGGATGCAGAGGCTTAAGAAAGTGATTCAGAGGCTCAAGAGAGTGTTGCAGAGGCTCAATAGTGGGATGCAAGGGCTCAAGAGAGTGATAGAAAGGCTCAAGCGAGTGATTCAGAGGTTTACGGGAGTGATGCAGAGGCTTTAGAGAGTGATGCAGAGGCTTACGAGAGTGATGCAGAGGCTTAAGAGAGTGGTGCAGAGGCTCAAGAGAGGGATGCAGAGGCTCAAGAGAGGGATGAACAGGCTCAAGAGAGGGATGCAGAGGCTTAAGAGAGCGATGCAAAGGCTCAAGAGAGGGATGCAGAGGCTAGAGAGAATGATGCTGAGGCTAAAGAGAGTGATGCAGAGGTTTACGAGAGTGATGCAGAGGATCAAGAGAGTAATACAGAGGCTAAAGAGAGTGATGCAGAGGCTCAACAGAGTGATGCAGAGGCTCTAGAGAGTGATGCAAAGGTTAAAGAGAGTGATGCAGACGTTTAAGACAAGGATGCAGAGGTTCAAGAGAGTGATGCAGAGGCTCATGAGAGTGATGCAGAGGCTCAAGAGAGTGACGCAGAGGCTCTAGAGAGTGGTGCAGAGGCTCAAGAGAGGGATGCGGAGGCTCAAGACAGTGACACAGAGGCTAAAGAGAGTGATGCAGAGGTTTAAGAGAAGGATGCGGAGGCTCAAGAGAGTGATGCAGAGGCTCATGAGAGTGATGCAGAGGCTCAAGAGAGGGATGCAGAGGCTTAAGAGAGTGATGCGGAGGCCGAAGAGAGTGATGCAGAGGCTTATGAGAGTGATACAAAGGCTTAAGAGAGTGTTGCATAGGCTTAATAGAGAGATGCAGAGGCTCAAGAGAGTGATGCAGAGGCTAAAAAGAGTTATGCAGAGGCTTAAGAGAGTGATGCAGAGGCTTAAGAGAGTGATGCAGAGGGTCAAGAGAGTGATGCAAAGGCGCAGGAGAGGGATGTAGAGGTTTAAGAGAGTGATGCAAAGGCTCAAGTGAGAGATGCAGAGGGTCATGAGAGGGATGCAGGACTTCAAGAGAGTGATGCAGAGGCTCAAGAGAGTGATAGAGAGTGCTCAAGCGAGTGATTCAGAGGTTTACGAGAGTGATGCAGAGGCTTTAAAGAGTGATGCAGAGGCTTACGAGAGTGATTCAGAGGCTTAAGAGAGTGGTGCAGTGGCTCAAGAGAGGGAAGCAGAGGCTCAAGAGAGGGATGAACAGGCTCGAGAGAGGGATGCAGAGGCTCAAGAGAGGGATGCAGAGGCTCAAGAGAGGGATGCTGAGGCTTAAGAGAGTGATGCAAAGGCTCAAGAGAGGGATGCAGAGGCTAGAGAGAATGATGCTAAGGCTAAAGAGAGTGATGCAGAAGTTTAAGAGAAGGATGCTGGCGAGAAACAATGGGCAGAGTTTCTTTCACCCTATGCCCCTGTTACCTAGCAGTAAAATAGGTACCTGGGTGTTAGTCAGCAGTCACGGGCGCTTCCTGGGGGTGGAGGCCTGGTCGAGGACCGACCCACGGGGACACTAAAGCCCCGAAATCATCTCAAGATCTCAAGATAAGGATGCAGAGGCTCATGAGAGTGATGCAGAGGCTTACGAGAGTGATGCAGAGGATCAAGAGAGGGATGCAGAGGCTAAAGAGAGTGATGCAGAGGCTCAAGAGAGTGATGCAGAGGCTCAAGAGAGTGATGCAGAGGCACAAGAAATTGATGCAGAGGCTCTAGAGAATGATGCAGAAGCTCAAGAGAGGGATGCAGAGGCTCAAGAGAGGGATGCAGAGGCTTAAGAGAGTGATGCAGAGGCTCAAGAGAGTGTTGCAGAGGATTAAGTTAGGGATGCCGAGGCTCAAGAGAGTGATGCAGAGGCACAAGAGAGGGATGCAGAGGCTTAAGAGAGTGATACAGAGGCCGAAGAGAGTGATGCAGAGGATCACTCTCTTGAGCCTCTGAATCACTCTCTTAAGCCTCCGCATCCCTCTCTTGATCCTCTGCATCACTCTCTTGAGCCTCTGCATCATTCTCTTGAGCCTCTGCATCCCTCTCTTAAGCCTCTACATCATTCTCTTGAGCCTCTGCACTACTCTCTTAAGCCTCTGCATCACTCTCTTAAGCCTCTGCATCTCTCTCTTCACCCTCTGCATCACTCTCTTTAGCCTCTGCATCCCTCTCTTGAGCCTCTGCATCATTCTCTTGAGCCTCTGCATCCCTCTCTTAAGCCTCTGCATCATTCACTTGTGCCTCTGCATCCCTCTCCTAAGCCTCTGCATCACTCTCTTGAGCCTCTGCATCCCTCTCTTCAAATCCTGCATCCCTCTCATGAGCCTCTGCATCCCTCTATTCAACCTTTGCATCACTCTCTTAAGCCTCTCCATCACTCTCGTCAACCTCTGCATCACTCTCGTAAGCCTCTGCATCACTTTCTTGAGCCTCTGAATCCCTCTCTTGAGAATCTGCATCCCTCTCTTAAGCCTCTGCATCAATCTTTTCAGCCTCTGCATCACTCTCTTGAGCGTCTGCATCACTCTCTTGAGCCTCTGAATCACTCTCTTGAGCCTCTGCATAAATCTCTTGAGTCTCTGCATCACATTCTTGAGCCTCTGCATCCCTTTCTTGAGCCTCTGCAACACTCTCTTCAGCCTCTGCATCCCTCACTTGAGCCTCTGAATCCCTCTCTTGAGCCCCTGCATCACTCTCTCAACCGAATTCAACTAATTCAACCGAATTAGAACGGTTTTACGTGTACATCTTCCATCGGTAATATAAAAAAAATCAGGAACATTTTAGTTAATTTTAATGAAAAACATTGATTTATATCATTTGTATTAGAAGCAACATCTTTATACGTCTTTTCTGGGTTCTAAAAAATACGAAACGTCGCTCTATGATTCGAAGTTAAAATCCTCATATTTGGTATAATAATGACTTTTTTCACGTTTTTCATGTAGTTTGATATTACGTAAATATATTCATACTACTTCATGTTTTCTCACGATATGTGATTTGGTCTTCAAATCTCAGAATTTCACAAATTTTGCATTTCTTAGCAAGTATTCTTGCTTTTTGTTTTGTACTAAAAATCATCGAATTTAGCAATATTTTTACCTTTATCATCCACTTTTCCTCTATGTGATTTAAACAAAATATCATCGAATTAGCAAATATTTTGCCATTTTTCCACGTTTTTGTGAATTTTCCGTTTATTGTTATTAATTCATTAAATATACAATAAAAAAGATGCAAACACATAATTGATCAGAAAATAACCTTAAATACTTCATTTTCAATCATCTATTTGTTTCTCGTTAAAATACTGAGTATGATATTGAAAAGGGGAAAAGTTCTGTTTTTATTGCATATATCGACGTTTCAGCCGAATTAGAACGGTTTTACGTGTACATCTTCCATCGGTAATATAAAAAAAATCAGGAACATTTTAGTTAATTTTAATGAAAAACATTGATTTATATCATTTGTATTAGAAGCAACATCTTTATACGTCTTTTCTGGGTTCTAAAAAATACGAAACGTCGCTCTATGATTCGAAGTTAAAATCCTCATATTTGGTATAATAATGACTTTTTTCACGTTTTTCATGTAGTTTGATATTACGTAAATATATTCATTTTTACCAATATTTCGATACTATTTCATGTAGTATCACGATATGTGATTTGGCCTTCAAATCTCAGATTTTCGCATAATATTGCATTTAAGGAAGCAAGTCAGGAACATTTTAGTTTATTCTAATGAAAACACATTGAATTTTATCATTTATATTGGAAACAACATTGTCATATGTCTTTTCTTGGATCTAAATAATACGAAACCTCGCTCTATGATTTGAAGTTAAAATCCTCAAATATGGTAATATAGTGACTTTTTTCACGTTATTCATGTATTGTGATTTTACGTAAATATATTCGTTTTTCCCAATATTTCGATTCTACTTCATGTTTTCTCACGATATGTGATTTGGATGTGACTTGACTTTTTTCACGTTATTTATGTAGTGTGATTTTACGTAAATATATTCATTTTTACCAATATTTGGATACTATTTCATGTAATATCACGATATGTGATTTGGCCGTCAAATCTCAGATTTTCGAATAATATTGCATTTTAACCAAGTTTTCTTGCATTTTTTTCCGTAAATATTCCGTAAAAATCATCGAATTCAGCAATATCTTGACGTTTATCATCCCATTTTCCTTTATGTGATATAAATAAAATATCATCGAATTAGGCAATATTTATGCGTTTTATCACGTTTTTGAGAATTTTCAGTTTATTTTTATTAATTCAATAAATATACGATAAAAATGATGCAAACACATCAGAAAATAACCTTAAATACCTAATTTTCAATCATCTATTTGTTTCTCGTTAAAATACTGATTAAGATATTGAAAAGGGGAGAAGTTCTGTTTTTTTGCATATATCGACGTTTCAGCTGGATTAGAACGGTTTTACGTGTACATCTTTCATCGGTAATATAAACCGAAAATCAGGAACATTTTAGTTAATTTTAATGAAAACACATTGATTTTTATCATTTGTATTAGAAGCAACATCTTTTTACGTCTTTTCTAGGGTCTAAAAAATATGAAACGTCACTCTATGATTCGAAGTTAAAATTCTCTAATTTGGTATAATAATGACTTCTTTCACGTTTTTCATGTAGTTTGATATTACGTAAATATATTCATTTTTACCAATATTTCGATACTATTTCATGTTGTATCACGATATGTAATTTGGCCTTCAAATCTCTGATTTTCGCATAATATTGCAATTTAAGCAAGTTTTCTTGCATTTTGTTCTGTACTAAAAATCATCGAATTCAGCAATATTTTGACGTTTATCATCCCCTTTTCCTTTATGTGATATAAACAAAATATCATCGAATTAGGCAATATTTTGCCGTTTTTCCACGTTTTTGTGAATTTTCAGTTTATTGTTATTAATTCATTATATATATACGATAGAAATGATGCAAACACATAATTGTTTAGAAATTAACCATAAACACTTCATTTTTAATCAGCTATTTGTTTCTCGTTAAAATACTGAGTAATATATTAAAAAGGGGAGAAGTTATGTTTTATTGCATATATCGACGTTTCAGGCGGATTAGAGCTGTTTTACGTGTACATCTTCCATCGGTAATATAAACGGAAAATCAGGAACATTTTAGTTAATTCTAATGAAAACACATTGATATTTATCATTTGTATTGGAAACAACATTATCATATGTCTTTTCTTGGATGTAAATAATACGAAACCTCGCTCTATGATTTGAAGTTAAAATCCTCAAATATGGTAATATAGTGACTTTTTTCACGTTATTCATGTAGTGTGATCATACGTAAATATATTCGTTTTTACCAATATTTCGATACTACTTCATGTTTTCTCACGATATGTGATTTGGTCTTCAAATCTCAGAATTTCACAAATTTTGCATTTCTTAGCAAGTATTCTTGCTTTTTGTTTAGTACTAAAAATCATCGAATTTAGCAATATTTTTACCTTTATCATCCACTTTTCCTCTATGTGATTTAAACAAAATATCATCGAATTAGCAAATATTTTGCCATTTTTCCACGTTTTTGTGAATTTTCCGTTTATTGTTATTAATTCATTAAATATACAATAAAAAAGATGCAAACACATAATTGATCAGAAAATAACCTTAAATACTTCATTTTCAATCATCTATTTGTTTCTCGTTAAAATACTGAGTATGATATTGAAAAGGGGAAAAGTTCTGTTTTTATTGCATATATCGACGTTTCAGCCGAATTAGAACGGTTTTACGTGTACATCTTCCATCGGTAATATAAAAAAAATCAGGAACATTTTAGTTAATTTTAATGAAAAACATTGATTTATATCATTTGTATTAGAAGCAACATCTTTATACGTCTTTTCTGGGTTCTAAAAAATACGAAACGTCGCTCTATGATTCGAAGTTAAAATCCTCATATTTGGTATAATAATGACTTTTTTCACGTTTTTCATGTAGTTTGATATTACGTAAATATATTCATTTTTACCAATATTTCGATACTATTTCATGTAGTATCACGATATGTGATTTGGCCTTCAAATCTCAGATTTTCGCATAATATTGCATTTAAGGAAGCAAGTCAGGAACATTTTAGTTAATTCTAATGAAAACACATTGATATTTATCATTTGTATTGGAAACAACATTATCATATGTCTTTTCTTGGATGTAAATAATACGAAACCTCGCTCTATGATTTAAAGTTAAAATCCTCAAATATGGTAATATAGTGACTTTTTTCACGTTATTCATGTAGTGTGATCATACGTAAATATATTCGTTTTTACCAATATTTCGATACTACTTCAAGTTTTCTCACGATATGTGATTTGGTCTTCAAATCTCAGAATTTCACAAATTTTGCATTTTTAAGCAAGTATTCTTGCTTTTTGTTTTGTACTAAAAATCATCGAATTTAGCAATATTTTTACCTTTATCATCCACTTTTCCTCTATGTGATTTAAACAAAATATCATCGAATTAGCAAATATTTTGCCATTTTTCCACGTTTTTGTGAATTTTCCGTTTATTGTTATTAATTCATTAAATATACAATAAAAAAGATGCAAACACATAATTGATCAGAAAATAACCTTAAATACTTCATTTTCAATCATCTATTTGTTTCTCGTTAAAATACTGAGTATGATATTGAAAAGGGGAGAAGTTCTGTTTTTATTGCATATATCGACGTTTCAGCCGAATTAGAACGGTTTTACGTGTACATCTTCCATCGGTAATATAAACCAAAAATCAGGAACATTTTAGTTAATTTTAATGAAAACACATTGATTTTTATCATTTGTATTGGAAGCAACATCTTTATACGTCTTTTCTACGGTCTAAAAAATACGAAACGCCGCTCTATGATTCGAAGTTAAATTTCTCAAATTTGGTATAATAATGACTTCTTTCACGTTTTTCATGTAGTTTGATATTACGTAAATATATTCATTTTTACCAATATTTCGATACAATTTCATGTTGTATCACGATATGAGATTTGGCCTTCAAATCTCAGATTTTCGCATAATATTGCATTTAAGCAAGTTTTCTTGCATTTTGTTCCGTACTAAAAATCATCGAATTTTGCAATATTTTGACCTTTATCATCCCCTTTTCCTTTATGTGATTTAAACCAAATATCATCGAATTAGGCAATATTTATCCGTTTATCCACGTTTTTGAGAATTTTCAGTTTATTGTTATTAATTCATTATATATACGATAAAAATGATCCTCTGCATCCCTCTCTTAAGCCTCTGTATCACTCTCTTGAGCCCCTGCATCATTCTCTTCAGAATCTGCATCCCTCTCTTAAGCCTCTACATCATTCTCTTGTGCCTCTGAATCACTCTCTTGAACCTCTGCATCACTCTCTTAAGCCTCTGGATCTCTCTCTTCAGCCTCTGCATCCCACTCTTGAGCCTCTGCATCAGTCTCTTGAGCCTCTACATCCCTCTCTTGAGCCTCTGCATCCCTCTCTTAAGCCTCTGCATCACTCTCTTGAGCCTTTACATCACTCTCTTGAGCCTCTGCATCCCTCTCTTATGCTTCTGCAACACTCTCTTCAGCCTCTGCATCAATCTCCTAAGCCTCTGCATCCCTCTCTTATGACTCTGCAACACTCTTTTCAGCCTCTGCATCACTCTCTTGAGCCTTTGCATCACTCTCTTGAGCCTCAGCATCCTTCTCCTAAGCCTCTGCAACACTCTTTTCAGCCTCTGCATCACTCTCTTAAGCCTCTGCATCCCTCTCTTGAGCCTCTGCATCCATCTCTTAAGCCTCTGCAACACTCTCTTCAGCCTCTGCAACACTCTCTTCAGCCTCTGCATCACTCTCTTCAACCTCTGCATCTTTTTTTTGAGCCCCTGCATCACTTTCGTAAGCCACTGCATCCCTTTCTTGAGCCTTTGCATCACTCTCTTGAACTCCTGCATACCTCTCATGAGCCTCTGCATCCCTCTCCTGAGCCTTTGCATCACTCTCTTAGGCCTCTGCATCTCTCTCTTGAGCCTCTACGTCACTCTCAAGAGCCTCTGCATCCCTCTCTTGTGCCTCTGCATCCCTCACTTGAGCCTCTGCATCCCTCTCTTAAGCCCCTGAATCCCTCTCTTGAGCTTCTGCATCCCTCGCTTGAGCCTCTGCATCCCTCTCTTAACCCTCTGCATCACTCTCTTAAGCCTCTGCACCATTCTCGTAAGCCTCTGAATCACTCTCTCGAGCCTCTGCATCCCTTTCTTGAACTCCTGCATGCCTCTCATGAGCCTCTGCATCCCTCTCTTGAGCCTTTGCATCACTCTCTTAAGCCTACTGCATTCCTCTCTTGAGCCTCTGCATCACTCTCAAGAGCCTCTGCAACCCTCTCTTGTTCCTCTGCATCCCTCACTTGAGCCTCTGCATCCCTCTCTTGAGCCTCAGCATCCCACTCTTGAGCCTCTGCATCCTCTCTTAAGCCTCTGCATCAATCTCTTAAGCCTCTGCATCACTCTCCTGAGCCTCTGCATCACTCTCTTGAGCCCTTGCATCCCTCTCTCAAGCCTCTCCATCACTCTCTTGAGCCTCAGCATCACCCTCTTAAGCTTCTGCATTACTCTCTTGAGCCTCTGCATCGCTCTCCTAAGCCTCTGCCTCACTCTCTTAAGCCTCTGCATCCCTCTCTCAAGCCTCTCCATCACTCTCTTGAGCCTCTGCATCACCCTCATAAGCATCTGCATTACTCTCTTGAGCCTCTGCATCCCTCTCCTAAGCCTCTGCAGCACTCTCTTCAGCCTCTGCATCACTCTTTTAAGCCTCTGAATCCCTCTCCTGAGGCCTCTGCATAACTCTCTCGAGCCTCTGCATCACTCTCTTGATTCTCTGCATCACTCTCATAAGCCTCTGAATCACTCTCTTGAGCCACTGCATCCCTCTCTTAAGCCTCTGCATCCCTCTCTTAAGCATCTGCATCACTCTCCTAAGCCTCTGCATTACTCTCTAGAGCCTCTGCGTCACTCTCTTCAGCCTCTGCACCACTTTCTTAAGCCTCTGCTTCCATCTCTTGATCCTCTGCATCACTCTCTTGAACCTCTGCATCACTCTCTTGGTCGTCTGCATCACTCTCTTGAGCCTCTGCATCACTCTCTTGAGCCTCTCTATCACTCTCTTGAGGCTCTGCATCACTCTCTTGAGGCTCTGCATCACTCTCTTAAGCCTCTACATCCCTCTCTTGATTCTCTGCATCACTCTCTTGAGCCTCTGCATCATACTCTTAAGCCTCTGCATCCCTCGCTTAAGCCTCTACATCATTCTCTTGAGCCTCTGCTTCACTCACTTGAGCCTTTGCATCACTCTCTTAAGCCTCTGCCTTTCTCTCTTGAGCCTCTGCATCACTCTCTTGATCCTCTGCATCTTTCTCTGGAGCCTCAGCATCCCTCCCTTGAGCCTTTTGCAGCACTCCCTTGAGTCTCTGCATAATTCTCTTGAGCCTTTGCATCCCTCTCTTAAGCCTCTGCATCACTCTCTTGAGCCTCTGCATCCCTCTATTAATCCTCTGCATCACTCTCTTGAGCCTCTGCATCCCTCTCTTGAGCCTCTGCATCACTCTCTTGAATCTCTGCATCACTCTCTTGAGCCTCTGCAGCACTCCCAAGAGCCTCTGCATCCCTCTCTTGAGCCTCTGCATCACTCTCTTAAACTCCTGCATCCCTCTCATGACCCTTTGCATTCCGCACTTGAGCCTTTGCATCACTCTCTTAAGCCTCTGCATCGCTCTCTTGAACCTCTGCGACAATCTTAAGAGCCTCCGCATCACTCTATTGAGCCTCTGCTTCCCTCACTTGAGCCTCTGCATCCCTCTCTTGAGCCTCTGTATCCCTCTCTTGAGCCTCTGCATGCCTCTCTTGAGGCTCTGCATCCCTCTCTTAAGCCACTGCATCCCTCTCTTAAGCCTCTGCATCACTCTCGTAAGCCTCTGAATCACTCTGTTGAGCCTCTGAATCACTCTGTTCAGCCTCTCCATCACTCTCTTGAGCCTCTGCATCCCTCTTGTAAGCCTCTGCATCATTCTCTTGATCCTCTGCATCCCTCTCTTAAGCCTCTGTATTACTCTCTTGAGCCCCTGCATCATTCTCTTGTGCCTCTGAATCACTCTCTTGAACCTCTGCATCATTCTCTTAAGCCTCTGGATCTCTCTCTTCAGCCTCTGCATCCCACTCTTGAGCCTCTGCATCAGTCTCTTGAGCCTCTACATCCCTCTCTTGAGCCTCTGCATCCCTCTCTTAAGCCTCTGCATGACTCTCTTGAGCCTTTACATCACTCTCTTGAGCCTCTGCATCCCTCTCATATGCCTCTGCAACACTCTCTTCAGCCTCTGCATCACTCTCTTAAGCCTCTGGATCTCTCTCTTCAGCCTCTGCATCCCACTCTTGGGCCTCTGCATCAGTCTCTTGAGCCTCTATATCCCTCTCTTGAGCCTCTACATCCCTCTCTTGAGCCTCTGCATCCCTCTCTTATGCCTCTGCAACACTCTTTTCAGCCTCTGCATCACTCTCTTGAGCCTTTGCATCACTCTCTTGAGCCTCTGCATCCTTCTCCTAAGCCTGTGCAACACTCTTTTCAGCCTCTGCATCACTCTCTTAAGCCTCTGCATCCCTCTCTTAAGCCTCTGCATCCCTCTCTTAAGCCTCTGCAACACTCTCTTCAGCCTCTGCATCACTCTCTTCAGCCTCTGCATCCCTTTTTTGAGTCCCTGCATCACTTTGGTAAGCCACTGCATCCCTTTCTTGAGCCTTTGCATCACTCTCTTGAACTCCTGCATACCTCTCATGAGCCTCTGCATCCCTCTCCTGAGCCTTTGCATCACTCTCTTAGGCCTCTGCATCTCTCTCTTGATCCTCTGCATCTTTCTCTGGAGCCTCAGCATCCCTCTCTTGAGCCTTTTGCAGCACTCTCCTGAGTCTCTGCATAATTCTCTTGAGCCATTGCATCCCTCTATTTATCCTCTGCATCACTCTCTTGAGCCTCAGCATCCCTCTCTTGAGCCTTTTGTAGCACTCTCTTGAGTCCCTGCATCACTCTCTTGAGCCTCTGCATCCCTCTATTAATCCTCTGCATCACTCTCTTGAGCCTCTGCATCCCTCTCTTGAGCCTCTGCATCACTCTCTTGAATCTCTTCATCACTCTCTTGAGCCTCTGCATCACTCTCTTGAGCCTCTGCAGCACTCCCAAGAGTCTCTGCATCCCTCTCTTGAGCCTCTGCATCACTCTCTTAAACTCCTGCATCCATCTCATGACCCTTTGCATTCCGCACTTGGGCATTTGCATCACTCTCTTAAGCCTCTGCATCCCTCTCTTGAACCTCTCCGACATTCTTAAGAGCCTCCGCATCACTCTATTGAGCCTCTGCTTCCCTCACTTGAGCCTCTGCATCCTTCTCTTGAGGCTCTGCATCCCTCTCTTAAGCCTCTGCATCCCTCTCTTAAGCCTCTGCATCACTCTCGTAAGCCTCTGAATCACTCTGTTGAGCCTCTGAATCACTCTGTTCAGCCTCTCCATCACTCTGTTAAGCCTCTGCATCCCTTCGTAAGCCTCTGCATCATTCTCTTGATCCTCTGCATCCCTCTCTTAAGCCACTGTATCACTCTCTTGAGCCCCTGCATCATTCTCTTGAGAATCTGCATCCCTCTCTTAAGCCTCTACATCATTCTCTTGTGCCTCTGAATCACTCTCTTGAACCTCTGCATCACTCTCTTAAGCCTCTGGATCTCTCTCTTCAGCCTCTGCATCCCACTCTTGAGCCTCTGCATCAGTCTCTTGAGCCTCTACATCCCTCTCTTGAGCCTCTGCATCCCTCTCTTGAGCCTCTGCATGACTCTCTTGAGCCTTTACATCACTCTCTTGAGCCTCTGCATCCCTCTCTTATGCCTCTGCAACACTCTCTTCAGCCTCTGCATCACTCTCCTAAGCCTCTGCATCCCTCTCTTATGACTCTGCAACACTCTTTTCTGCCTCTGCATCACTCTCTTGAGCCTTTGCATCACTCTCTTGAGCCTCTGCATCCTTCTCCTAAGCCTGTGCAACACTCTTTTCAGCCTCTGCATCAATCTCTTAAGCCTCTGCATCCCTCTCTTGAGCCTCTGCATCCCTCTCTTAAGCCTCTGCAACACTCTCTTCAGCCTCTGCATCACTCTCTTGAGCCTCTGCTTCCCTTTTTTGAGCCCCTGCATCACTTTCGTAAGCCATTGCATCCCTTTCTTTAGCCTTTGCATCACTCTCTTGAACTCCTGCATACCTCTCATGAGCCTCTGCATCCCTCTCCTGAGCCTTTGCATCACTCACGTAGGCCTCTGCATCTCTCTCTTGAGCCTCTGCGTCACTCTCAAGAGCCTCTGCATCCCTCTCTTGTTCCTCTGCATCCCTCACTTGAGCCTCTGCATCCCTCTCTTAAGCCCCTGAATCCCTCTCTTGAGCTTCTGCATCCCTCGCTTGAGCCTCTGCATCCCTCTCTTAAGCCTCTGCATCACTCTATTAAGCCTCTGCACCACTCTCGTAAGCCTCTGAATCACTCTCTCGAGCCTCTGCATCCCTCTCTTGAACTCCTGCATGCCTCGCATGAGCCTCTGCATCCCTCTCTTGAGCCTTTGCATCACTCTCTTAAGCCTACTGCATCCCTCTCTTGAGCCTCTGCATCACTCTCAAGAGCCTCTGCATCCCTCTCTTGTGCCTCTGCATCCCTCACTTGAGCCTCTGCATCCCTCTCTTGAGCCTCTGCATCCCTCTCTTAAGCCTCTGCATCAATCTCTTAAGCCTCTGTATCACTCTCCTGAGCCCTTGCATCCCTCTCTCAAGCCTCTCCATCACTCTCTTGAGCCTCTGCATCACCCTCTTAAGCCTCTGCATTACTCTCTTCAGCCTCTGCATCGCTCTCCTAAGCCTCTGCCTCACTCTCTTAAGCCTCTGCATCCCTCTATCAAGCCTCTCCATCACTCTCTTGAGCCTCTGCATCACCCTCATAAGCATCTGCATTACTCTCTTGAGCCTCTGCATCCCTCTCCTAAGCCTCTGCAGCACTCCCTACAGCCTCTGCATCACTCTTTTAAGCCTCTGAATCCCTCTCTTGAGGCCTCTGCATAACTCTCTCGAGCCTGTGCATCACTCACTTGATTCTCTGCATCACTCTCGTAAGCCTCTGAATCACTCTGTTGAGCCTCTGCATCCTTCTCTTAAGCCTCTGCATCCCTCTCTTAAGCCTCTGCATCACTCTCTTAAGCCTCTGCATCACTCTCTAGAGCCTCTGCATCACTCTCTTCAGCCTCTGCATCACTGGTTGATACCTGGTTGATACCTGGTTGATACCTGGTTGATGGGGTTCTGGGAGTTCTTCTACTCCCCAAGCCCGGCCCGAGGCCAGGCTCGACTTGTGAGAGTTTGGTCCACCAGGCTGTTGCTTGGAGCGGCCCGCAGGGCCACGTACCCACCACAGCCCGGCTGATCCGGAACTTCTCTTAGAAAACCGTCCAGTTTTCTCTTGAAGATGTCCACGGTTGTTCCGGCAATATTTCTTATGCTCGCTGGGAGGACGTTGAACAACCGCGGACCCCTGATGTTTATACAGTGCTCTCTGATTGTGCCTATGGCACCTCTGCTCTTCACTGGTTCAATCTTGCATTTTCTTCCATATCGTTCACTCCAGTACGTTGTTATTTTACTGTGTAGATTTGGGACCTGACCCTCCAGTATTTTCCATGTGTATATTATTTGGTATCTCTCTCGTCTCCTTTCTAGAGAGTACATTTGGAGAGCTTTGAGACGATCCCAATAATTTAGGTGTTTTATCTCGTCTATGCGTGCCGTATATGTTCTCTGTATTCCCTCTATTTCAGCAATCTCTCCTGCTCTGAAGGGGGAAGTGAGTACTGAGCAGTACTCGAGACGGGACAGCACAAGTGACTTGAAGAGTACAACCATTGTGATGGGATCCCTGGATTTGAAAGTTCTCGTAATCCATCCGATCATTTTTCTGGCTGACGCGATATTTGCTTGGTTATGCTCCCTAAACGTTAGATCGTCGGACATCATTATTCCCAAATCCTTGACATGCTGTTTTTCTACTATGGGAAGATTCGATTGTGTTTTGTACCCTGTATTATGTTTCAGATCCTCATTTTTGCCGTACCTGAGTACCTGAAATTTATCACTGTTAAACATCATGTTATTTTCTGCTGCCCAATCAAAAACTTTGTTGACATCTGCTTGTAGTTTTTCAATGTCTTCAGCAGAGGTAATTTTCATGCTGATTTTTGTGTCATCTGCAAAGGACGACACGAAGCTGTGGCGTGTATTTTTGTCTATATCAGATATGAGAATAAGGAACAGTAGCGGTGCAAGGACTGTACCTTGAGGTACAGAGCTTTTAACATCGCTTGGACTCGATTTTATCTGATTGACTGTTACTCTTTGTGTTCTGTTCGACAGGAAATTGAGTATCCAGCGTCCTACTTTTCCAGTTATTCCCATTGACCTCATTTTGTGAGCTATCACCCCATGGTCACATTTGTCGAACGCCTTTGCAAAGTCTGTGTATACAACATCTGCATTTTGCTTTTCTTCTAGGGCTTCTGTGATTTTGTCATAGTGGTTGAGTAACTGTGACAGACAGGATCTTCCCGCTCTAAATCCATGTTGTCCTGGATTGTGCAATTCATTGTTTTCCATAAAACTAGAAATTTGATTCCTAATCACTCTTTCAAACACTTTTATTATGTGTGATGTTAGTGCAACTGGCCTATAATTTTTTGCCAAGGCTTTACTCCCCCCCTTGTGCAACGGAGCTATATCTGCAGATTTAAGTGCTGCTGGTATCTCCCCTGTATCCAGGCTCTTTCTCCATATTACGCTGAGTGCTCTCGCTACTGGTACTTTACATTTCTTTATGAATATTGAATTCCATGAGTCAGGCCCAGGAGCTGAGTGCATAGGCATATTATCAATTTCTCTTTCAAAGTCTTCCGAGTTTGTGGTAATATCCGTTATATTATCTGCAGCTTGAATGTCATTCATAAAGAAGCTGTCTGGGTCATCAACTTTCATGTTGTTTATTGGTGTGCTAAACATAGCCTCATACTGGCTTCTTAGAATTTCACTAATCTCTTTGTTGTCCTCTGTGTACGTACCTGCATTTGTAATTAACGGTCCAATACTGGTCGAGGTTTTGGATTTTGATTTTGCGTATGTGAAAAAATATTTCGGATTTTTCCTTATCTCTTGTATAGCTTTCTGTTCCAATTCCATTTCCTCAGACTCATATGATCGCTTCAACGTTTGTTCTATTTCCTCAATCTCCCTGCTTAGGCTTGTTTTCCTTGCTTGTGATAGTTGTGTGTGCCGAAGCATTTCCGTTATTTTTTTCCTTCTCCTGTACAGTCGTCTCCGTTCTCTTTCTAGAGTGGTCCTCTTTCTGCCCCTCCTCACAGGCACGTGCTTCAAGCAGACCTTGTAAGCTTCAGCTGTCAGTTGAGCTATTCCCTGTGTGGGAGTTTTGTCGCTTAAGACCGTCTCCCATTGAATGGTTGCAAGGTCTACATTTATTTTTTCCCAGTCAATCCTCTTATTGTTGAAATTGAATTGATTGAATATTCCTTCTCGCTTGTTTGGTCTCTTAGACCTACTACCGTTATTTATGCTAGTTCGCACTTCAATGAGCTTATGGTCTGAGTATGAAGTATCTGAGATTTGATATCCCTGATTAGTTCATCATTGTTTGTGAATAACATGTCTAGTGTGTTTTCGTTCCTAGTTGGTTCTGTAATCTGTTGATTGAGCGAGAATTTGTCACAGAATCTCAAAAGTTCTCTAACCTGTGGTTGGTTATTTCCCGGGTCATTCCCTGCTATGATATTTGTGTTTGCCGTTCTCCATCTTAGACTCGGTAAATTGAAATCTCCAAGAAAGATAATATCTGGAGCTGGGTTTGCTAGGTTGTCAAGTATGTTCTCTATTTTGTGCATCTGCTCTGTGAATTCCTCAATCGTTGTATCTGGCGGTTTATATATTAGAATAATAATTAAGTTTAGTTTCTCTACCTTCATTCCAAGTACCTCTACCACCTCATTAGTTGAATTTAGTAGTTCTGTGCATACCAGGTCTTCTTTAATATACAGACCTACTCCTCCATTTGACCTAGTTTTTCTATCACATCTATATAGATTATAATTTGGAATCCAGATTTCACCATCCATGTAATCTTTTGTATGAGTTTCCGTGAATGCCCCAAATATTGAGTTTGACTCTAATAGAAGGCCATTTATGAACTTAACTTTATTTCTTGACTTTGGCTTTAAACCTTGAATGTTTGCAAATATGAATGATTGTCCATGTTGTGTGTAACTTCTGGAAGGTTTTGGTAGTTCTCCCTCCTCTCTACCCTGACCCAGGGTGTGTTGTTGTGGCAATGGTTTGTCCAGTTTTGGAAGTGATACTGGGGAGTGTGGTAGTCTCTGTGTAGTTGGGGGGTGTAGTATGTGTGGGCTTGATGCCGAACTGTAGTCCAGTCTTGGGCATTTCCCCCTCTCCATCCGTACTCCTGCCACGTTTCTGCCTGTCTGTTTCTCCCACTGTTTGTACCTGCCTCTAAAAAATTTTCAGGGCTATTATGTTGGACTTCTTCTCTTATATGGCGCTGTGTACCTCTGACGTGGAAATCGGGGCAGTGAACTCTCTTAAGCCTCTGCTTCTCTCCCTTGATCCTCTGCATAACTCTCTTGGGCTTCTGCATCACTCTCTTGATAGTCTGCATCACTCTCTTGAGCCTCTCTAACGCTCTCTTGAGGCTCTGCATCACTCTCTTGATTCCCTGCATCACTCTCTTGAGCCTCTGCATCATACTCCTGAGCCTCTGCATCCCTCTCCTAAGCCTCTACATCATTCTCTTGAGCCTCTGCTTCACTCTCGTGAGCCTCTGCATCACTCTCTTAAGCCTCTGCCTTTCTCTCTTGAGCCTCTGCATCACTCTCTTGATCCCCTGCATCCCTCTCTGGAGCCTCAGCATCCCTCTCTTGAGCCTTTTCCAGCACTCTCTTGAGTCTCTGCATCATTCTCTTGAGCCTCTGCATCCCTCTATTATTCCTCTGCATCACTCTCTTGTGCCTCTGCATCCCTCTCTTGTGCCTCTGCATCACTCTCTTGTGTCTCTGCATCACTCTCTTGAGCCTCTGCATCACTCTCTTGAGCCTCTGCATCACTCTCTTAAACCTCTGCATCCCTCTCTTAATCCTCTGCATCACTCTCTTGAGCCTCTGCATCATTCTCTTGAGCCTCTACATCCTTCTTCTAAGCCTCTACATCATTCTCCTGAGCCTCTGCATAACTCTCTTGAGCCTCTGCATCACTCTCTTGAGCCTCTGCATCACTCTCTTAAGCCTCTGCATCTCTCTCTTCAGCCTCTGCATCACTCTCTTGATCCTCTGCATCACTCTCTTGAGCCTCTGCATCGTTCTCATGAGCCTCTACATCCTTCTCCTAAGCCTCTACATCATTCTCTTGAGCCCCTGCATCACTCTCTTGAGCTCCTGCATCACTCTTTTGAGCCTCTGCATCACTCTCTTAAGCCTCTGCATCTCCCTCCTCAGCCTCTGCATTACACTCTTGAGCCTCTGCATCCCTCTCCTAAGCCTCTGCCTCACTTTCTTAAGCCTCTGCATCACTCTATTAATCCTCTGCATCACTCTCTTGAACCTCTGCATCACTCTCTTGAGCCTCTCTATCACTCTCTTGAGGCTCTGCATCACTCTCTTGAGGCTCTGCATCACTCTCTGAAGCCTCCGCATCCTTCTCTTGATTCTCTGAATCACTCTCTTGAGCCTCTGCATCCCTCTCTTAATCCTCTGCATCCCTCTCTTAAGCCTCTGCCTCACTCTCTTAAGCCTCTGCATCACTCTCTTCAGCCTCTGCATCACTCTATTAAGCCTCTGCTTCCCTCTCTTGATCCTCTGCATCACTCTATTTAGCCTCTGCATCACTCTCTTCAGCCTCTGCAGCGCTTTCTTAAGCCTCTGCTTCCCTCTCTTGATCCTCTGCATCACTCTCTTGAATCTCTGCATCACTCTCTTGAGCCTCTCTATCACTCTCTTGAGGCTCTGCATCACTCTCTTGAGGCTCTGCATCACTCTCTTAAGCCTCCGCATCCTTCTCTTGATTCTCTGCATCACTCTCTTGAGCCTCTGCATCATAATCTTAAGCCTCTGCATCCCTCGCTTAAGCCTCTACATCATTCTCTTGAGCCTCTGCTTCACTCTCTTGAGCCTTTGCATCACTCTCTTAAGCCTCTGCCTTTCTCTCTTGAGCCTCTGCATCACTCTCTTGATCCTCTGCATCTTTCTCTGGAGCCTCAGCATCCCTCTCTTGAGCTTTTGCAGCACTCTCTTGAGTCTCTGCATAATTCTCTTGAGCCTCTGCATCCCTCTCTTAAGCCTCTGCATCACTCTCTTGAGCCTCTGCATCCCTCTATTAATCCTCTGCATCACTCTCTTGAGCCTCTGCATCCCTCTCTAGAGCCTCTGCATCACTCTCTTGAGTCTCTGCATCACTCTCTTGAGCCTCTGCATCACTCTCTTGAGCCTCTGCATCACACTCATCAACCTCTGCATCCCTCTCTTAAGCCTCTACATCATTCTCTTGAGCCTCTGCATCACTCTCTTGAGCCTCTGCATCATTCTCTTGAGCCTCTACATCCTTCTCCTAAGCCTTTACATCATTCTCTTGAGCCCCTGCATCAATCTCTAGAGTCCCTGCATCACTCTCTTGAATCCCTGCATCACTCTCTTGAGCCCCTGCATCACTCACTTGATCCTCTGCATCACTCTCTTGAGCCTCTGCATCATTCTCTTGAGCCTCTGCATCCCTCTCTTAAGCTTCTACATCATTCTCTTGAGCCTCTGCAACCCTCTCTTGAGCCTTTGCATCACTCTCTTAAGCCTCTGCATCCTCTCTTGAGCCTCTGCATCCCTCTCTTGAGCCTCTGCGTCACTCTCCTGAGCCCCTGCATCCATCTCTTGAGCCTTTGCATCACTCTCTTAAGCCTCTGCATCCCTCTCTTAAGCCTCTGCATTCCTCTCTTGAGCCTCTGCATCACTCTCAAGTGCCTCTGCATCTTTCTCTTGTGCCTCTGCATGACTCACTTTAGCCTCTGCATCCCATTCTTGAGCCTCTGCATCCCTGTCTTGAGCCTATTCATCCCTCTCTTGAGCCTCTGCATCCCTCTCTTGAGACTCTGCACTACTCTCTTAAGCTTCTGCATCACTCGCGTAAGCCTCTGCATCACTCTCTTAAGCCTCTGCATCACTCTCGTAATACTCTGAATTACTCTCGTGAGCCTCTCTATCACTCTCTTGAGCCCTTGCATCCCTCTATTGAGCCTCTGCATCACTCTCGTGAGCCTCTGCATCACCCTCTTAAGCCTCTGCATCCCTCTTTTGAGCCTCTGCATCTCTCTCTTTAACTCCTGCATCCCTCCTATGAGCCTTTGCATCCCTCTCTTGAGAATTTGCATCACTCGCTTAAGCCTCTGCATCCCTCTCTTGGGCCTCTGCATCACTCTCAAGAGCTTATGCATCCCTATTTTGGGCCTCTGCATCCCTCACTTGAGCCTCTGAATCCCTCTCTAGAGGCCTCTGCACAACTCTCTCGAGCCTCAGCATCACTCACTTGATTCTCTGCATCACTCTCGTAAGCCTCTGAATCACTCTCTTGAGCCTCTGCATCCTTCTCTTAAGTCTCTGCATCCCTCTCTTAAGCCTCTGCATCACTCTCTTAAGCCTCTGCATCACTCTCTAGAGCCTTTGCATCACTCTCTTCAGCCTCTGCATCACTCTGGTTGATACCTGGTTGTCTTAAGCCTCTGCTTCTCTCCCTTGATCCTCTGCATCTTTCTCTGGAGCCTCAGCATCCCTCTCTTGAGCCTTTTGCAGCACTCTCTTGAGTCTCTGCATAATTCTCTTGAGCCTTTGCATCCCTCTCTTAAGCCTCTGCATCACTCTCTTGAGCCTCTGCATCCCTCTATTAATTCTCTGCATCACTCTCTTGAGCTCCTGCATCACTCTTTTGAGCCTCTGCATCACTCTCTTAAGCCTCTGCATCTCCCTCCTCAGCCTCTGCATTACACTCTTGAGCCTCTGCATCCCTCTCCTAAGCCTCTGCCTCACTTTCTTAAGCCTCTGCATCACTCTATTAATCCTCTGCATCACTCTCTTGAACCTCTGCATCACTCTCGTAAGCCTCTGAATCACTCTCTTGAGCCTCTGCATCCCTCTCTTAATCCTCTGCATCCCTCTCTTAAGCCTCTGCCTCACTCTCTTAAGCCTCTGCATCACTCTCTTCAGCCTCTGCATCACTCTATTAAGCCTCTGCTTCCCTCCCTTGATCCTCTGCATCACTCTATTTAGCCTCTGCATCACTCTCTTCAGCCTCTGCAGCGCTTTCTTAAGCCTCTGCTTCCCTCTCTTGATCCTCTGCATCACTCTCTTGAACCTATGCATCACTCTCTTGAGCCTCTCTATCACTCTCTTGAGGCTCTGCATCACTCTCTTGAGGCTCTGCATCACTCTCTTAAGCCTCCGCATCCTTCTCTTGATTCTCTGCATCACTCTCTTGAGCCTCTGCATCATAATCTTAAGCCTCTGCATCCCTCGCTTAAGCCTCTACATCATTCTCTTGAGCCTCTGCTTCACTCTCTTGAGCCTTTGCATCACTCTCTTAAGCCTCTGCCTTTCTCTCTTGAGCCTCTGCATCACTCTCTTGATCCTCTGCATCTTTCTCTGGAGCCTCAGCATCCCTCTCTTGAGCTTTTGCAGCACTCTCTTGAGTCTCTGCATAATTCTCTTGAGCCTCTGCATCCCTCTCTTAAGCCTCTGCATCACTCTCTTGAGCCTCTGCATCCCTCTATTAATCCTCTGCATCACTCTCTTGAGCCTCTGCATCCCTCTCTAGAGCCTCTGCATCACTCTCTTGAGTCTCTGCATCACTCTCTTGAGCCTCTGCATCACTCTCTTGAGCCTCTGCATCACTCTCTTAAACCTCTGCATCCCTCTCTTAAGCCTCTACATCATTCTCTTGAGCCTCTGCATCACTCTCTTGAGCCTCTGCATCATTCTCTTGAGCCTCTACATCCTTCTCCTAAGCCTTTACATCATTCTCTTGAGCCCCTGCATCAATCTCTAGAGTCCCTGCATCACTCTCTTGAATCCCTGCATCACTCTCTTGAGCCCCTGCATCACTCACTTGATCCTCTGCATCACTCTCTTGAGCCTCTGCATCATTCTCTTGAGCCTCTGCATCCCTCTCTTAAGCTTCTACATCATTCTCTTGAGCCTCTGCAACCCTCTCTTGAGCCTTTGCATCACTCTCTTAAGCCTCTGCATCCCTCTCTTGAGCCTCTGCATCCCTCTCTTGAGCCTCTGCGTCACTCTCCTGAGCCCCTGCATCCATCTCTTGAGCCTTTGCATCACTCTCGTAAGCCTCTGCATCCCTCTCTTAAGCCTCTGCATCCCTCTCTTGAGCCTCTGCATCACTCTCAAGTGCCTCTGCATCTTTCTCTTGTGCCTCTGCATCACTCACTTTAGCCTCTGCATCCCATTCTTGAGCCTCTACATCCCTGTCTTGAACCTATTCATCCCTCTCTTGAGCCTCTGCATCCCTCTCTTGAGACTCTGCACTACTCTCTTAAGCTTCTGCATCACTCGCGTAAGCCTCTGCATCACTATCTTAAGCCTCTGCATCACTCTCTTAAGCCTCTGCATCACTCTCGTAATACTCTGAATTACTCTCGTGAGCCTCTCTATCACTCTCTTGAGCCCCTGCATCCCTCTATTGAGCCTCTGCATCACTCTCTTGAGCCTCGGCATCACCCTCTTAAGCCTCTGCATCCCTCTTTTGAGCCTCTGCATCACTTTCGTAACCCTCTGCATCCGTTTCTTGAGCCTCTGCATCTCTCTCTTTAACTCCTGCATCCCTCCTATGAGCCTTTGCATCCCTCTCTTGAGAATTTGCATCACTCGCTTAAGCCTCTGCATCCCTCTCTTGGGCCTCTGCATCACTCTCAAGAGCTTATGCATCCCTATTTTGGGCCTCTGCATCCCTCACTTGAGCCTCTGAATCCCTCTCTTGAGGCCTCTGCTCAACTCTCTCGAGCCTCAGCATCACTCACTTGATTCTCTGCATCACTCTCGTAAGCCTCTGAATCACTCTCTTGAGCCTCTGCATCCTTCTCTTAAGCCTCTGCATCCCTCTCTTAAGCCTCTGCATCACTCTCTTAAGCCTCTGCATCACCCTCTAGAGCCTTTGCATCACTCTCTTCAGCCTCTGCATCACTCTGGTTGATACCTGGTTGTCTTAAGCCTCTGCTTCTCTCCCTTGATCCTCTGCATCTTTCTCTGGAGCCTCAGCATCCCTCTCTTCAGCCTTTTGCAGACTCTCTTGAGTCTCTGCATAATTCTCTTGAGCCTTTGCATCCCTCTCTTAAGCCTCTGCATCACTCTCTTGAGCCTCTGCATCCCTCTATTAATTCTCTGCATCACTCTCTTGAGTCTCTGCATCACTCTCTTGAGCCTCTGCATCACTCTCTTGAGCCTCTGCATCACTCTCTTAAACCTCTGCATCCCTCTCTTAAGCTTTTACATCATTCTTTTGAGCCTCTGCATCACTCTCTTGAGCCTCTGCATCATTCTCTTGAGCCTCTACATTCTTCTCCTAAGCCTTTACATCATTCTCTTGAGCCCCTGCATCACTCTCTTGAGTCCCTGCATCACTCTCTTGAGCCCCTGCATCACTCACTTGATCCTCTGCATCACTCTCTTGAGCCTCTGCATCACTCTCTTCAGCCTCTGCATCACTCTGGTTGATACCTGGTTGTCTTAAGCCTCTGCTTCTCTCCCTTGATCCTCTGCATCTTTCTCTGGAGCCTCAGCATCCCTCTCTTCAGCCTTTTGCAGACTCTCTTGAGTCTCTGCATAATTCTCTTGAGCCTTTGCATCCCTCTCTTAAGCCTCTGCATCACTCTCTTGAGCCTCTGCATCCCTCTATTAATTCTCTGCATCACTCTCTTGAGTCTCTGCATCACTCTCTTGAGCCTCTGCATCACTCTCTTGAGCCTCTGCATCACTCTCTTAAACCTCTGCATCCCTCTCTTAAGCTTTTACATCATTCTTTTGAGCCTCTGCATCACTCTCTTGAGCCTCTGCATCATTCTCTTGAGCCTCTACATTCTTCTCCTAAGCCTTTACATCATTCTCTTGAGCCCCTGCATCACATTCTTGAGTCCCTGCATCACTCTCTTGAGCCCCTGCATCACTCACTTGATCCTCTGCATCACTCTCTTGAGCCTCTGCATCATTCTCTTGAGCCTCTGCATCCCTCTCTTAAGCTTCTACATCATTCTCTTGAGCCTCTGCAACCCTCTCATGAGCCTTTGCATCACTCTCTTAAGCCTCTGCATCCCTCTCTTGAGCCTCTGCATCCCTCTCTTGAGCCTCTGCGTCACTCTCCTGAGCCCCTGCATCCCTCTCTTAAGCCTCTGCATCACTCTCAAGTGCCTCCTCATCTTTCTCTGGTGCCTCTGCATCACTCACTTTAGCCTCTGCATCCCATTCTTGAGCCTCTGCATTCCTCTCTTGAGCCTATTCATCCCTCTCTTGAGCCTCTGCATCCCTCTCTTGAGACTCTGCACTACTCTCTTAAGCTTCTGCATCACTCGCGTAAGCCTCTGCATCACTCTCTTAAGCCTCTGCATCACTCTCGTAATACTCTGAATTACTCTCTTGAGCCTCTCTATCACTCTCTTGAGCCCCTGCATCCCTCTATTGAGCCTCTGCATCACTCTCTTGAGCCTCTGCATCACCCTCTTAAGCCTCTGCATCCCTCTTTTGAGCCTCTGCATCACTTTCGTAACCCTCTGCATCCGTTTCTTGATCCTCTGCATCTCTCTCTTTAACTCCTGCATCCTTCTTATGAGCCTTTGCATCCCTCTCTTGAGAATTTGCATCACTCGCTTAAGCCTCTGCATTCCTCTCTTGGGCCTCTGCATCACTCTCAAGAGCTTATACATCCCTATTTTGGGCCTCTGCATCCCTCACTTGAGCCTCTGAATCCCTCTCTTGAGGCCTCTGCACAATCTCTCGAGCCTCAGCATCACTCACTTGATTCTCTGCATCACTCTCGTAAGCCTCTGAATCACTCTCTTGAGCCTCTGCATCCTTCTCTTAAGCCTCTGCATCCCTCTCTTAAGCCTCTGCATCACTCTCATAAGCCTCTGCATCACTCTCTAGAGCCTTTGCATCACTCTCTTCAGCCTCTGCATCACTCTCTTAAGCCTCTACTTCTCTCCCTTGATCCTCTGCATCACTCTCTTGGGCCTCTGGATCACTCTCTAGATCGTCTGCATCACTCTCTGTATCCTCTGCATCACTCTCTTGAGCCTCTCTATCACTCTCTTGAGGCTCTGCATCACTCTCTTGAGCCTCTGCATCACTCTCTTGAGCCTCTGCATCCCTCTATTAATTCTCTGCATCACTCTCTTGAGCCTCTGCATCCCTCTCTTGAGCCTCTGCATCACTCTCTTGAGTCTCTGCATCACTCTCTTGAGCCTCTGCATCACTCTCTTGAGCCTCTGCATCATTCTCTTAAACCTCTGCATCCCTCTCTTAAGCCTCTACATCATTCTTTTGAGCCTCTGCATCACTCTCTTGAGCCTCTGCATCATTCTCTTGAGCCTCTACATTCTTCTCCTAAGCCTTTACATCATTCTCTTGAGCCCCTGCATCACTCTCTTGAGTTCCTGCATCACTCTCTTGAGCCCCTGCATCACTCACTTGATCCTCTGCATCACTCTCTTGAGCCTCTGCATCATTCTCTTGAGCCTCTGCATCCCTCTCTTAAGCTTCTACATCATTCTCTTGAGCCTCTGCAACCCTCTCATGAGCCTTTGCATCACTCTCTTAAGCCTCTGCATCCCTCTCTTCAGCCTCTGCATCCCTCTCTTGAGCCTCTGCGTCACTCTCCTGAGTCCCTGCATCCATCTCTTGAGCCTTTGCATCACTCTCTTAAGCCTCTGCATCCCTCTCTTAAGCCTCTGCATCCCTCTCTTGAGCCTCTGCATCACTCTCAAGTGCCTCTGCACCTTTCTCTGGTGCCTCTGCATCACTCACTTTAGCCTCTGCTTCCCATTCTTGAGCCTCTGCATTCCTCTCTTGAGCCTATTCATCCCTCTCTTGAGCCTCTGCATCCCTCTCTTGAGACTCTGCACTACTCTCTTAAGCTTCTGCATCACTCGCGTAAGCCTCTGCATCACTCTCTTAAGCCTCTGCATCACTCTCGTAATACTCTGAATTACTCTCTTGAGCCTCTCTATCACTCTCTTGAGCCCCTGCATCCCTCTATTGAGCCTCTGCATCACTCTCTTGAGCCTCTGCATCACCCTCTTAAGCCTCTGCATCCCTCTTTTGAGCCTCTGCATCACTTTCGTAACCCTCTGCGTCCGTTTCTTGATTCTCTGCATCTGTCTCTTTAACTCCTGCATCCCTCTTATGAGCCTTTGCATCCCTCTCTTGAGAATTTGCATTACTCGCTTAAGCCTCTGCATCCCTCTCTTGGGCCTCTGCATCACTCTCAAGAGCTTATACATCCCTATTTTGGGCCTCTGCATCCCTCACTTGAGCCTCTGAATCCCTCTCTTGAGGCCTCTGCACAACTCTCTCGAGCCTCAGCATCACTCACTTGATTCTCTGCATCACTCTCGTAAGCCTCTGAATCACTCTCTTGAGCCTCTGCATCCTTCTCTTAAGCCTCTGCATCCCTCTCTTAAGCCTCTGCATTCCTCTCTTGATTCCCTGCATCACTCTCTTGAGCCTCTGCATCATACTCTTGAGCCACTGCATCCCTCTCCTAAGCCTCTACATCATTCTCTTGAGCCTCTGCTTCACTCTCGTGAGCCTCTGCATCACTCTCTTAAGCCTCTGCCTTTCTCTCATGAGCCTCTGCCTTTCGCTCATGAGCCTCTGCATCACTCTCTTGATCCTCTGCATCCCTCTCTGGAGCCTCAGCATCCCTCTCTTGAGCCTTTTCCAGCACTCTCTTGAGTCTCTGCATCATTCTCTTGAGCCTCTGCATCCCTCTATTAATCCTCTGCATCACTCTCTTGAGCCTCTGCATCCCTCTCTTGTGCCTCTGCATCACTCTCTTGTGTCTCTGCGTCACTCTCTTGAGCCTCTGCATCACTCTCTTGAGCCTCTGCATCACTCTCTTAAACCTCTGCATCCCTCTCTTGATCCTCTGCATCACTCTCTTGAGCCTCTGCATCACTCACTTGAGCCTCTGCATCACTCTCTTAAGCCTCTGCATCTCTCTTCTCAGCCTCTGCATCACTCTCTTGATCCTCTGCATCACTCTCTTAAACCTCTGCATCATTCTCTTGAGCCTCTGCATCCCTCTCCTAAGCCTCTACATCATTCTCTTGAGCCTCTGCATCCCTCTCTTGAGGCTCTGCATCACTCTCTTGAGTCTCTGCATCACTCTCTTGAGCCTCTCCATCACTCTCTTGAGCCTCTGCATCACTCTCTTAAACCTCTGCATCCCTCTCTTGATCCTCTGCATCACTCTCTTGAGCCTCTGCATCATTCTCTTGAGCCTCTACATCCTTTTTCTAAGCCTCTACATCATTCTCTTGAGCCCCTGCATCACTCTCTTGAGCCTCTGCATCCCTCTCCTAAGCCTCTGCCTCACTTTCTTAAGCCTCAGCATCACTCTCTTCAGCCTCTTCATCCCTCTCTTGAGCCTCTGAAACACTTTCTTCAGCCTCTGCATCGCTCTCTTAAGCCACGGAATCCTTTTCTTGAGGCCTCTGCATAACTCTCTCGAGCCTCTGCAACACTCTCTTGATTCTCTGCATCACTCTCGTAAGCCTCTGAATCACTCTCTTGAGCCTATGCATCCCTCTCTTAAGCCTCTGCATCCCTCTCTTAAGCCTCTGCCTCACTCCCTTAAGCCTCTGCATCACTCTCTAGAGCCTCTGCATCACTCTCTTCAGCCTTTGCATCACTCTATTAAGCCTCTGCTTCCCTCTCATGATCCTCTGCATCACTCTATTGAGCCTCTGCATCACTCTCTTGGTCGTCTGCATCACTCTCTTGAGCCTCTCTATCACTCTCTTGAGGCTCTGCATCACTCTCTTGAGCCTCTGCATCACTCTTTTAAGCCTCTGCATCCCTTTCTTGATTCTTTGCATCACTCTCTTGATCTCCTGCATCCCTCTCCTGAGCCTTTGCATCACTCTCTTAAGCCTCTGCATCCCTCTCTTGAGCCTCTGCGTCACTCTCAAGAACCTCTGCATCCCTCTCTTGTGCCTCTGCATCTCTCACTTGAGCCTCTGCATCCCTCTCTTGAGCCCCTGCATCCCTCTCTTGAGCCTCTGCATCCCTCTCCTGAGCCCCTGCATCAATCTCTTGAGCCTCTGCATCCCTCGCTTGAGCCTCTGCATCTTTCTCTTAAGCCTCTGCATCAATCTATTAAGCCTAAGCATCACTCTCGTAAGCCTCTGAATCACTCTCTTGAGCCTCTGCATCCCTCTCTTGAACTCCTGCATCCCTCTCATGAGCCTCTACATCCCTCTCTTGAGCCTTTGCATCATTCTCTTGAGCCTCTTCATCACCCTCTTAAGCCTCTGCATTACTCTCTTGAGCCTCTGCATCCCTCTCCTATGCCTCTGCCTCACTCACTTAAGCCTCTGCATAATTCTCTTGAGCCTCTGCATCACTCTTTTAAGCCTCTGCATCCCTCTCTTGAGCCTCTGCATCACTCTCTTGAAATCCTGCATCCATCTCATGAGCATTTGCATCCCTCACTTGAGCCTTTGCATCACTCTCTTAAGCCTCGGCATCCCTCTCTTGTACCTCTGCTTCCCTCACTTGAGCCGCTGCATCCCTCTCTTGAGCCCCTGCATCCCTCTCTTGAGCCTCTGCATCCCTCTCTTGAACCTCGGCATCCCTCTCTTAAGCCCTTGCATCACTCTCTTAAGCCTCTGCATCACTCTCCTAAGCCTCTGAATCACTCTGTTGAGCCTCTGCATCACTCTCTTGAGCCTCTGCATCCCTCTCTTAAGCCTCTGCATCATTCTCTTCAGCCTCTGCATTCCTCTCTTAAGCCTCTGCATCACTCTCTTTATCCTCTGCATCACTCTCTTAAGCCTCTGCTTCTCTCCCTTGATCCTCTGCATCACTCTCTTGGGCTTCTGCATCACTCTCTTGATAGTCTGCACCACTCTCTGTATCCTCTGCATCACTCTCTTGAGCCTCTCTATCACTCTCTTGAGGCTCTGCATCACTCTCTTGAGCCTCTGCATCACTCTCTTAAGCCTCTGCATTCCTCTCTTGATTCCCTGCATCACTCTCTTGAGCCTCTTCATCATACTCTTGAGCCTCTGCATCCCTCTCCTAAGCCTCTACATCATTCTCTTGAGCCTCTGCTTCACTCTCGTGAGCCTCTGCATCACTCTCTTAAGCCTCTGCCTTTCTCTCTTGAGCCTCTGCATCACTCTCTTAATCCTCTGCATCCCTCTCTGGAGCCTCAGCATCCCTCTCTTGAGCCTTTTCCAGCACTCTCTTGAGTCTCTGCATCATTCTCTTGAGCCTCTGCATCCCTCTATTAATCCTCTGCATCACTCTCTTGAGCCTCTGCATCACCCTCTTAAGCCTCTGCATCCCTCTTTTGAGCCTCTGCATCACTTTCGTAACCCTCTGCGTCCGTTTCTTGATTCTCTGCATCTCTCTCTTTAACTCCTGCATCCCTCTTATGAGCCTTTGCATCCCTCTCTTGAGAATTTGCATTACTCGCTTAAGCCTCTGCATCCCTCTCTTGGGCCTCTGCATCACTCTCAAGAGCTTATACATCCCTATTTTGGGCCTCTGCATCCCTCACTTGAGCCTCTGAATCCCTCTCTTGAGGCCTCTGCACAACTCTCTCGAGCCTCAGCATCACTCACTTGATTCTCTGCATCACTCTCGTAAGCCTCTGAATCACTCTCTTGAGCCTCTGCATCCTTCTCTTAAGCCTCTGCATCCCTCTCTTAAGCCTCTGCATCACTCTCTTAAGCCTCTGCATCACTCTCTAGAGCCTTTGCATCACTCTCTTCAGCCTCTGCATCACTCTCTTAAGTCTCTACTTCTCTCCCTTGATCCTCTGCATCACTCTCTTGGGCCTCTGGATCACTCTCTTGATCGTCTGCATCACTCTCTGTATCCTCTGCATCACTCTCTTGAGCCTCTCTATCACTCTCTTGAGGCTCTGCATCACTCTCTTGAGCCTCTGCATCACTCTCTTAAGCCTCTGCATTCCTCTCTTGATTCCCTGCATCACTCTCTTGAGCCTCTGCATCATACTCTTGAGCCACTGCATCCCTCTCCTAAGCCTCTACATCATTCTCTTGAGCCTCTGCTTCACTCGCGTGAGCCTCTGCATCACTCTCTTGATCCTCTGCATCCCTCTCTGGAGCCTCAGCATCCCTCTCTTGAGCCTTTTCCAGCACTCTCTTGAGTCTCTGCATCATTCTCTTGAGCCTCTGCATCCCTCTATTAATCCTCTGCATCACTCTCTTGAGCCTCTGCATCCCTCTCTTGTGCCTCTGCATCACTTTCTTGTGTCTCTGCATCACTCTCTTGAGCCTCTGCATCACTCTCTTGAGCCTCTGCATCACTCTCTTAAACCTCTGCATCCCTCTCTTGATCCTCTGCATCACTCTCTTGAGCCTCTGCATCACTCACTTGAGCCTCTGCATCACTCTCTTAAGCCTCTGCATCTCTCTTCTCAGCCTCTGCATCACTCTCTTGATCCTCTGCATCACTCTCTTAAACCTCTGCATCATTCTCTTGAGCCTCTGCATCCCTCTCTTAAGCCTCTACATCATTCTCTTGAGCCTCTGCATCCCTCTCTTGAGGCTCTGCATCACTCTCTTGAGTCTCTGCATCACTCTCTTGAGCCTCTCCATCACTCTCTTGAGCCTCTGCATCACTCTCTTAAACCTCTGCATCCCTCTCTTGATCCTCTGCATCACTCTCTTGAGCCTCTGCATCATTCTCTTGAGCCTCTACATCCTTTTTCTAAGCCTCTACATCATTCTCTTGAGCCCCTGCATCACTCTCTTGAGCCTCTGCATCCCTCTCCTAAGCCTCTGCCTCACTTTCTTAAGCCTCTGCATCACTCTCTTCAGCCTCTTCATCCCTCTCTTGAGCCTCTGAAACACTTTCTTCAGCCTCTGCATCGCTCTCTTAAGCCACGGAATCCTTTTCTTGAGGCCGCTGCATAACTCTCTCGAGCCTCTGCAACACTCTCTTGATTCTCTGCATCACTCTCGTAAGCCTCTGAATCACTCTCTTGAGCCTCTGCATCCCTCTCTTAAGCCTCTGCATCCCTCTCTTAAGCCTCTGCCTCACTCCCTTAAGCCTCTGCATCACTCTCTAGAGCCTCTGCATCACTCTCTTCAGCCTCTGCATCACTCTATTAAGCCTCTGCTTCCCTCTCATGATCCTCTGCATCACTCTATTGAGCCTCTGCATCACTCTCTTGGTCGTCTGCATCACTCTCTTGAGCCTCTGCATCACTCTCTTGAGCCTCTCTATCACTCTCTTGAGGCTCTGCATCACTCTCTTGAGCCTCTGCATCACTCTTTTAAGCCTCTGCATCCCTTTCTTGATTCTTTGCATCACTCTCTTGAACTCCTGCATCCCTCTCCTGAGCCTTTGCATCACTCTCTTAAGCCTCTGCATCCCTCTCTTGAGCCTCTGCGTCACTCTCAAGAACCTCTGCATCCCTCTCTTGTGCCTCTGAATCTCTCACTTGAGCCTCTGCATCCCTCTCTTGAGCCCCTGCATCCCTCTCTTGAGCCTCTGCATCCCTCTCCTGAGCCCCTGCATCCCTCTCTTGAGCCTCTGCATCCCTCGCTTGAGCCTCTGCATCTTTCTCTTAAGCCTCTGCATCAATCTATTAAGCCTAAGCATCACTCTCGTAAGCCTCTGAATCACTCTCTTGAGCCTCTGCATCCCTCTCTTGAACTCCTGCATCCCTCTCATGAGCCTCTACATCCCTCTCTTGAGCCTTTGCATCATTCTCTTGAGCCTCTTCATCACCCTCTTAAGCCTCTGCATTACTCTCTTGAGCCTCTGCATCCCTCTCCTATGCCTCTGCCTCACTCACTTAAGCCTCTGCATAATTCTCTTGAGCCTCTGCATCACTCTTTTAAGCCTCTGCATCCCTCTCTTGAGCCTCTGCATCACTCTCTTGAAATCCTGCATCCATCTCATGAGCATTTGCATCCCTCACTTGAGCCTTTGCATCACTCTCTTAAGCCTCGGCATCCCTCTCTTGTGCCTCTGCTTCCCTCACTTGAGCCGCTGCATCCCTCTCTTGAGCCCCTGCATCCCTCTCTTGAGCCTCTGCATCCCTCTCTTGAACCTCGGCATCCCTCTCTTAAGCCCTTGCATCACTCTCTTAAGCCTCTGCATCACTCTCCTAAGCCTCTGAATCACTCTGTTGAGCCTCTGCATCACTCTCTTGAGCCTCTGCATCCCTCTCTTAAGCCTCTGCATCATTCTCTTCAGCCTCTGCATTCCTCTCTTAAGCCTCTGCATCACTCTCTTTATCCTCTGCATCACTCTCTTAAGCCTCTGCTTCTCTCCCTTGATCCTCTGCATCACTCTCTTGGGCTTCTGCATCACTCTCTTGATAGTCTGCACCACTCTCTGTATCCTCTGCATCACTCTCTTGAGCCTCTCTATCACTCTCTTGAGGCTCTGCATCACTCTCTTGAGCCTCTGCATCACTCTCTTAAGCCTCTGCATTCCTCTCTTGATTCCCTGCATCACTCTCTTGAGCCTCTTCATCATACTCTTGAGCCTCTGCATCCCTCTCCTAAGCCTCTACATCATTCTCTTGAGCCTCTGCTTCACTCTCGTGAGCCTCTGCATCACTCTCTTAAGCCTCTGCCTTTCTCTCTTGAGCCTCTGCATCACTCTCTTGATCCTCTGCATCCCTCTCTGGAGCCTCAGCATCCCTCTCTTGAGCCTTTTCCAGCACTCTCTTGAGTCTCTGCATCATTCTCTTGAGCCTCTGCATCCCTCTATTAATCCTCTGCATCACTCTCTTGAGCCTCTGCATCACCCTCTTAAGCCTCTGCATCCCTCTTTTGAGCCTCTGCATCACTTTCGTAACCCTCTGCGTCCGTTTCTTGATTCTCTGCATCTCTCTCTTTAACTCCTGCATCCCTCTTATGAGCCTTTGCATCCCTCTCTTGAGAATTTGCATTACTCGCTTAAGCCTCTGCATCCCTCTCTTGGGCCTCTGCATCACTCTCAAGAGCTTATACATCCCTATTTTGGGCCTCTGCATCCCTCACTTGAGCCTCTGAATCCCTCTCTTGAGGCCTCTGCACAACTCTCTCGAGCCTCAGCATCACTCACTTGATTCTCTGCATCACTCTCGTAAGCCTCTGAATCACTCTCTTGAGCCTCTGCATCCTTCTCTTAAGCCTCTGCATCCCTCTCTTAAGCCTCTGCATCACTCTCTTAAGCCTCTGCATCACTCTCTAGAGCCTTTGCATCACTCTCTTCAGCCTCTGCATCACTCTCTTAAGTCTCTACTTCTCTCCCTTGATCCTCTGCATCACTCTCTTGAGCCTCTGCATCATACTCTTGAGCCACTGCATCCCTCTCCTAAGCCTCTACATCATTCTCTTGAGCCTCTGCTTCACTCTCGTGAGCCTCTGCATCACTCTCTTAAGCCTCTGCCTTTCTCTCATGAGCCTCTGCCTTTCGCTCATGAGCCTCTGCATCACTCTCTTGATCCTCTGCATCCCTCTCTGGAGCCTCAGCATCCCTCTCTTGAGCCTTTTCCAGCACTCTCTTGAGTCTCTGCATCATTCTCTTGAGCCTCTGCATCCCTCTATTAATCCTCTGCATCACTCTCTTGAGCCTCTGCATCCCTCTCTTGTGCCTCTGCATCACTCTCTTGTGTCTCTGCATCACTCTCTTGAGCCTCTGCATCACTCTCTTGAGCCTCTGCATCACTCTCTTAAACCTCTGCATCCCTCTCTTGATCCTCTGCATCACTCTCTTGAGCCTCTGCATCACTCACTTGAGCCTCTGCATCACTCTCTTAAGCCTCTGCATCTCTCTTCTCAGCCTCTGCATCACTCTCTTGATCCTCTGCATCACTCTCTTAAACCTCTGCATCATTCTCTTGAGCCTCTGCATCCCTCTCTTAAGCCTCTACATCATTCTCTTGAGCCTCTGCATCCCTCTCTTGAGGCTCTGCATCACTCTCTTGAGTCTCTGCATCACTCTCTTGAGCCTCTCCATCACTCTCTTGAGCCTCTGCATCACTCTCTTAAACCTCTGCATCCCTCTCTTGATCCTCTGCATCACTCTCTTGAGCCTCTGCATCATTCTCTTGAGCCTCTACATCCTTTTTCTAAGCCTCTACATCATTCTCTTGAGCCCCTGCATCACTCTCTTGAGCCTCTGCATCCCTCTCCTAAGCCTCTGCCTCACTTTCTTAAGCCTCTGCATCACTCTCTTCAGCCTCTTCATCCCTCTCTTGAGCCTCTGAAACACTTTCTTCAGCCTCTGCATCGCTCTCTTAAGCCACGGAATCCTTTTCTTGAGGCCTCTGCATAACTCTCTCGAGCCTCTGCAACACTCTCTTGATTCTCTGCATCACTCTCGTAAGCCTCTGAATCACTCTCTTGAGCCTCTGCATCCCTCTCTTAAGCCTCTGCATCCCTCTCTTAAGCCTCTGCCTCACTCCCTTAAGCCTCTGCATCACTCTCTAGAGCCTCTGCATCACTCTCTTCAGCCTCTGCATCACTCTATTAAGCCTCTGCTTCCCTCTCATGATCCTCTGCATCACTCTATTGAGCCTCTGCATCACTCTCTTGGTCGTCTGCATCACTCTCTTGAGCCTCTGCATCACTCTCTTGAGCCTCTCTATCACTCTCTTGAGGCTCTGCATCACTCTCTTGAGCCTCTGCATCACTCTTTTAAGCCTCTGCATCCCTTTCTTGATTCTTTGCATCACTCTCTTGAACTCCTGCATCCCTCTCCTGAGCCTTTGCATCACTCTCTTTAGCCTCTGCATCCCTCTCTTGAGCCTCTGCGTCACTCTCAAGAACCTCTGCATCCCTCTCTTGTGCCTCTGCATCTCTCACTTGAGCCTCTGCATCCCTCTCTTGAGCCCCTGCATCCCTCTCTTGAGCCTCTGCATCCCTCTCCTGAGCCCCTGCATCCCTCTCTTGAGCCTCTGCATCCCTCGCTTGAGCCTCTGCATCATTCTCTTAAGCCTCTGCATCAATCTATTAAGCCTAAGCATCACTCTCGTAAGCCTCTGAATCACTCTCTTGAGCCTCTGCATCCCTCTCTTGAACTCCTGCATCCCTCTCATGAGCCTCTACATCCCTCTCTTGAGCCTTTGCATCATTCTCTTGAGCCTCTTCGTCACCCTCTTAAGCCTCTGCATTACTCTCTTGAGCCTCTGCATCCCTCTCCTATGCCTCTGCCTCACTCACTTAAGCCTCTGCATAATTCTCTTGAGCCTCTGCATCACTCTTTTAAGCCTCTGCATCCCTCTCTTGAGCCTCTGCATCACTCTCTTGAACTCCTGCATCCATCTCATGAGCATTTGCATCCCTCACTTGAGCCTTTGCATCACTCTCTTAAGCCTCGGCATCCCTCTCTTGTGCCTCTGCTTCCCTCACTTGAGCCGCTGCATCCCTCTCTTGAGCCCCTGCATCCCTCTCTTGAGCCTCTGCATCCCTCTCTTGAACCTCGGCATCCCTCTCTTAAGCCCTTGCATCACTCTCTTAAGCCTCTGCATCACTCTCGTAAGCCTCTGAATCACTCTGTTGAGCCTCTGCATCACTCTCTTGAGCCTCTGCATCCCTCTCTTAAGCCTCTGCATCATTCTCTTCAGCCTCTGCATTCCTCTCTTAAGCCTCTGCATCACTCTCTTTATCCTCTGCATCACTCTCTTAAGCCTCTGCTTCTCTCCCTTGATCCTCTGCATCACTCTCTTGGGCTTCTGCATCACTCTCTTGATAGTCTGCACCACTCTCTGTATCCTCTGCATCACTCTCTTGAGCCTCTCTATCACTCTCTTGAGGCTCTGCATCACTCTCTTGAACCTCTGCATCACTCTCTTAAGCCTCTGCATTTCTCTCTTGATTCCCTGCATCACTCTCTTGAGCCTCTTCATCATACTCTTGAGCCTCTGCATCCCTCTCCTAAGCCTCTACATCATTCTCTTGAGCCTCTGCTTCACTCTCGTGAGCCTCTGCATCACTCTCTTAAGCCTCTGCCTTTCTCTCTTGAGCCTCTGCATCACTCTCTTGATCCTCTGCATCCCTCTCTGGAGCCTCAGCATCCCTCTCTTGAGCCTTTTCCAGCACTCTCTTGAGTCTCTGCATCATTCTCTTGAGCCTCTGCATCCCTCTATTAATCCTCTGCATCACTCTCTTGAGCCTCTGCATTCCTCTCTTTTGCCTCTGCATCACTCTCTTGTGTCTCTGCATCACTCTCTTGAGCCTCTGCATCACTCTCTTGAGCCTCTGCATCACTCTCTTAAACCTCTGCATCCCTCTCTTGATCCTCTGCATCACTCTCTTGAGCCTCTGCATCATTCTCTTGAGCCTCTACATCCTTCTTCTAAGCCTCTACATCATTCTCTTGAACCTCTGCATCACTCTCTTGAGCCTCTGCATCACTCTCTTGAGCCTCTGCATCACTCTCTTTAGCCTCTGCATCCCTCTCTGGATCCTCAGCATCCCTCGCTTAAGCCTCTACATCACTCTCATGATCCTCTGCATCACTCTCGTAAGCCTCTGCATCACTCTCCTGAGCCTCTACATCCCTCTCTTGAGCCTCTGCATCATCAAGGGAGTGATGCAGAAGCTTATGAGAGGGATGCAGAGGCTCAAGAGAATGATGCAGAGGCTCAAGAGTGTGATGCAGAGGCTTACGAGAGATGATGCAGAGGATCATGAGAGTGATGCAGAGGCTTAAGAGATGGATGCAGAGGCTCAAGAGAATGATGCAGAGGCTCAAGAGAGTGATGCAGAGGCTTACGAGAGTGATGCAGAGGATCATGAGAGTGATGTAGAGGCTTAAGCGAGGGATGCTGAGGATCCAGAGAGGGATGCAGAGGCTCAGGAGAATGATGCAGAGGCTCAATAGAGAATAGAATTAACTAATATGTTCCTGATTTTCCGTTTATATTACCGATGGAAGATGTACACGTAAAACCGTTCTAATCCGGCTGAAACGTCGATATATGCAATAAAAACCGAACTTCTCACCTCTTCAATATCCTACACAGTATTTTAACGAGAAAAATTTGGTTGATTGAAACTGAAGTATTTAAGGTTAATTTCTAATCAATTATGTGTTTGCATCTTTTTATCGTATATTTAATGAATTAATAACAATAAACTGAAAATTCACAAAAACGTGGAAAAATGGCAAAATCTTGCTTAATTAGGTGATATTTTGTTTAAATCACATAAAGGAAAAGGGGATGATAAACGTCAAAATATTGCTAAATTCGATGATTTTTCGTACGAAACAAAATGCAAGAAAACTTGCTTAAAATGCAATATTATGCGACATTCTGAGATTTGAAGGCCAAATCACATATCGTGATACTACATGAAATAGTATCGAAATATTGGTAAAAATGAATATATTTACGTAATATCAAACTACATGATTAACGTAAAAAAGTCACTATTTTACCATATTTGAGGATTTTAACTTCAAATCATTGAGCGAGGTTTCGTATTATTTAGATCCAAGAAAAGACATATGACAATGTTGTTTCCAATACAAATGATAAAAATCAATGTGTTTTCATAAGAATTAACTAAAATGTTCCTGATTTTCCGTTTACATTACCGATGGAAGATGTACACGAAAACCGCTCTATTCCGGCTGAAACGTCGATATATGCAATAAAAACAGAACTTCTCCCTTTTTCAATAACTTACTCAGTATTTTAACGAGAAACAAATAGTTGATTGAAAATGAAGTATTTAAGGTTATTATCTAATCAATTATGTGTTTGCATCATTTTTATCGTATATATAATGAATTAATACCCATAAACTGAAAATTCACAAAAACGTGGAAAACGGCAAAATATTGCCTAATTCGATGATATTTTGTTTAAATCACATAGAGGAAAAGATGATGAGAAACGTCAAAATATTGTTAAATTCGATAATTTTTCGTACGAAACAAAATGCAAGAAAATTTGCTTAAAATGCAATATTATTCGACATTCTGAGATATGAAGGCCAAATCACATATCGTGATACTACATGAAATAGTATCGATATATTGGTAAAAATGAATATATTTACGTAATATCAAACTACATGAAAAACGTGAAAAAAGTCACTATTTTGCCATATTTGAGGATTTTAACTTCAAATCATAGAGCGAGGTTTCGTATTATTTAGATCCAAGAAAAGACATATGACATATATCTTTTCATATGATATTGAAGACATATGATGTTGTTTCCAATACAAATGATAAAACCAATGTGTTTTCATTAGAATTAACTAAAATGTTCCTGATTTTCCGTTTATATTACCGATGGAAGATGTACACGTAAAACCGTTCTAATCCGGCTGAAACGTCGATATATGCAATAAAAACAGAACTTCTCACCTTTTCAATATCCTACACAGTATTTTAACGAGAAACAAATGGTTGATTGAAAATGAAGTATTTAAGGATAATTTCTAATCAATTATGTGTTTGCAACATTTTTATCGTATATTTAATGAATTAATAACAATTAACTGAAAATTCACAAAAACGTGGAAAAATGGCAAAATATTGCTTAATTAGGTTATATTTTGTTTAAATCACATAAAGGAAAAGGGGATGATAAACGTCAAAATATTGCTAAATTCGATGATTTCTCGTACGAAACAAAATGCAAGAAAACTTGATTAAAATGCAATATTATGCGACATTCTGAGATTTGAAGGCCAAATCAGATATCGTGATACTACATGAAATAGTATCGAAATATTGGTAAAAATGAATATATTTACGTAATATCAAACTACATGATTAACGTGAAAAAGTCACTATTTTACCATATTTGAGGATTTTAACTTCAAATCATAGAGCGAGGTTTCGTATTATTTAGATCCAAGAAAAGACATATGACAATGTTGTTTCCAATACAAATGATAAAAATCAATGTGTTTTCATAAGAATTAACTAAAATGTTCCTGATTTTCCGTTTATATTACCGATGAAAGATGTACACGAAAACCGCTCTATTCCGGCTGAAACGTCGATATATGCAATAAAAACAGAACTTCTCCCCTTTTATCTTACTTAACCCTTTTTATCTTTTGTCTGAGTAATATCTTACTCAGTATTTAAACGAGAAACAAATAGTTGATTGAAAATGAAGTATTTAAGGTTATTATCTAATCAATTATGTGTTTGCATCATTTTTATCGTATATATAATGAATTAATACCCATAAACTGAAAATTCACAAAAACGTGAAAAACGGAAAAATATTGCCTAATTCGATGATATTTTGTTTAAATCACATAGAGGAAAAGGGGATGATAAACGTCAAAATATTGCTGAATTCGATGATTTTTCGTACGAAACAAAATGCAAGAAAATTTGCTTAAAATGCAATATTATGCGACATTCTGAGATTTGAAGGCCAAATCAGATATCGTGATACTACATGAAATAGTATCGAAATATTGGTAAAAATGAATATATTTACGTAATATCAAACTACATAATTAACGATAAAAACTCACTATTTTACCATATTTGAGGATTTTAACTACAAATCATAGAGCGAGGTTTCGTATTATTTAGATCCAAGAAAAGACATATGACAATGTTGTTTCCAATACAAATGATAAAAATCAATGTGTATTCATTAGAATTAACTAAAATGTTCCTAATTTTCCGTTTATATTACTGATGGAAGATGTACACGAAAACCGCTCTAATCCGGCTGAAACGTCGATATATGCAATAAAAACCGAACTTCTCCCCTTTTCAATATCTTACTCACTATTTTAACGAAAAACAAATAGATGATAGAAAATGAAGTATTTAAGGATATTATTTAATCAATTATGTGTTTGCATCATTTTTATCGTATATATAATGAGTTAATACCCATAAACTAAAAATTAACAAAAACGTGGAAAACGGCAAAATATTGCCTAATTCGATGATATTTTGTTTAAATCACATAGAGGAAAAGAGGATGATAAACGTCAAAATATTGTTAAATTCGATGATTTTTCGTACGAAACAAAATGCAAGAAAACTTGAATAAATGCAATATTATGCGACATTCTGAGATTTGAAGGCCAAATCACATATCGTGATACTACATGAAATAGTATCGAAATATTGGTAAACATGAATATATTTACGAAATATCAAACTACAAGACTAACGTGAAAAAGTCACTATTTTACCATATATGAGGATTTTAACTTCAAATCATAGAGCGAGGTTTCGTATTATTTAGAACCAAGAAAAGACATATGACAATGTTGTTTCCAATACAAATGATAAAAATCAATGTGTTTTCATTAGAATTAACTAAAATGTTGTTGGTTTTCCTTTTATATTACCGATGGAAAATGTACACGTAAAACCGCTCTAATCCGGCTGAAACGTCGATATATGCAATAAAAACAGAACTCCTCAACTTTCCAATATCTTACTGAGTATTTTAACGAGAAACAAATAGTTTATTGAAAATGAAGTATTTAAGTTTTTTTCTAATCAATTATGTGTTTGCATCATTTTTATCGTATATTTAATGAATTAATAAAAATAAACTGAAAATTCACAAAAACGTGGAAAAATGGAAAATATTGCTTAATTCGGTGATATTTTGTTTAAATCACATAAAGGAAAAGGGGATGATAAACGTCAAAATATTGCTAAATTCGATGATTTTTCGTACGAAACAAAATGCAAGAAAACTTGCTTAAAATGCAATATTATGCGACATTCTGAGATTTGAAGGCCAAATCACATATCGTGATACTACATGAAATAGTATCGAAATATTGGTAAAAATGAATAAATTTATGTAATATCAAACTACATGATTAACGTGAAAAAGTCACTATTTTACCATATTTGAGGATTTTAACTTCAAATCATAGAGCGAGGTTTCGTATTATTTAGATCCAAGAAAAGACATATGACAATGTTGTTTCCAATACAAATGATAAAAATCAATGTGTTTTCATGAGAATTAACTAAAATGTTCCTGATTTTCCGTTTACATTACCGATGGAAGAAGTACACGAAAACCGCTCTATTCCGGCTGAAACGTCGATATATGCAATAAAAACAGAACTTCTCCCTTTTTCAATAACGTACTCAGTATTTTAACGAGAAACAAATAGTTGATTGAAAATGAAGTATTTAAGGTTATTATCTAATCAATTATGTGTTTGCATCATCTTATCGTATATATAATGAATTAATACCCATAAACTGAAAATTCACAAAAACGTGGAAAACGGCAAAATATTGCCTAATTCGATGGTATTTTGTTTAAATCACATAGAGGAAAAGGGGATGATAAACGTCAAAATATTTCTAAATTCGATGATTTCTCGTACGAAACAAAATGCAAGAAAACTTGATTAAAATGCAATATTATGCGACATTCTGAGATTTGAAGGCCAAATCAGATATCGTGATACTACATGAAATAGTATCGAAATATTGGTAAAAATGAATATATTTACGTAATATCAAACTACATGATTAACGTGAAAAAGTCACTATTTTACCATATTTGAGGATTTTAACTTCAAATCATAGAGCGAGGTTTCGTATTATTTAGATCCAAGAAAAGACATATGACAATGTTGTTTCCAATACAAATGATAAAAATCAATGTGTTTTCATTAGAATTAACTAAAATTTTGTTGATTTTCCGATTATATTACCGATGGAAAATGTACACAAAAAACCGCTCTATTCCGGCTGAAACGTCGATATATGCAATAAAAACCGAACTTCTCCCTTTTTCAATATCTTACTCAGTATTTTAATGAGAAACAAATAGATGATAGAAAATGAAGTATTTAAGGATATTATCTAATCAATTATGTGTTTGCATCATTTTTATCGTATATATAATGAATTAATACCCATAAACTGAAAATTCACAAAAACGTGGAAAACGGCAAAATATTGCCTAATTCGATGATATTTTGTTTAAATCACATAGAGGAAAAGATGATGATAAACGACAAAATATTGTTAAATTCGATGATTTTTCGTACGAAACAAAATGCAAGAAAACTTGCTTAACAAGCAATATTATGCGACATTCTGAGATTTGAAGGCCAAATCACATGTCGTGAGGGATGCAGAGGCTTAAGTGAGTGATGCAAAGGCTCAAGAGAGGGATGGAGAGGCTCAAGAGAATGATGCAGAGGCTCAAGAGAGTGATGCAGAGGATCAAGAGAGAAATGTAGAGGCTCAAGAAAGGGATGCAGAGGCTTAAGAAATTGATGTAGAGGCTCAAAATAGGGATGCAGAGGTTACAGAGGGTGATGCAGAGGCTCAAGAGAGTGATGGAGAGGCTCAAGAGAGGGATGCAGGGGCCCAAGAGAGTGATGCAGATGCTCAAGAGAGGTATGCAGAGGATGAAGAGAGTGATGCAGAGGCTCCTGAGAGTGATGCAGAGGCTCGAGAGAGTGATGCAGGGGCTCAAGAGAGGGATTCAGAGGCTCAAGTGAGGAATGTAGAGGCTGAAGAGAGTGTTGCAGAGGCTCAAGAGAGGGATGCAGAGGCTCAAGAATGTGATGCAGAGACTCAATAGAGTTATGCAGAGGCTCAAGAGAGTGATTCAGAGGCTCAAGAGAGTGATGCAGACGCTCAAGAGAGTGATGCAGAGGCTGAACAGATTGATGCAGAGGCTTACGAGAGGGATGCAGATTCTCAAGAGAGGGATTCAGAGGCTCAAGAAAGTGATGCAGAGGCTTACGAGAGTGATGCAGAGGTTGAAGAGAGTGATGCAGAGGCTTAAGAGAGTGATGCAAAGGCTGAATAGAGGGATGCAGAGGCTCATGAGAGGGATGCAGGAGTTGAAGAGAGGGATGCAGAGGCTCAAGGGAGTGATGTAGAGGCTTAGGAGAGGGTTGCAGAGGCACAAGTGAATGATGCAGAGGCTTAAGAGAGGGATGCAGAGGCTCAAGAGAATGATGCAGAGGCTCAAGAGAGTGCTGCAGAGGCTCAAGAGAGGGATGCAGAGGCTAAAGAGAGTGATGCAGGTGAAGAGAGAGATGCAGAGGCTTAAGAGAGTGATGCAGAGGCTTAGGAGAGTAATGCAGAGGCTCAAGAGAATGATGTAGAGGCTTTAGAGTGGGATGCAGAGCCTCAAGAGAATGATGCAGAGGCTCAAGAGAGTGATGCAGAGGATCAAGAGAGGGATGCAGAGGCTTAAGAGAGTGATGCAGAGGCTCAAGAGAGTGATGCAGAGTCTCAAGAGAGTGATGGAGAGGCTCAAGAGAGGGATGCAGGGGCCCAAGAGAGTGATGCAGATGCTCAAGAGAGGTATGCAGAGGATGAAGAGAGTGATGCAGAGGCTCCTGAGAGTGATGCAGAGGCTCGAGAGAGTGATGCAGGGGCTCAAGAGAGGGATTCAGAGGCTCAAGTGAGGAATGTAGAGGCTGAAGAGAGTGTTGCAGAGGCTCAAGAGAGGGATGCAGAGGCTCAAGAATGTGATGCAGAGACTCAATAGAGTTATGCAGAGGCTCAAGAGAGTGATTCAGAGGCTCAAGAGAGTGATGCAGACGCTCAAGAGAGTGATGCAGAGGCTGAACAGATTGATGCAGAGGCTTACGAGAGGGATGCAGATTCTCAAGAGAGGGATTCAGAGGCTCAAGAAAGTGATGCAGAGGCTTACGAGAGTGATGCAGAGGTTGAAGAGAGTGATGCAGAGGCTTAAGAGAGTGATGCAAAGGCTGAATAGAGGGATGCAGAGGCTCATGAGAGGGATGCAGGAGTTGAAGAGAGGGATGCAGAGGCTCAAGGGAGTGATGTAGAGGCTTAGGAGAGGGTTGCAGAGGCACAAGTGAATGATGCAGAGGCTTAAGAGAGGGATGCAGAGGCTCAAGAGAATGATGCAGAGGCTCAAGAGAGTGCTGCAGAGGCTCAAGAGAGGGATGCAGAGGCTAAAGAGAGTGATGCAGAAGGTGAAGAGAGAGATGCAGAGGCTTAAGAGAGTGATGCAGAGGCTTAGGAGAGTAATGCAGAGGCTCAAGAGAATGATGTAGAGGCTTTAGAGTGGGATGCAGAGCCTCAAGAGAATGATGCAGAGGCTCAAGAGAGTGATGCAGAGGATCAAGAGAGGGATGCAGAGGCTTAAGAGAGTGATGCAGAGGCTCAAGAGAGTGATGCAGAGTCTCAAGAGAGTGATGAAGAGGCTCAAGAGAGAGATGCAGAGGCTAAAGAGAGTGATGCAGAGGCTCAAGAGAGTGATGTAGAGGCTCAAGAGAGTGATGCAGAGGCTCACGAGAGTGATGCAGAGGATTATGAGAGTGATTCAGAGGCTGAGGAGAGTGATGCAGAGGATCAAGAGAGTGAAGCAGAAGCTTAAGAGAGTGATGCAGAGGCAGAAGAGAGTGATGCAGAAGCTTAAGAGAGTGATGCAGTGGCTGAAGAGTGTTGCAGAGACTCAAGAGAGAGATGCAGAAGCTGAAGAGAGTGATGCAGAGGCTCGAGAGAGTGATGCAGAGGCTTAAGAGAGGGATGCAGAGGCTCAAGCGAGTGATGCAGAGGCTCAAGAGAGTTATGCAGAGGCTCAAGAGAGTGATGCAGAGGCTCAAGAGAGTAATGCAGAGGCTCAAGAGAATGATGTAGAGGCTTAAGAGAGGGATGCAGAGGCTCAAGAGACTGATGTTTTCATGTTTGATGATGTTTTCATGTTCATGATGTTACTTTATGTTTTCTCACGATATGTGATTTAGGGCAAAGCCTTTACATATTAAGCATCATTCTCTTGAGCCTCTGCATCCATCTCTTAAGCCTCTACATTATTCTCTTGAGACTCTCCATCACTCTCTTGAGCCTCTGCATCACTCTCTTAAGCCTCTGCATCTCTCTCTTCAGCCTCTACATCACTCTCTTTAGCCTCTGCATCCCTTTCTAGAGCCCCTGAATCCCTCTCTTAACCCTCTGCATCACTCTCTTAAGCCTCTGCATAACTCTCTTAAGCCTCTGCATAACTCTTTTTAGCCTCTGCATCACTCTCTTGAGGCTCTGCATCTCTCTATTAAGCATATGCAACACTCTCTTAAGCCTCTGTATCACTTTCTTAAGCCTCTGAATCACTCTCTTCGGCCTCCGCATCACTCTCTTAAGCCTCTGCATCCCTCTCTTGAGCCTCTGCCTCACTCTCATGAGCCTCTGCATCACTCTCTTGAGCCTCTGCATCACTCTCTTAAACCTCTGCATCCCTCCCTTGATCCTCTGCATCACTTTCCTGAGCCTCTGCATCATTCTATTGAGCCTCTACATCCTTCTCTAAAGCCACTACATCATTTTCTTGAGCACCTGCATCACTCTCTTGAGCCTCTGCATCACTCTCTTTAGCCTCTGCATTTCTCTCTTCAGCCTCTGCATCACTCCTCTTGATCCTTAAGCCTCTGCTACTGCAGAGGCTTAAGAGCAGTAGCTTAAAAGAGTGATGCGAAGGCTCATGAGAGGGATGCAGGAGTTCAAGAGAGGGCTGCAGAGGCTCAAGAGAGTGATTCAGAGGATTACGTGAGTGATGCAGAGGCTTAAGAGAGTGATGCAGAGGCTTGAGAGAGGGATGCAGGGGCTGAAGAGTGTGATGCAGAGGCTCAAGTGAGGGATGCAGAGGCTCATGAGAGGGATGCATGGGCTCAAGAGAGGGATGAAGAGGCTTAAGAGAGTGATGCAGAGGTTCAAGAGAGTGATGCAGAGGCAAAAGAGAATGATGTAGAGGCTTATGAGAGGGATGCAGAGGCTCAAGAGAATGATGCAGGGGCTGAAGAGAGTGATGCAGAGGCTTAAGAGAGGGATGCAGAGGATCAAGAGAGTGATGCAGAGGCTTAAGATAGGGATGCAGGGGCTCAAGAGAGTGATAGAGAGGCTCAAGAGAGTGATGCAGAGGCTCAACAGAGTGATTCAGAGGCTTACGAGAGTGATGCAGAGGCTTAAGAGAGTGATGCAAGGGCTTAAGAGAGGGATGCAGAGGCTAAAGAGAGGGATGCAGAGGCTCAAGAGAGGGATGCAGCGGCTCAGGTGAGGGAAGCAGAGGCACAAGAGAGGGATGCAGAGGCTCTTGAGAGTGACGCAGAGGCTCAAGAGAGGGATGCTGAGGCTTAAGAGAGTAATGCAAAGGCTCAAGTGAGGGATGCAAAGGCTCATGAGATGAATGCAGGAGTTCAAGAGAGTGATGCAGAGGTTCAAGAGAGGGATGCAGAGGCTCAAGTGAGGGTTGAAGAGGCACAAGAGAGGGATGCAGAGGCTCTTGGGAGTGATGCAGAGGCTCAAGAGAGGGATGCAGACGCTCAAGAGAGTGATTCAGAGAATTACGCGAGTAATGCAATGGCTTAGGAGAGTGATGCAGAGGCTTAAGAAAGTGATGCAGAGGCTCAAAAGAGGGATGCAGAGGCTTAAAAGGGTGATGCAGAGGCTCAAGAGAGTGATGCAGAGGCTCAAGAGAGGGATGCAGGGGCTCAGGAGAGTGATGCAGAGGCTCAAGAGAGTGATTCAGAGGCTTACAAGAGTGATGCAGAGGCTTATGAGAGTAATGCAGAGGCTCATGAGAGTGATGCAGAGGATCAAGAGAGGGAAGCAGAGGCTTAAGAGAGTGATGCAGAGCCTGAAGAGAGTGATGCAGAGGCTCTAGTGAGTGAAGCAGAGGCTCAGGAAAGTAATGCAGAGGCTCAAGAGAGTGATGCAGAGAAACAAGAGAGTGATGCAGAGGCTCAATAGAGAGATGCAGAGGCTGAAGAGAGTGATGCAGAGAGCTCTAGAGAGTGATGCAGAGGCTTAAGAGAGTTATGCAGAGGCTTAAGAGAGGGATGCAGATGCTTAAGAGAGGGATGCAGAGGCTCAAGAAAGTGATTCAGAGGCTTACGAGAGTGATGCAGAGAATCAAGAGAGTGTTGCAGAGGCTCGAGAGAGTTATGCAGAGGCCTCAAGAGAGGGATTCAGAGGCTTAAGAGAGCGATGCAGAGGCTGAAGGGAGTGTTTCAGAGGCTCAAGAGAGGGATGAAGAGGCTGAAGAGAGTGATGCAGAGGTTCAAGAGAGTGATGCAGAGGATTATTAGAGTGATGCAGAGGCTTAAGAGAGTGAGGCAGAGGCTTAAGAGAGGGATGAAGAGGCTCAAGAGAGTAATGCAGAGGCTGAAGAGGGAGATGCAGAGGCTTAAGAGAGTGATGCAGAGGCTCAAGAGAGTGATGCAGGGGCTCAAGAGAGTGATGCAGCGGCTCAAGAGAATGATGTAAAGGCTTAGGAGAAGGATGTAGAGGCTCAAGAGAATGATGTAGAGGCTCAAGAGAGTGATGCAGAGGATCAAGAGAGGGATGCAGAGGCTGAAGAGAGAGATGCAGAGGCTTAAGAGAGTGATGCAGAGGCTCAAGAGAGTGATGCAGAGGCTCAGGAGAGTGATGCAGAGGCTCAAGAGAATGATGTAGAGGCTTAGAAGAAGGATGTAGAGGCTCAAGAGAATGATGCAGAGGCTCAAGAGAGTGATGCAGAGGATCAAGAGAGGGATGCAGAGGTTTAAGAGAGTGATGCAGAGGCTCAAGAGAGTGATGCAGACGCTCAAGAGAGTGATGCAGAGACACAAGAGAGTGATGCAGAGGCACAAGAGAGGGATGCAGAGGCTCAAGAGAGTGATGCAGAGGATTATTAGAGGGATGCAGAGGCTGAAGAGAATGATGCAGAGACTCAAGAGAGTGCTGGAAAAGGCTCAAGAGAGGGATGCTGAGGCTCCAGAGAGGGATGCAGAGGATCAAGAGAGTGATGCAGAGGCTCAAGACAGAAAGGCAGAGGCTTACGAGAGTGATGCAGAGGCTCACGAGAGTGAAGCAGAGGCTCAAGAGAATGATGTAGAGGCTTAAGAGAGGGATGCAGAGGCTCATGGGTATGATGCAGAGGCTCAAGAGAGTGATGCAGAGAATCAAGAGAGGAATGCAGAGGCTTAAGAGAGTGATGCAGAGGCTCAAGAGAGTGATGCAGAGCCTTAGAGAGTGATAGAGAGGCTCAAGAGAGTGATGCAGAGGCTACAGAGAGTGATGCAGAGGCTACAGAGAGTGATGCAGAGGCTACAGAGAGTGATGCAGGCGATCAAGAGAGAGATGCAGAGGAACAAGAGAGTGATGCAGAGGATCAAGGGAGAGAAGCAGAGGCTGAAGAGAGTGATGCAGAGGCTCTAGAGAGTGATGCAGAGGCTTAAGAGAGTGATGCAGAGGCTTAAGAGAGGGATGCAGAGGCTTAAGAGAGGGATGCAGAGGCTTACGAGAGTGATCCAGAGAATCAAGTGAGTGATGCTGAGGCTCGAGAGAGTTGTGCAAGGCCTCAAGAGAGGGATTCAGAGGCTCAAGTGAGGGATGCAGAGGCCCAAAATAGGGATGCATAAGCTCTTGAGAGTGATGCAGAGGCCCAAGTGAGGGATGCAGAGGCTCAACAAAGAAACGCAGATGCTTAAGAGAGTGATGCAGAGGCTCAAGAGAGTAAAGCAGAGGCTCAAGAGAATGATGTAGAGGCTTAAGAGAGGGATGCAGAGGCTCAAGAGTATGATGCAGAGGCTCAAGAGAGTGATGCAGAGGCTCAAGAAAGGGATGCAGAGGCTCAAGTGAGGGATGGAGGGGCTCAGGAGAGTGATGCATAAGCTTAAGAGAGTGATGCAGAGGCTTAAGAAAGGGATGCAAAGGTTCAAGAGATTGGTGCAGAGGCTCACGAGAGTGATGCAGAGGCTTAGGAGAACGATGCAGAGGCTCAAGAGAGGGATGCAGGGGTTGAGGAGAGTGATGCAGAGGCTTAAGTGAGTGATGCAGAGGCTAGAGAGAGTGATGTAGAGGCTCAAGAGAGTGATGCAGAGGCTGAAGAGAGAGAAGCAGAAGCTTAAGAGAGTGATGCAGAGGCTCGAGAGAGTGATGCAGAGGCTCAAGAAAATGATGTAGAGGCTTAGGAGAGGGATGCAGAGGCAAAAGAGAATAATGGAGAGGCTCGAGAGAATGATGCAGAGGATGAAGAGAGGGATGCAGAGGCTTAAGAGAGAGATGCAGAGACTCAAGAGAGGGATGCATAGGCTCAAGAGAGTGATGCAGAGGCTCAAGAGAGAGATGCAGAGGCTCAAGAGAGTGATGCAGAGGCTCAAGAAGGTGATGCAGAGGATCAAGAGAGTGATGCAGAGGCTCAAGAGAGTGATGCAGAAGACCAAGAGAGTGATTCAGTGGCTCAAGAGAGGGTTTCAGAGGCTTAGGAGAGTGATGAAGAGGCTGAATGGACTGTTGCAGAGGCTCAAAAGAGGGATGCAGAGGCTCAAGAGAGTGATGCAGAGACTCAAGAGAGTTATGCAGAGGCTCAAGAGAGTGATGCAGACGATCATGAGAGTGATGCAGAGAATCAAGAGAGTGATGCAGATGCTCAAGAGAGGGATGCAGTGGCTTAAGAGAGTGATGCGAAGGCTCAATAGAAGGATGCAGAGGCTCATGAGAGGGATGCAGGAGTTCAAGAGAGGGATGCAGAGGCTCAAGAGAGTGATTCAGAGGATTACGTGAGTGATGCAGAGGCTTAAGAGAGTGATGCAGAGTCACAAGAGAGGGATGCAGAGGCTCAAGAGAGGGATGCATGGACTCAAGAGAGGGATGCAGAGGCTCAAGTGAGGGATGCAGAGTCACAAGAGAGGGATGCAGAGGCTCTTGAGAGTGACGTAGAGGCTCAAGAGAGGGATGCAGAGGCTTAAGAGAGTGATGCAAAGGCTCAGGAGAGGGATGCAGAGGCTCATGAGAGGGATGCAGGATTTCAAGAAAGTGATGCAAAGGCTAAAGAAAGGGAAGCAGAGGCTTAAGAAAGTGATGCAGAGGCTGAAAAGAATGTTGCAGAGGCTTAAGAGAGGGATGCAGAGGCTCAAGAGAGAGATGCAGAGGCTTAAGAGAGTGATGCAGAGGCTGAAGAGAGTGTTGCAGAGGCATAAGAGAGGGATGCAGAGGCTCAAGAGAGGGATGTAAAGGATTAAGAGAGGGATGCAGAGGCTCATGAGAGTGATGCAAAGGCTCAAGAGAGTGATGCAGAGGCTTAAGAGAGGGATGCAGAGGCTCACGAGAGGGATGCAGAGGCTGAAGAGAGAGATGCAGAGGCTCTGCATCCTTCTCTTGAGCCTTTGCATCACTTTCATGAGGCTCTGCATCCCTCTCTTGTGCCACTGCATCCCTCACTTGAGCCTCTGCATCCCTCTCTTGAGCCTCTGCATCCCTCTCTTGGGCCTCTGCATCCCTCTCTTGAGCCTCTGCATCCCTCTGTTAAGCCACTGCATCACTCTCTTGAGCCTCTGCATCACTCTCTTGAACGTTTGCATCACTCTCTTCAGCCTGTGCATCACTCTCTTGGGCCTCTGCATCCTTTTTTGAGCCTCTGCATCACTTTCGTAAGCCTCTGCATCCCTTTCTTGAGCCTTTGCATCTGTCTCTTGAACTCCTCAAGAGAGTGCTCAAGAGTATGATGCAGAGGGTCTAGAGAGTGATGCAGAGAATCAAGGGAGGGATGCAGAGGCTTAAGCGAGTGATGCAGAGGCTCAAGAGAGGGATGCAGGGGCGCAAGAGAGTGATTCAGAGGCTTACGAGAGTGATACAGAGAATCAAGAGAGTGATGCAGAGACTCGAGAGAGTTGTGCAGAGGCTTCAAGAGAGGGATTCAGAGGCTTAAGAGAGTGATGCATTGGCTGAAGAGAGTGTTGCAGAGGCTCAAAAGAGGGATGCAGAGAATCAAGAGAGAGATGCAGAGGCTTAAGAGAATGATGCAGAGGCTCAAGAGTGTGATACAGAGCCTCAAGACAGTGATAGAGAGGCTCAAGAGAGTGATGCAGAGGCTCAAGAGAGTGATGCAGACGATCATGAGAGTGATGCAGAGGATCAAGAGAGTAATTCAGAGGATTACGTGAGTGATGCAGAGGCTTAAGAGTGGGATGCAGAGGCTCAAGAGAGTGATTCAGAGGCTTGAGAGAGTGATGCAGAGGCTGAAGAGAGTGTTGCAGAGGCTCAAGAGAGGGATGAAGAGGCTGAAGAGAGTGATGCAGAGGCTCAAGAGAGGAATGCAGAGGCTCAGGAGAGTGATGCAAAGGCTTAAGAGAGGGATGCAGAGGCTTGAGAGAGGGATGCAGGGGCTCAAGAGAGTGATGCAGAGGCTTAAGAGAGTGAGGCAGATGATCAAGAGAGGGATCCAGAGGCTTAAGAGAGTGATACAGAGGCTGAAGAGAGTGCTACAGAGGCTTTGTTGGGATGCAGAGGCTCAAGCGAGTGATGCAGAGGCTCACGAGAGTAATGCAGAGGCTTAAGATGGTGATGCAGAGGTTCAAGAGAGTGATGCAGAGGCTTGAGAGATGGATGCAAGGGATTAAAAGAGGGATGCAGAGGCTCAAGAGAAGGATGCAGAGGCCCAAGAGAGGGATGCAGAGGCTGAAGAGAGTGATGCAGACGTTCAAGAGAGTGATGCAGAGGCTTAAGAGAAGGATGCAGAGGCTCAAGAGAGGGATGCAGAGGCTCACGTGAGTGATTCTGAGGCTTAAGAGAGTGAAGCAGAGGCTTAAGAGAGTAATGCAAAGGCTTAAAAGAGGGATGCAGAGGCTGAAGAGAAGGTTGCAGAGGCCCAAGAGAGGGATGCAGAGGCTAAAGAGAGGGATGCAGAGGCTCAAGTGAGGGATGCAGAGGCTTAAGAGAGTGATGCAAAGGCTCAAGAGAAGGATGCCTAAGCTCATTAGAGGGATGGAAGAGTTCAAGAGAGGTATGCAGAGGTTGAAGAGAGTGATGCAGAGGATCAAGAGAGTGATGCAGAGGCTCAAGAGAGTGATGCAGAGGCTCAAGAGAGTGATGCAAAGGCTTAAGAGAGTGAGGCAGAGGCTTAGGAGAGGGATGCAGAGGCTCAAGAGAGTAATGCAGAGGCTTAAGAGTGTGATGCAGAGGCTAAGACAGAGTGATGCAGAGGCTTCAGAGAGGGATGCAGGGGCTCAAGAGAGTGATGAAAAGGCTCAAGAGAGTGATTCAGAGGCTTAGGAGAGTGATTCAGAGGCTTAAGAGAGTGATGCAGAGGCTTAAGAGAGGGATGCAGAGGCTCAAGTGAGGGATGCAGAGGCACAAGAGAGGGATGCAGAGGCTCTTGAGAGTGATGCAGAGGCTCAAGAGAGGGATGCAGTGGCTTAAGAGAGTGATGCGAAGTTTCAATAGAAGGATGCAGAGGCTCATGAGAGGGATGCAGGAGTTCAAGAGAGGGATGCAGAGGCTCAAGAGAGTGATTCAGAGGATTACGTGAGTGATGCAGAGGCTTAAGAGAGTGATGCAGAGTCACAAGAGAGGGATGCAGAGGCTCAAGAGAGGGATGCATGGGCTCAAGAGAGGGATGCAGGGCCTCAAGTGAGGGATGCAGAGTCACAAGAGAGGGATGCAGAGGCTCTTGAGAGTGACGTAGAGGTTCAAGAGAGGGATGCAGAGGCTCAAGTGAGGGATGCAGAGGCTTAAGAGAGTGATGCAAAGGCTCAAGAGAAGGATACCTAAGCTCATTAGAGGGATGGAAGAGTTCAAGAGAGGTATGCAGAGGTTGAAGAGGGTGATGCAGAGGATCAAGAGAGTGATGCAGAGGCTCAAGAGAGTGATGCAGAGGCTCAAGAGAGTGATGCAAAGGCTTAAGAGAGTGAGGCAGAGGCTTAGGAGAGGGATGCAGAGGCTCAAGAGAGTAATGCAGAGGCTTAAGAGTGTGATGCAGAGGCTAAGACAGAGTGATGCAGAGGCTTCAGAGAGGGATGCAGGGGCTCAAGAGAGTGATGCAAAGGCTCAAGAGAGTGATTCAGAGGCTTAGGAGAGTGATTCAGAGGCTTAAGAGAGTGATGCATTGGCTGAAGAGAGTGTTGCAGAGGCTCAAAAGAGGGATGCAGAGAATCAAGAGAGAGATGCAGAGGCTTAAGAGAATGATGCAGAGGCTCAAGAGTGTGATACAGAGCCTCAAGACAGTGATAGAGAGGCTCAAGAGAGTGATGCAGAGGCTCAAGAGAGTGATGCAGACGATCATGAGAGTGATGCAGAGGATCAAGAGAGTAATTCAGAGGATTACGTGAGTGATGCAGAGGCTTAAGAGTGGGATGCAGAGGCTCAAGAGAGTGATTCAGAGGCTTGAGAGAGTGATGCAGAGGCTGAAGAGAGTGTTGCAGAGGCTCAAGAGAGGGATGAAGAGGCTGAAGAGAGTGATGCAGAGGCTCAAGAGAGGAATGCAGAGGCTCAAAAGAGTGATGCAAAGGCTTAAGAGAGGGATGCAGAGGCTTGAGAGAGGGATGCAGGGGCTCAAGAGAGTGATGCAGAGGCTTAAGAGAGTGAGGCAGATGATCAAGAGAGGGATCCAGAGGCTTAAGAGAGTGATACAGAGGCTGAAGAGAGTGCTACAGAGGCTTTGTTGGGATGCAGAGGCTCAAGCGAGTGATGCAGAGGCTCACGAGAGTAATGCAGAGGCTTAAGATGGTGATGCAGAGGTTCAAGAGAGTGATGCAGAGGCTTGAGAGATGGATGCAAGGGATTAAAAGAGGGATGCAGAGGCTCAAGAGAAGGATGCAGAGGCCCAAGAGAGGGATGCAGAGGCTGAAGAGAGTGATGCAGACGTTCAAGAGAGTGATGCAGAGGCTTAAGAGAAGGATGCAGAGGCTCAAGAGAGGGATGCAGAGGCTCACGTGAGTGATTCTGAGGCTTAAGAGAGTGAAGCAGAGGCTTAAGAGAGTAATGCAAAGGCTTAAAAGAGGGATGCAGAGGCTGAAGAGAAGGTTGCAGAGGCCCAAGAGAGGGATGCAGAGGCTAAAGAGAGGGATGCAGAGGCTCAAGTGAGGGATGCAGAGGCTTAAGAGAGTGATGCAAAGGCTCAAGAGAAGGATGCCTAAGCTCATTAGAGGGATGGAAGAGTTCAAGAGAGGTATGCAGAGGTTGAAGAGAGTGATGCAGAGGATCAAGAGAGTGATGCAGAGGCTCAAGAGAGTGATGCAGAGGCTCAAGAGAGTGATGCAAAGGCTTAAGAGAGTGAGGCAGAGGCTTAGGAGAGGGATGCAGAGGCTCAAGAGAGTAATGCAGAGGCTTAAGAGTGTGATGCAGAGGCTAAGACAGAGTGATGCAGAGGCTTCAGAGAGGGATGCAGGGGCTCAAGAGAGTGATGAAAAGGCTCAAGAGAGTGATTCAGAGGCTTAGGAGAGTGATTCAGAGGCTTAAGAGAGTGATGCAGAGGCTTAAGAGAGGGATGCAGAGGCTCAAGTGAGGGATGCAGAGGCACAAGAGAGGGATGCAGAGGCTCTTGAGAGTGATGCAGAGGCTCAAGAGAGGGATGCAGTGGCTTAAGAGAGTGATGCGAAGTTTCAATAGAAGGATGCAGAGGCTCATGAGAGGGATGCAGGAGTTCAAGAGAGGGATGCAGAGGCTCAAGAGAGTGATTCAGAGGATTACGTGAGTGATGCAGAGGCTTAAGAGAGTGATGCAGAGTCACAAGAGAGGGATGCAGAGGCTCAAGAGAGGGATGCATGGGCTCAAGAGAGGGATGCAGAGCCTCAAGTGAGGGATGCAGAGTCACAAGAGAGGGATGCAGAGGCTCTTGAGAGTGACGTAGAGGTTCAAGAGAGGGATGCAGAGGCTCAAGTGAGGGATGCAGAGGCTTAAGAGAGTGATGCAAAGGCTCAAGAGAAGGATGCCTAAGCTCATTAGAGGGATGGAAGAGTTCAAGAGAGGTATGCAGAGGTTGAAGAGGGTGATGCAGAGGATCAAGAGAGTGATGCAGAGGCTCAAGAGAGTGATGCAGAGGCTCAAGAGAGTGATGCAAAGGCTTAAGAGAGTGAGGCAGAGGCTTAGGAGAGGGATGCAGAGGCTCAAGAGAGTAATGCAGAGGCTTAAGAGTGTGATGCAGAGGCTAAGACAGAGTGATGCAGAGGCTTCAGAGAGGGATGCAGGGGCTCAAGAGAGTGATGCAAAGGCTCAAGAGAGTGATTCAGAGGCTTAGGAGAGTGATTCAGAGGCTTAAGAGAGTGATGCAGAGGCTTAAGAGAGGGATGCAGAGGCTCAAGTGAGGGATGCAGAGGCACAAGAGAGGGATGCAGAGGCTCTTGAGAGTGATGCAGAGGCTCAAGAGAGGGATGCAGTGGCTTAAGAGAGTGATGCGAAGTTTCAATAGAAGGATGCAGAGGCTCATGAGAGGGATGCAGGAGTTCAAGAGAGGGATGCAGAGGCTCAAGAGAGTGATTCAGACGATTACGTGACTGATGCAGAGGCTTAAGAGAGTGATGCAGAGTCACAAGAGAGGGATGCAGAGGCTCAAGAGAGGGATGCATGGGCTCAAGAGAGGGATGCAGATGCTCAAGTGAGGGATGCAGAGTCACAAGAGAGCGATGCAGAGGCTGCTTGAGAGTGACGTAGAGGCTCAAGAGAGGGATGCAGAGGCTTAAGAGAGTGATGCAAAGGCTCAGGAGAGGGATGCAGACGCTCATGAGAGGGATGCAGGATTTCAGGAGAGTGATGCAAAGGCTCAAGAAAGGGATGCAGAGGCTAAAGAAAGTGATGCAGAGGCTGAAAAGAGTGTTGCGGAGGCTTAAGAGAGGGATGCAGAGGCTCAAGAGAGAGATGCAGAGGCTTAAGAGAGTAATGCAGAGGCTGAAGAGAGTGTTGCAGAGGCATAAGAGAGGGATGCAGAGGCTCAAGAGAGTGATGCAGAGGCTTAAGATAGGGATGCAGAGGCTCAAGAGAGGGATGTAGAGGCTCAATAGAGTGATGCAGAGGCTCAAGAAAGGAATGCAGAGGCTGAAGAGCAAGATGCAGAAGCTCTGCATCCCTCTCTTGAGCCTTTGCATCACTTCCATGAGCCTCGGCATCCCTCTCTTGTGCCACTGCATCCCTCACTTGAGCCTCTGCATCCCTCTCTTGAGCCTATGCATCCCTTTCTTGGGCCTCTGCATCCCTCTCTTGAGCCTCTGCATCCCTCTCTTAAGCCTCTGCATCACTCTCTTGAGCCTCTGCATCACTCTCTTGAACGTCTGCATCACTCTCTTCAACCTCTGCATCACTCTCTTGAGCCTCTGCATCCTTTTTTGAGCCTCTGCATCACTTTCGTAAGCCTCTGCATCCCTTTCTTGAGCCTTTGCATCTCTCTCTTGAACTTCTCAAGAAAGTGCTCAAGAGTATGATGCAGAGGCTCTAGAGAGTGATGCAGAGAATCAAGGGAGGGATGCAGAGGCTTAAGCGAGTGATGCAGAGGCTCAAGAGAGGGATGCAGGGGCTCAGGAGAGTGATACTGAGGCTCAAGAGAGTGATTCAGAGGCTTACGAGAGTGATGCAGAGGCTTATGAGAGTGATTCAGAGGCTCAAGAGAGTGATGTAGAGGATCAAGAGAGTGATGCAGAGACTCGAGAGAGTTGTGTAGAGGCCTCAAGAGAGGGATTCAGAGGCTTAAGAGAGTGATGCAGAGGCTGAAGAGAGTGTTGCAGAGGCTCAAGAGAGGGATGCAGAGAATCAAGAGAGAGATGCAGAGGTTTAAGAGAATGATGCAGAGGCTCAAGAGTGTGATACAGAGCCTCAAGAGAGTGATAGAGAGGCTCAAGAGAGTGATGCAGAGGCTCAAGAGAGTGATGCAGACGATCATGAGAGTGATGCAGAGGATCAAGAGAGTAATTCAGCGGATTACGTGAGTGATGCAGAGGCATAAGAGAGTGATTCAGAGGCTTACGAGAGTGATGCAGAGAATCAAGAGAGTGATGCAGAGACTCGAGAGAGTTTTGCAGAGGCCTCAAGAGAGGGATTCAGAGGCTAAAGAGAGTGATGCAGAGGCTGATGAGAGTGTTGCAGAGGCTCACGAGAGGGATGAAGAGGCTGAAGAGAGTGATGCAGAGGCTCAAGAGAGGAATGCAGATGCTCAAGAGAGTGATGCAAAGGCTTAAGAGAGGGATGCAGAGGCTCAAGAGAGTGATGCAGAGGCTTGAGAGAGGGATGCAGGGGCTAAAGAGAGTGATGCAAAGGCTCAAGAGAGGGATGCAGAGGCTCTTGAGAGTGATGCAGAGGCTCAAGAGAGGGATGCAGTGGCTAAAGAGAGTGATGCAAAGGCTCAAAAGAAGGATGCAGAGGCTCATGAGAGCGATGCAGGAGTTCAAGAGAGGGATGCAGAGGCTCAAGAGAGTGATTCAGAGGATTACGTGAGTGATGCAGAGTCAGAAGAGAGGGATGCAGAGGCTCAAGCGAGGGATGCAGAGGCTCAGGAGAGGGATGCATGGGCTCAAGAGAGGGAAGCAGAGGCTCAAGTGAGGGATGCAGAGTCACAAGAGCGGGATGCAGAGGCTCTTGAGAGTGACGCAGAGGCTCAAGAGAGGGATGCAGAGGCTTAAGAGAGTGATGCAAAGGCTCAGGAGAGGGATGCAGAGGCACATGAGAGGGACGCAGGATTTCAAGAGAGTGATGCAAAGGCTCAGGAAAGGTATGCAGAGGATTACGAAAGTGATGCAGAGGCTGAAAAGTGTGTTGCAGAGGCTTAAGAGAGGGATGCAGAGGCTCAAGAGAGTGATGCAGAGGATCAAGAGAGTGATGCAGAGGCTTACGAGAGTGATGCAGAGAATCAAGGGAGTGATGCAGAGGCCTCAAGAGAGGGATTCAGAGGCTTAAGAGAGTGATGCAGAGGCTGAAGAGAGTGTTGCAGAGGCTCAAGAGAGGGATGAAGAGGCTGAAGAGAGTGGTGCAGAGGCTCAAGAGAGGGATGCAGAGGCTCAAGAGAGTGATGCAGAGGCTTAAGAGAGTGAGGCAGATGATCAAGAGAGGGATCCAGAGGCTTAAGAGAGTGATACAGAGGCTGAAGAGAGTGCTACAGAGGCTTAGGAGGGATGCAGAGGCTCAAGCGAGTGATGCAGAGGCTCACGAGAGTAATGCAGAGGCTTAAGATGGTGATGCAGATGCTCAAGAGAGTGATGCAGAGGCTTTAGAGAGGGATGCAAGGGCTTAAAAGAGGGATGCAGAGGCTCAAGAGAAGGATGCAGAGGCCCAAGAGAGGGATGCAGAGGCTGAAGAGAGTGATGCAGACGTTCAAGAGAGTGATGCAGAGGCTTAAGAGAGGGATGCAGAGGCTCAAGAGAGGGATGCAGAGGCTCAAGAGAGTGATTCTGAGGCTTAAGAGAGTGATGCAGAGGCTTAAGAGAGTAATGCAAAGGCTTAAAAGAGGGATGCAGAGGCTCAAGAGAAGGTTGCAGAGGCCCAAGAGAGGGATGCAGAGGCTCAAGAGAGGGATGCAGAGGCTCAAGTGAGGGATGCAGAGGCTTAAGAGAGTGATGCAAAGGCTCAAGAGAAGGATGCAGAAGCTCATTAGATGGATTGAAGAGTTCAAGAGAGGTATGCAGAGGTTGAAGAGAGTGATGCAGAGGATCAAGAGAGTGATGCAGAGGCTTAGGAGAGGGATGCAGAGGCTCAAGAGAGTAATGCAGAGGCTTAAGAGTGTGATGCAGAGGCTCAAGGCAGTGATGCAGAGGCTTTAGAGAGGGATGCAGGGGCTCAAGAGAGTGATGCAAAGGCTCAAGAGAGTGATTCAGAGGCTTAAGAGAGTGATTCAGAGGCTTAAGAGAGTGATGCAGAGGCTTAAGACAGGGATGCAGAGGCTCAAGAGAGGGATGCAGAGGCTCAAGTGAGGGATGCAGAGGCACAAGAGAGGGATGCAGAGGCTCTTGAGAGTGATGCAGAGGCTCAAGAGAGGGATGCAGTGGCTTAAGAGAGTGATGCGAAGGCTCAATAGAAGGATGCAGAGGCTCATGAGAGGGATGCAGGAGTTCAAGAGAGGGATGCAGAGGCTCAAGAGAGTGATTCAGAGGATTACGTGAGTGATGCAGAGGCTTAAGAGAGTGATGCAAAGTCACAAGTGAGGGATGCAGAGGCTCTTGAGAGTGACGTAGAGGCTCAAAAGAGGGATGCAGAGGCTTAAGAGAGTGATGCAAAGGCTCAGGAGAAAGATGCAGAGGCCCATGAGAGGGATGCAGGATTTCAAGAGAGTGATGCAAAGGCTCAAGAAAGGGATGCAGAGGCTTACGAAAGTGATGCAGAGGCTGAAAAGAGTGTTGCGGAGGCTTAAGAGAGGGATGCAGAGGCTCAAGAGAGAGATGCAGAGGCTTAAGAGAGTGATGCAGAGGCTGAAGAGAGTGTTGCAGAGGCATAAGAGAGGGATGCAGAGGCTCAAGAGAGGGATGTAAAGGATTAAGAGAGGGATGCAGAGGCTCATGAGAGTGATGCAAAGGCTCAAGAGAGTGATGCAGAGGCTTAAGAGATGGATGCAGAGGCTCAAGAAAGGGATGTAGAGGCTCAATAGAGTGATGCAGGGGCTCAAGAGAGGGATGCAGAGGCTGAAGAGAGAGATGCAGAGGCTCTGCATCCCTCTCTTGAGCCTTTGCATCACTTCCATGAGCCTCTGCATCCCTCTCTTGTGCCACTGCATCCCTCACTTGAGCCTCTGCATCCCTCTCTTGAGCCTCTGCATCCCTCTCTTGGGCCTCTGCATCCCTCTCTTGAGCCTCTGCATCCCTCTCTTAAGCCTCTGCATCACTCTCTTGAGCGTCTGCATCACTCTCTTGAACGTCTGCATCACTCTCTTCAGCCTCTGCATCACTCTCTTGAGCTTCTGCATCCTTTTTTGAGCCTCTGCATCACTTTCTTGAGCCTTTGCATCTCTCTCTTGAACTCCTCAAGAGAGTGCTCAAGAGTATGATGCAGAGGCTCTAGAGAGTGATGCAGAGAATCAAGGGAGGGATGCAGAGGCTTAAGCGAGTGATGCAGAGGCTCAAGAGAGGGATGCAGGGGCTCAGGAGAGTGATGCTGAGGCTAAAGAGAGTGATACTGAGGCTCAAGAGAGTGATTCAGAAGCTTACGAGAGTTATGCAGAAGCTTAAGAGAGTGATGCAGAGGCTCAAGAGAGTGATGCAGAGGATCAAGAGAGGGAAGCAGAGACTTAAGAGAGTGATGCAGAGGCTGCAGAGAGTGATGCAAAGGCTCTAGAGAGTGATGCAGAGACTCAAGAGAGTAATGCAGAGGCTCAAGAGAGTGATGCAGAGGATCAAGAGAGTGATGCAGAGGCTTACGAGAGTGATGAAGAGAATCAAGAGAGTGATGCAGAGGCTCGAGAGAGTTATGTAGAGGCCTCAAGAGAGGGATTCAGAGGCTTAAGAGAGTGATGCAGAGGCTGAAGAGGGTGTTGCAGAGGCTCAAGAGAGGGATGAAGAAGCTGAAGAGAGTGGTACAGAGGCTCAAGAGAGGGATGCAGAGGCTCAAGAGAGTGATGCAGAGGCTTAAGAGAGTGAGGCAGAGGCTCAGGAGAGTGATGCAGAGGCTCAAGAGAGTAATGCAGAGGCTTAAGAGGGTGATGCAGAGGCCCAAGAGAGTGATGCAGAGGCTTGATAGAGGGATGCAAGGGCTCATGAGAGTGATGCAGAGGCTCAAGAGAGTGATTCAGAAGCTTAAGAGAGTGATGCAGAGGTTTAAGAGAGTAATGCAAAGGCTTAAAAGAGGGATGCAGAGGCTCAAGAGAAGGATGCAGAGGCCCAAGAGAGGGATGCAGAGGCTCAAGAGAGGGATGCAGAGGCTCAAGTGAGGGATGCAGAGGATTAAGAGAGTGATGCAAGGGCTCAAGAGAGGGATGCAGAAGCTCATTAGAGGGATGGAAGAGTTCAAGAGAGGTATGCAGAGGCTGAAGAGAGTGATGCAGAGGATCAAGAGAGTGATGCAGAGGCTCAAGAGAGTGATGCAGAGGATCAAGAGAGGGAAGCAGAAGGCTAAAGGGAGTGATGCAGAGGCTGAAGACAGTGATGCAGAGGCTATAGAGAGTGATGCAGAGGCTCAAGAGAGTGATGCAGAGGCCCAAGAGAGTGATGCAGAGGATAAAGAGAGTGATGCAGAGGCTCGAGAGAGTGATGCAGAGGCCTCAGGAGAGGGATTCAGACGCTTAAGAGAGTGATGCATAGGCTGAAGAGAGTGTTGCAGAGGTTCAAGAGAGGGATGCAGAGGCTCAGGAGAGTGATGCAGAGGCTCAAGAGAGTTATGCAGAGGCCCAAGAGAGTGATGCAGAGGCTTACGAGAGTGATGCAGATGATCAAGTAAGGAATCCAGAGGCTTAAGAGAGTAATAAAGAGGCTGAAGAGAGTGTTGCAGAGGCTTAGGAGGGATGCAGAGGCTCAAGAGAGTGATGCAGAGGCTCAAGAGAGTGATAAAGAGGCTCAAGAGAGTGATGCAGAGGCTTAAGAGAGGGATGCAGAGGCTTGAGAGAGTGATGCAGAGGCTCTAGTGAAGGATGCAGTGGCACAAGAGAGGGATGCAGAGGCTCTAGTGAGGGATGCAGTGGCTCAAGAGAGGGATGCAGATGCTCTTGGAAATGATGCAAAGCCTCAAGAGAGGGATGCAGAGGCTTAAGAGAGTGATGCAAAGGCTCATGAGAGGGATGCAGAGGCTCATGAGAGGGATGCAGGAGTTCAAGAGAGGGATGCAGAGGCTCAAAAGAGGGATGCAGAGGCTCTAGTGAGGGATGCAGTGGCACAAGAGAGGTATGCAGGGGCTCACCAGAGTGATTCAGAGGCTTACGAGAGTGATGCAGAGGCTTAAGAGAGTGATGCAGAGGTTTAAGAGAGGAATGCAGAGGCTCAAGCGAGGGATGCAGAGGCTCAAGAGAGGGATGCAGGGGCTCAAGAGAGGGATGCAGAGGCTCAAGAGAGGGATGCAGGAGTTCAAGGGAGGGATGCAGAGGCTCAAGTGAGAGATGCAGAGGCAAAAGAGAGGGATGCAGAGGCTCTTGAGAGTGACGCAGAGGCTCAAGAGAGGAATGCAGAGGCTAAAGAAAGAAACGCAGACGCTTAAGAGAGTGATGTAAAGGCTCAAGAGAGTGAAGCAGAGGCTCAAGAGAATGATGTAGAGGCTTAAGAGAGGGATGCAGAGGCTTAAGAGAATGATTCAGAGGCTCAAGAGAGTGATACAGAGCCTCAAGAGAGTGATAGAGAGGTTCAAGAGAGTGATGCAGAGGCTCAAGATAATGATGCAGACGATCATGAGAGTGATGTAGAGGATCAAGAGAGGGAAGCAGAGGCTTAAGAGAGGGATGCAGAGACTCAAGAGAGTGATTCAGAGGCTTACGAGAGTGATTCAGAGGCTTAAGAGATTGGTGCAGAGGCTGAAGAGAGTGTTGCAGAGGCCTCAAGAGAGGGATGAAGAGGCTTAAGAGAGTGATGCAGAGGCTGAAGAGAGGGATGCAGAGGCTCAAGAGAGTGATGCAAAGGCTTAAGAGAGTGAGGCCGAGGCTTAGGAGAGGGATGCAGAGGCTCACGAGAGTAATGCAGAGGCTTAAGAGTGTGATGCAGAGGCTCAAGACAGTGATGCAGAGGCTTGAGAGAGGGATGCAGGGGCTCAAGAGAGTGATGCAAAGGCTCAAGAGAGTGATTCAGAGGCTTAAGAGAGTGATGCAGAGGCTTAAGAGAGTGATGCAGAGGCTTAAGAGAGGGATGCAGAGGATCGAGAGAGGGATGCAGAGGCTCAAGTGAGGGATGCAGAGGCACCAGAGAGGGTTGCAGAGGCTCTTGAGAGTGATGCAGAGGCTCAAGAGAGGGATGCAGTGGCTTAAGAGAGTGATGCGAAGGATCAATAGAAGGATGCAGAGGCTCATGAGAGGGATGCACGAGTTCAAAAGAGGGATGCAGAGGCTCAAGAGAGTGATTCAGAGGATTACGTGAGTGATGCAGAGGCTTAAGAGAGTGATGCAGAGGCTTAAGAGAGGGATGCAGAGCCTCAAGCGAGGGATGCAGAGGCTCAAGAGAGGGATGCATGGGCTCAAGAGAGGGATGCAGAGGCTCAAGTGAGGGATGCAGAGTGACAAGAGAGGGATGCAGAGGCTCTTGAGAGTGACGCAGAGGCTCAAGAGAGCGTTGCAGAGGCTTAACAGAGTGATGCAAAGGCTCAGGAGAGGGATGCAGAGGCTCATGAGAGGGATGCAGGATTTCAAGAGAGTGATGCAAAGGCTCAAGAAAGGGATGCAGAGGCTTAAGAAAGTGATGCAGAGGCTGAAAAGAGTGTTGCGGAGGCTTAAGAGAGGGATGCAAAGGCTCAAGAGAGTGATGCAAAGGCTCAAGAGAGTAGTGCAGAGGCTGAAGAGAGTGTTGCCGAGGCTTAAGAGAGGGATGCAGAGGCTCAAGAGAGAGATGCAGAGGCTTAAGAGAGTGATGCAGAGGCTGAACAGAGTGTTGCAGAGGCATAAGAGAGGGATGCAGAGGCTCAAGAGAGGAATGTAAAGGATTAAGAGAGGGATGCAGAGGCCCATGAGAGTGATGCAAAGGCTCAAGAGAGTGATGCAGAGGCTTAAGAGAGGGATGCAGAGGCTCAAGAGAGGGATGTAGACGCTCAAGAGAGTGATGCAGAGGCTCTAGAGAGGGATGCAGAGGCTGAAGAGAGAGATGCAGACGCTCTGCATCCCTTTCTTGAGCCTTTGCATCACTTCCATGAGCCTCTGCATCCCTCTCTTGTGCCACTGCATCCCTCACTTGAGCCTCTGCATCCCTCTCTTGAACCTCTGCATCCCTCTCTTGGGCCTCTGCATCCCTCTCTTGAGCCTCTGCACCCCTCTCTTAAGCCTCTGCATTACTCTCTTGAGCCTCTGCATCACTCTCTTGAACGTCTGCATCACTCTCTTCAGCCTCTGCATCACTCTTTAGAGCCTCTGCATCCTTTTTTGAGCCTCTGCATCACTTTCGTAAGCCTCTGCATCCCTTTCTTGAGCCTTTGCATCTCTCTCTTGGACTCCTCAAGAGAGTGCTCAAGCGTATGATGCAGAGGCTCTAGAGTGTGATGCAGAGAATCAAGGGAGGGATGCAGAGGCTTAAGCGAGTGATGCAGAGGCTCAAGAGAGGGATGCAGGGGCTCAGGATAGTGATACTGAGACTCAAGAGAGTGATTCAGAGGCTTACGAGAGTGATGCAGAGGCTTATGAGAGTGATGCAGAGGCTCAAGAGAGTGATGCAGAGGATCAAGAGAGGGATGCAGGGGCTCAAGAGAGTGATACTGAGGCTCAAGAGAGTGATGCAGAGGATCAAGAGAGGGATGCAGAGGCTCAAGAGAGGAATGTAAAGGATTAAGAGAGGGATGCAGAGGCCCATGAGAGTGATGCAAAGGCTCAAGAGAGTGATGCAGAGGCTTAAGAGAGGGATGCAGAGGCTCAAGAGAGGGATGTAGAGGCTCAAGAGAGTGATGCAGAGGCTCTAGAGAGGGATGCAGAGGCTGAAGAGAGAGATGCAGACGCTCTGCATCCCTCTCTTGAGCCTTTGCATCACTTCCATGAGCCTCTGCATCCCTCTCTTGTGCCACTGCATCCCTCACTTGAGCCTCTGCATCCCTCTCTTGAACCTCTGCATCCCTCTCTTGGGCCTCTGCATCCCTCTCTTGAGCCTCTGCATCCCTCTCTTAAGCCTCTGCATTACTCTCTTGAGCCTCTGCATCACTCTCTTGAACGTCTGCATCACTCTCTTCAGCCTCTGCATCACTCTTTTGAGCCTCTGCATCCTTTTTTGAGCCTCTGCATCACTTTCGTAAGCCTCTGCATCCCTTTCTTGAGCCTTTGCATCTCTCTCTTGAACTCCTCAAGAGAGTGCTCAAGAGTATGATGCAGAGGCTCTAGAGTGTGATGCAGAGAATCAAGGGAGGGATGCAGAGGCTTAAGCGAGTGATGCAGAGGCTCAAGAGAGGGATGCAGGGGCTCAGGATAGTGATACTGAGACTCAAGAGAGTGATTCAGAGGCTTACGAGAGTGATGCAGAGGCTTATGAGAGTGATGCAGAGGCTCAAGAGAGTGATGCAGAGGATCAAGAGAGGCATGCAGGGGCTCAAGAGAGTGATACTGAGGCTCAAGAGAGTGATGCAGAGGATCAAGAGAGGGATGCAGAGGCTCAAGAGAGTGATGCAGAGGATCAAGAGAGGGAAGCAGAGACTTAAGAGAGTGATGCAGAGGCTGAAGAGAGTGATGCAGAGGCTCTAGAGAGTGATGCAGAGACTCAAGAGAGTGATGCAGAGGCTCAAGAGAGTGATGCAGAGGTTCAAGAGAGTGATGCAGAGGCTTACGAGAGTGATGCAGAGAATCAAGAGAGTGATGCAGAGGCTCGAGAGAGTTATGCAGAGGCCTCAAAAGAGGGATTCAGAGGCTTAAGAGAGTGATGCAGAGGCTGAAGAGAGTGTTGCAGAGGCTCAAGAGAGGTATGAAGAAGCTGAAGAGAGTGGTACAGAGGCTCAAGAGAGGGATGCAGAGGCTCAAGAGAGTAATGCAGAGGCTTAAGAGGGTGATGCAGAGGCTCAAGAGAGTGATGCAGAGGCTTGCGAGAGGGATGCAAGGGCTCACGAGAGTGATGCAGAGGCTCAAGAGAGTGATTCAGAGGCTTAATAGAGTGATGCAGAGGCTTAAGAGAGTAATGCAAAGGCTTGAAAGAGGGATGCAGAGGCTCAAGAGAAGGATGTAGAGGCCCAAGAGAGGGATGCAGAGGCTCAAGAGAGGGATGCAGAAGGTCAAGTGAGGGATGCAGAGGCTTAGGAGAGTGATGCAAATGCTCAAGAGAGGGATGCAGAAGCTCATTAGAGGGATGGAAGAGTTCAAGAGAGGTATGCAGAGGCTGAAGAGAGTGATGCAGAGGATCAAGAGAGTGATGCAGAGGCTCAAGAGAGTGATGCAGAGGATCAAGAGAGGGAAGCAGAGGCTAAAGAGAGTGATGCAGAGGCTGAAGACAGTGATGCAGAGGCTATTGAGAGTGATGCAGAGGCCCAAGAGAGTGATGCAGAGGATCAAGAGAATTATGCAGAGGCTCAAGAGAGTGATGCAGAGGCCTCAGGAGAGGGATTCAGAGGCTTAAGAGAGTGATGCAGAGGCTGAAGAGAGTGTTGCAGAGGTTCAAGAGAGGGATGCAGAGGCTCAAGAGAGTGATGCAGAGGCTCAAGAGAGTTATGCAGAGGCTCAAGAGAGTGATGCAGAGGCTCAAGAGAGTGATGCAGAGGCTTACGAGAGTGATGCAGATGATCAAGTAAGAAATCCAGAGGCTTAAGAGAGTAATACAGAGGCTGAAGAGAGTGTTGCAGAGGCTTAGGAGGGATGCAGAGGCTCAAGAGAGTGATGCAGAGGCTCAAGAGAGTGATGCAGAGTCTTAAGAGAGGGATGCAGACGCTCAAGAGAGTAATGCAGAGGCTTAAGATGGTGATGCAAAGGCTCAAGAGAGGGATGCAGAGGCTCATGAGAGGGATGCAGGAGTTCAAAAAAGGGATGCAGAGGCTCAAGAGAGTGATTCAGAGGATTACGTGATTGATGCAGAGGCTTAAGAGAGTGATGCAGAGGCTTAAGAGAGGGATGCAAAGGCTCATGCGAGGGATGAAGAGGCTCAAGAGAGGGATGCATGGGCTCAAGAGAGGGATGCAGAGGCTCAAGTGAGGGATGCAGAGTCACAAGGGAGGGATGCAGAGGCTCTTGAGAGTGACGCAGAGGCTCAAGAGAGCGATGCAGAGGCTTAAGAGAGTGATGCAAAGGCTCAGGAGAGGGATGCAGAGGCTCATGAGAGTGATGCAGGATTTCAAGAGAGTGATGCAAATGCTCAAGAAAGGGATGCAGAGGCTTAAGAAAGTGATGCAGAGGCTGAAAAGAGTGTTGCGGAGGCATAAGAGACGGATACAGAGGCTCAAGAGAGGGATGTCAAGGATTAAGAGAGGGATGCAGAGGCTCATGTGAGTGATGCAAAGGCTCAAGAGAGTGATGTAGAGGCTTAAAAGAGGGATGCAGAGGCTCAAGAGAGTGATTCAGAGGCTTAATAGAGTGATGCAGAGGCTTAAGAGAGTAATGCAAAGGCTTGAAAGAGGGATGCAGAGGCTCAAGAGAAGGATGTAGAGGCCCAAGAGAGGGATGCAGAGGCTCAAGAGAGGGATGCAGAAGGTCAAGTGAGGGATGCAGAGGCTTAGGAGAGTGATGCAAATGCTCAAGAGAGGGATGCAGAAGCTCATTAGAGGGATGGAAGAGTTCAAGAGAGGTATGCAGAGGCTGAAGAGAGTGATGCAGAGGATCAAGAGAGTGATGCAGAGGCTCAAGAGAGTGATGCAGAGGATCAAGAGAGGGAAGGAGAGGCTAAAGAGAGTGATGCAGAGGCTGAAGACAGTGATGCAGAGGCTATTGAGAGTGATGCAGAGGCCCAAGAGAGTGATGCAGAGGATCAAGAGAATTATGCAGAGGCTCAAGAGAGTGATGCAGAGGCCTCAGGAGAGGGATTCAGAGGCTTAAGAGAGTGATGCAGAGGCTGAAGAGAGTGTTGCAGAGGTTCAAGAGAGGGATGCAGAGGCTCAAGAGAGTGATGCAGAGGCTCAAGAGAGTTATGCAGAGGCTCAAGAGAGTGATGCAGAGGCTCAAGAGAGTGATGCAGAGGCTTACGAGAGTGATGCAGATGATCAAGTAAGAAATCCAGAGGCTTAAGAGAGTAATACAGAGGCTGAAGAGAGTGTTGCAGAGGCTTAGGAGGGATGCAGAGGCTCAAGAGAGTGATGCAGAGGCTCAAGAGAGTGATGCAGAGTCTTAAGAGAGGGATGCAGACGCTCAAGAGAGTAATGCAGAGGCTTAAGATGGTGATGCAAAGGCTCAAGGGAGGGATGCAGAGGCTCATGAGAGGGATGCAGGAGTTCAAGAGAGGGATGCAGAGGCTCAAGAGAGTGATTCAGAGGATTACGTGAGTGATGCAGAGGCTTAAGAGAGTGATGCAGAGGCTTAAGAGAGGGATGCAAAGGCTCAAGCGAGGGATGAAGAGGCTCAAGAGAGGGATGCATGGGCTCAAGAGAGGGATGCAGAGGCTCAAGTGAGGGATGCAGAGTCACAAGGGAGGGATGCAGAGGCTCTTGAGAGTGACGCAGAGGCTCAAGAGAGCGATGCAGAGGCTTAAGAGAGTAATGCAAAGGCTCAGGAGAGGGATGCAGAGGCTCATGAGAGGGATGCAGGATTTCAAGAGAGTGATGCAAATGCTCAAGAAAGGGATGCAGAGGCTTAAGAAAGTGATGCAGAGGCTGAAAAGAGTGTTGCGGAGGCATAAGAGACGGATACAGAGGCTCAAGAGAGGGATGTCAAGGATTAAGAGAGGGATGCAGAGGCTCATGAGAGTGATGCAAAGGCTCAAGAGAGTGATGTAGAGGCTTAAAAGAGGGATGCAGAGGCTCAAGAGAGGGATGTAGAGGCTCAAGAGAGTGATGCAGATGCTCAAGAGAGGGATGCAGAGGCTGAAGAGAGAGATGCAGAGGCTCTGCATCCCTCTTTTGAGCCTTTGCATCACTTCCATGAGCCTCTGCATCCCTCTCTTGAGCCATTGCATCCCTCACTTGAGCCTCTGCATCCCTCTCTTGAGCCTTTGCATCCCTCTCTTGGGCCTCTGTATCACCCTCTTGAGCCTCTGCATCCCTCTCTTAAGCCTCTGCATCACTCTCTTAAGCCTCTGCATCACTCTCTTGAACGTCTGCATCACTCTCTTAGCCTCTGCATCACTCTCTTGAGCCTCTGCATCCTTTTTTGAGCCTCTGCATCACTTTCTTAAGCCTCTGCATCCCTTTCTTGAGCCTTTTCATCTCTCACTTGAACTCCTCAAGAGAGTGCTCAAGAGTATGATGCAGAGGCTCTAGAGAGTGATGCAGAGGCTTAAGGGAGTTAGGCAGAGGCTCAAGAGAGGGATGCAGGGGCTCAAGAGAGTGATACTGAGGCTAAAGAGAGTGATTCAGAAGCTTACGAGAGTGATGCAGAGGCTTAAGAGAGTGATGCAGAGGCTCAAGAGAGTGATGCAGAGGATCAAGAGAGGGAAGCAGAGGCTTAAGAGAGTGATGCAGAGGCTGAAGAGAGTGATGCAGAGGCTCTAGAGAGTGATGCAGAGACTAAAGAGAGTGATGCAGAGGCTCAAGAGAGTGATGCACAGGATCAAGAGAGTGATGCAGAGGCTTACGAGAGTGATGCAGAGAATCAAGAGAGTGATGCAGAGGCTCGAGAGAGTTATGCAGAGGCCTCAAGAGAGGGATTCAGAGGCTTTAGAGAGTGATGCAGAGGCTGAAGAGTGTTGCAGAGTCTCAAGAGAGGGATGAAGAGGCTGAAGAGAGTGGTGCAGAGGCTCACGAGAGGGATGCAGAGGCTAAAGAGAGTGATGCAGAGGCTTAAGGGAGTGAGGCAGAGGCTTAAGAGAGGGATGCAGAGGCTCAAGAGAGGGATGAAGAGGCTGAAGAGAGTGGTGCAGAGGCTCTAGAGAGTGATGCAAAGGCTCAAGAGAGTGATTCAGAGGCTTAAGGGAGTGAGGCAGAGGCTTAAGAGAGTGATGCAGAGGTTTAAGAGAGTAATGCAAACGCTTAAAAGAGGGATGCTGAGGCTCAAGAGAAGGATCCAGAGGCCCAAGAAAGGGATGCAGAGGCTCAAGAGAGGGATGCAGAGGCTCAAGTGAGGGATGCAGATGCTTAAGAGAGTGATGCAAAGGCTCAGGAGAGGGATTCAGAGGCCCATTAGAGGGATGGAAGAGTTCAAGAGAGGGATGCAGAGGTTGAAGAGAGTGATGCAGAGGATCAAGAGAGAAATGCAGAGGCTCAATAGAGTGATGCAGAGGATCAAGAGAGGGAAGCAGAGGCTTAAGAGAGTGATGCAGAGGCTGAAGACAGTGATGCAGAGGCCCAAGAGAGTGATGCAGAGGATCAAGAGAGTTATGCAGAGGCTCAAGAGAGTGATGCAGAGGCCTCAGGAGAGGGATTCAGAGGCTTAAGAGAGTGATGCAGAGGCTGAAGAGAGTGTTGCAGAGGTTCAAGAGAGGGATGCAGAGGCTCAAGAGAGTGATGCAGAGGCTCAAGAGAGGTATGCAGAGGCTCAAGAGAGTGATGCAGAGGCTTACGAGAGTGATGAAGATGATCCAGTAAGAAATCCAGAGGCTTAAGAGAGTAATACAGAGGCTGAAGAGAGTGTTGCAGAGGCTTAGGAGGGATGCAGAGGCTCAAGAGAGTGATGCAGAGGCTCAAGTGAGTGATGCAGAGTCTTAAGAGAGGGATGCAGACGCTCAAGAGAGTAATGCAGAGGCTTAAGATGGTGATGCAAAGGCTCAAGAGAGGGATGCAGAGGCTCATGAGAGGGATGCAGGAGTTCAAGAGAGGGATGCAGAGGCTCAAGAGAGTGATTCAGAGGATTTCGTGAGTGATGCAAAGGCTTAAGAGAGTGATGCAGAGGCTTAAGAGAGGGATGCAGAGGCTCAAGCGAGGGATGAAGAGGCTCAAGAGAGGGATGCAGAGGCTCAAGTGAGGGATGCAGGGGCTCAAGGGAGGGATGCAGAGGCTCAAGTGTGGGATGCAGAGGCACAAGAGAGGGATGCAGAGGCTCTTGAGAGTGACGCAGAGGCTCAAGAGAGGGATACAGATGCTTAAGAGAGTGATGCAGAGGCTTAAGAGAAGGATGCAGAGGCTCTGCATCCCTCTCTTGAGCCTTTGCATCACTTCCAAGAGCCTCTGCGTCCCTCTCTTGTGCCATTGCATCCCTCACTTGAGCCTCTGCATCCCTCTCTTGAGCCTCTGCATCCCTCTCTTGGGTCTCTGCATCCCTCTCTTGAATCTCTGCATCCCTCTCTTAAGCCTCTGCATCACTCTCTTGAGCCTCTGCATCACTCTTTTGATCGTCTGCATCACTCTTTTCAGCCTCTACATCACTCTCTTGAGCCTCTGCATCCATTTTTGAGCCTTTGACATATATCTTTTCATATGTTGTTGAAGACATATGATGTTGTTTCCAATACAAATGATAAAACCAATGTGTTTTCATTAGAATTAACTAAAATGTTCCTGATTTTCCGTTTATATTACCGATGGAAGATGTACACGTAAAACCGTTCTAATCCGGCTGAAACGTCGATATATGCAATAAAAACCGAACTTATCACCTTTTCAATATCCTACACAGTATTTTAACGAGAAACAAATGTTTGATTGAAAATGAAGTATTTAAGGTTATTATCTAATCAATTATGTGTTTGCATCATTTTTATCGTATATTTAATGAATTAATAACAATAAACTGAAAATTCACAAAAACGTGGAAAAATGGCAAAATATTGCTTAATTAGGTGATATTTTGTTTAAATCACATAAAGGAAAAGGGGATGATAAACGTCAAAATATTGCTAAATTCGATGATTTTTCGTACGAAACAAAATGCAAGAAAACTTGCTTTAAATGCAATATTATGCGACATTCTGAGATTTGAAGGCCAAACCACATATCGTGATACTACATGAAATAGTATCGAAATATTGGTAAAAATGAATATATTTACGTAATATCAAACTACATGATTAACGTAAAAAAGTCACTATTTTACCATATTTGAGGATTTTAACTTCAAATCATAGAGCTAGGTTTCGTATTATTTAGATCCAAGAAAAGACATATGACAATGTTGTTTCCAATACAAATGATAAAAATCAATGTGTTTTCATAAGAATTAACTAAAATGTTCCTGATTTTCCGTTTACATTACCGATGGAAGATGTACACGAAAACCGCTCTAATCCGGCTGAAACAATATATGCAATAAAAACAGAACTTCTCCCTTTTTCAATAACTTACTCAATATTTTAACGAGAAACAAATAGTTGATTGAAAATGAAGTATTTAAGGTTATTATCTAATCAATTATGTGTTTGCATCATTTTTATCGTATATATAATGAATTAATACCCATAAATTGAAAATTCACAAAAACGTGGAAAACGGCAAAATATTGCCTAATTCGATGATATTTTGTTTAAATCACATAGAGGAAAAGAGGATGATAAACGTCAAAATATTGTTAAATTCGATGATTTTTCGTTTGAAACAAAATGCAAGAAAACTTGAATAAATGCAATATTATGCGACATTCTGAGATTTGAAGGCCAAATCAGATATCGTGATACTACATGAAATAGTATCGAAATATTGGTAAAAATGAATATATTTACGTAATATCAAACTACATGATTAACGTGAAAAAGTCAGTATTTTACCATAATTGAGGATTTTAACTTCAAATCATAGAGCGAGGTTTCGTATTATTTAGATCCAAGAAAAGACATATGACAATGTTGTTTCCAATACAAATGATAAAAAACAATGTGTTTTCATTAGAATAAACTAAAATTTAGTTGATTTTCCGTTTATATTACCGATGGAAAATGTACACAAAAAACCGCTCTATTCCGGCTGAAACGTCGATATATGCAATAAAAACCGAACTTCTCCCCTTTTCAATATCTTACTCAGTATTTTAATGAAAAACAAATAGATGATAGAAAATGAAGTATTTAAGGATATTATCTAATCAATTATGTGTTTTCATCATTTTTATCGTATATATAATGAATTAATACCCATAAACTGAAAATTCACATAAACGTGGAAAACGGCAAAATATTGCCTAATTCGATGATATTTTGTTTAAATCACATAGAGGAAAAGATGATGATAAACGACAAAATATTGTTAAATTCTATGATTTTTCGTACGAAACAAAATGCAAGAAAACTTGATTAAAATGCAATATTATTCGACATTCTGAGATTTGAATGCCAAATCACATATCGTGATACAACATGAAATAGTATCGATATATTGGTAAAAATGAATATATTTACGTAATATCAAACTACATGAAAAACGTGAAAAAAGTCACTATTTTACCATATTTGAGGATTTTAACTTCAAATCATAGAGCGAGGTTTCGTATTATTTAGATCCAAGAAAAGACATATGACATATATCTTTTCATATGATGTTGAAGACATATGATGTTGTTTCCAATACAAATGATAAAACCAATGTGTTTTCATTAGAATTAACTAAAATGTTCCTGATTTTCCGTTTATATTACCGATGGAAGATGTACACGTAAAACCGTTCTAATCCGGCTGAAACGTCGATATATGCAATAAAAACCGAACTTATCACCTTTTCAATATCCTACACAGTATTTTAACGAGAAACAAATGGTTGATTGAAAATGAAGTATTTAAGGTTAATTTCTAATCAATTATGTGTTTGCATAATTTTTATCGTATATTTAATGAATTAATAACAATAAACTGAAAATTCACAAAAACGTGGAAAAATGGCAAAATATTGCTTAATTAGGTAATATTTTGTTTAAATCACATAAAGGAAAAGGGGATGATAAACGTCAAAATATTGCTAAATTCGATGATTTTTCCTACGAAACAAAATGCAAGAAAACTTGCTTAAAATGCAATATTATGCGACATTCTGAGATTTGAAGGCCAAACCACATATCGTGATACTACATGAAATAGTATCGAAATATTGGTAAAAATGAATATATTTACATAATATCAAACTACATGATTAACGTAAAAAAGTCACTATTTTACCATATTTGAGGATTTTAACTTCAAATCATAGAGCGAGGTTTCGTATTATTTAGATCCAAGAAAAGACATATGACAATGTTGTTTCCAATACAAATGATAAAAATCAATGTGTTTTCATAAGAATTAAGTAAAATGTTCCTGATTTTCCGTTTACATTACCGATGGAAGATGTACACGAAAACCGCTCTATTCCGGCTGAAACGTCGATATATGCAATAAAAACAGAACTTCTCCCTTTTTCAATAACTTACTCAGTATTTTAACGAGAAACAAATAGTTGATTAAAAATGAAGTATTTAAGGTTATTATCTAATCAATTATGTGTTTGCATCATTTTTTTCGTATATATATGATGAATTAATACCCATAAACTGAAAATTCACAAAAACGTGAAAAACAGTCAAATATTGCCTAATTCGATGATATTTTGTTTAAATCACATTGAGGAAAAGGGGATGATAAACGTCAAAATATTGCTAAATTCGATGATTTTTCGTACGAAACAAAATGCAAGAAAACTTGCTTAAAATGTAATATTATGCGACATTCTGAGATTTGAAGGCCAAATCAGATATCGTGATACTACATGAAATAGTATCGAAATATTGGTAAAAATGAATATATTTACGTAATATCAAACTACATGATTAACGTGAAAAAGTCACTATTTTACCATATTTGAGGATTTTAACTTCAAATCATAGAGCGAGGTTTCGTATTATTTAGATCCAAGAAAAGACATATGACAATGTTGTTTCCAATACAAATGATAAAAAACAATGTGTTTTCATTAGAATTAACTAAAATTTTGTTGATTTTCCGTTTTTATTACCGATGGAAAATGTACACAAAAAACCGGTCTATTCCGGCTGAAACGTCGATATATGCAATAAAAACAGAACTTCTCCCCTTTTCAATATCTTACTCAGTATTTTAATGAGAAACAAATAGATGATAGAAAATGAAGTATTTAAGGATATTATCTAATCAATTATGTGTTTTCATCATTTTTATCGTATATATAATGAATTAATACCCATAAACTGAAAATTCACATAAACGTGGAAAACGGCAAAATATTGCCTAATTCGATGATATTTTGTTTAATCACATAGAGGAAAAGATGATGATAAACGACAAAATATTGTTAAATTCTATGATTTCTCGTACGAAACAAAATGCAAGAAAACTTGCTTAAAATGCAATATTATTCGACATTCTGAGATTTGAATGCCAAATCACATATCGTGATACAACATGAAATAGTATCGATATATTGGTAAAAATGAATATATTTACGTAATATCAAACTACATGAAAAACGTGAAAAAAGTCACTATTTTACCATATTTGAGGATTTTAACTTCAAATCATAGAGCGAGGTTTCGTATTATTTAGATCCAAGAAAAGACATATGACATATATCTTTTCATATGATGTTGAAGACATATGATGTTGTTTCCAATACAAATGATAAAACCAATGTGTTTTCATTAGAATTAACTAAAATGTTCCTGATTTTCCGTTTATATTACCGATGGAAGATGTACACGTAAAACCGTTCTAATCCGGCTGAAACGTCGATATATGCAATAAAAACCGAACTTATCACCTTTTCAATATCCTACACAGTATTTTAACGAGAAACAAATGGTTGATTGAAAATGAAGTATTTAAGGTTAATTTCTAATCAATTATGTGTTTGCATAATTTTTATCGTATATTTAATGAATTAATAACAATAAACTGAAAATTCACAAAAACGTGGAAAAATGGCAAAATATTGCTTAATTAGGTGATATTTTGTTTAAATCACATAAAGGAAAAGGGGATGATAAACGTCAAAATATTGCTAAATTCGATGATTTTTCCTACGAAACAAAATGCAAGAAAACTTGCTTAAAATGCAATATTATGCGACATTCTGAGATTTGAAGGCCAAACCACATATCGTGATACTACATGAAATAGTATCGAAATATTGGTAAAAATGAATATATTTACGTAATATCAAACTACATGATTAACGTAAAAAAGTCACTATTTTACCATATTTGAGGATTTTAACTTCAAATCATAGAGCGAGGTTTCGTTTTATTTAGATCCAAGAAAAGACATATGACAATGTTGTTTCCAATACAAATGATAAAAATCAATGTGTTTTCATAAGAATTAAGTAAAATGTTCCTGATTTTCCGTTTACATTACCGATGGAAGATGTACACGAAAACCGCTCTATTCCGGCTGAAACGTCGATATATGCAATAAAAACAGAACTTCTTCCTTTTTAAATAACTTACTCAGTATTTTAACGAGAAACAAATAGTTGATTAAAAATGAAGTATTTAAGGTTATTATCTAATCAATTATGTGTTTGCATCATTTTTTTCGTATATATATGATGAATTAATACCCATAAACTGAAAATTCACAAAAACGTGAAAAACAGTCAAATATTGCCTAATTCGATGATATTTTGTTTAAATCACATTGAGGAAAAGGGGATGATAAACGTCAAAATATTGCTAAATTCGATGATTTTTCGTACGAAACAAAATGCAAGAAAACTTGCTTAAAATGTAATATTATGCGACATTCTGAGATTTGAAGGCCAAATCAGATATCGTGATACTACATGAAATAGTATCGAAATATTGGTAAAAATGAATATATTTACGTAATATCAAACTACATGATTAACGTGAAAAAGTCACTATTTTACCATATTTGAGGATTTTAACTTCAAATCATAGAGCGAGGTTTCGTATTATTTAGATCCAAGAAAAGACATATGACAATGTTGTTTCCAATACAAATGATAAAAAACAATGTGTTTTCATTAGAATTAACTAAAATTTTCTTGATTTTCCGTTTTTATTACCGATGGAAAATGTACACAAAAAACCGCTCTATTCCGGCTGAAACGTCGATATATGCAATAAAAACCGAACTTCTCCCCTTTTCAATATCTTACTCAGTATTTTAATGAGAAACAAATAGATGATAGAAAATGAAGTATTTAAGGATATTATCTAATCAATTATGTGTTTGCATCATTTTTATCGTATATATAATGAATTAATACCCATAAACTGAAAATTCACAACAACGTGGAAAACGGCAAAATATTGCTTAATTCGATGATATTTTGTTTAAATAACATAGAGGAAAAGAGGATAATAAACGTCAAAATATTGCTAAATTCGATGATTTTTCGTACGAAACAAAATGCAAGAAAACTTGAATAAATGCAATATTATGCGACATTCTGAGATTTGAAGGCCAAATCAGATATCGTGATACTACATGAAATAGTATCGAAATATTGGTAAAAATGAATATATTTACGTAATATCAAACTACATGATTAACGTGAAAAAGTCACTATTTTACCATATATGAGGATTTTAACTTCAAATCATAGAGCGAGGTTTCGTATTATTTAGATCCAAGAAAAGACATATGACAATGTTGTTTCCAATACCAATGATAAAAAACAATGTGTTTTCATTAGAATTAACTAAAATTTTGTTGATTTTCCGTTTTTATTACCGATGGAAAATGTACACATAAAACCGCTCTATTCCGGCTGAAACGTCGATATATGCAATAAAAACAGAACTTCTCCCCTTTTCAATATCTTACTCAGTATTTTAATGAGAAACAAATAGATGATAGAAAATGAAGTATTTAAGGATATTATAGAATCAATTATGTGTTTGCATCATTTTTATCGTATATATAATGAATTAATACCCATAAACTGAAAATTCACAAAAACGTGGAAAACGGCAAAATATTGCCTAATTCGATGATACTTTGTTTAAATCACATAGAGGAAAAGATGATGAGGAACGTCAAAATATTGTTAAATTCGATGATTTTTCGTACGAAACAAAATGCAAGAAAACTTGCTTAAAATGCAATATTATTCGACATTCTGAGATTTGAAGGCCAAATCACATATCGTGATACAACATGAAATAGTATCGATATATTGGTAAAAATGAATATATTTACGTAATATCAAACTACATGAAAAACGTGAAAAAAGTCACTATTTTGCCATATTTGAGGATTTTAACTTCAAATCATAGAGCGAGGTTTCGTATTATTTAGATCCAAGAAAAGACATATGACATATATCTTTTCATATGATATTGAAGACATATGATGTTGTTTCCAATGCAAATGATAAAACCTATGTGTTTTCATTAGAATTAACTAAAATGTTCCTGATTTTCAGTTTATATTACCGATGGAAGATGTACACGTAAAACCGTTCTAATCCGGCTGAAACGTCGATATATGCAATAAAAACCGAACTTCTCACCTTTTCAATATCCTACACAGTATTTTAACGAGAAACAAATGGTTGATTGAAAATGAAGTATTTAAGGTTAATTTCTAATCAATTATGTGTTTGCAACATTTTTATCGTATATTTAATGAACTAATAACAATTAACTGAAAATTCACAAAAACGTGGAAAAATGGCAAAATATTGCTTAATTAGGTGATATTTTGTTTAAATCACATAAAGGAAAAGGGGATGATAAACGTCAAAATATTGCTAAATTCGATGATTTTTCGTACGAAACAAAATGCAAGAAAACTTGCTTAAAATGCAATATTATGCGACATTCTGAGAATTGAAGGCCAAATCACATATCGTGATACTACATGAAACAGTATCGAAATATTGGTAAAAATGAATATATTTACGTAATATCAAACTACATGATTAACGTAAAAAAGTCACTATTTTACCATATTTGAGGATTTTAACTTCAAATCATAGAGCGAGGTTTCGTATTATTTAGATCCAAGAAAAGACATATGACAATGTTGTTTCCAATACAAAGTATAAAAATCAATGTGTTTTCATAAGAATTAACTAAAATGTTCCTGATTTTCCGTTTTTATTACCGATGAAAGATGTACACGAAAACCGCTCTATTCCAGCTGAAACGTCGATATATGCAATAAAAACAGAACTTCTCCCCTTTTATCTTACTTTACCCTTTTTATCTTTTGTCTGAGTAATATCTTACTCAGTATTTTAACGAGAAACAAATAGTTGATTGAAAATGAAGTATTTAAGGTTATTATCTAATCAATTATGTGTTTGCATCATTTTTATCGTATATATAATGAATTAATACCCATAAACTGAAAATTCACAAAAACGTGGAAAACGGCAAAATATTGCCAAATTCGATGATATTTTGTTTAAATCACATAGAGGAAAAGGGGATGATAAACGTCAAAATATTGCTAAATTCGATGATTTTTCGTACGAAACAAAATGCAAGAAAACTTGCTTAAAATGCAATATTATGCGACATTCTGAGATTTGAAGGCCAAATCAGATATCGTGATACTACGTGAAATAGTATCGAAATATTGGTAAAAATGAATATATTTACGTAATATCAAACTACATAATTAACGTTAAAAACTCACTATTTTACCATATTTGAGGATTTTAACTACAAATCATAGAGCGAGGTTTCGAATTATTTAGATCCAAGAAAAGACATATGCCAATGTTGTTTCCAATACAAATGATAAAAATCAATGTGTTTTCATTAGAATTAACTAAAATGTTCCTGATTTTCCGTTTATATTACTGATGGAAGATGTACACGAAAACCGCTCTAATCCGGCTGAAACGTCGATATATGCAATAAAAACCGAACTTCTCCCCGTTTCAATATCTTACTCACTTTTTTAACGAGAAACAAATAGATGATAGAAAATGAAGTATTTAAGGATATTATTTAATCAATTATGTGTTTGCATCATTTTTATCGTATATATAATGAATTAATACCCATAAACTAAAAATTCACAAAAACGTGGAAAACGGCAAAATATTGCCTAATTCGATGATATTTTGTTAAAATCACATAGAGGAAAAGAGGATGATAAACGTCAAAATATTTCTAAATTCGATGATTTTTCGTACGAAACAAAATGCAAGAAAACTTGAATAAATGCAATATTATGCGACATTCTGAGATTTGAAGGCGATATCACATATCGTGATACTACATGAAATAGTATCGAAATATTGGTAAACATGAATATATTTACGTAATATCAAACTACAAGACTAACGTGAAAAAGTCACTATTTTACCATATATGAGGATTTTAACTTCAAATCATAGAGCGAGGGTTCGTATTATTTAGAACCAAGAAAAGACATATGACAATGTTGTTTCCAATAAAATGATAAAAATCAATGTGTTTTCATTAGAATTAACTAAAATGTTGTTGATTTTCCGTTTATATTACCGATGGAAAATGTACACGTAAAACCGCTCTATTCTGGCTGAAACGTCGATATATGCAATAAAAACAGAACTCCTCCCCTTTCCAATATCTTACTGAGTATTTTAACGAGAAACAAATAGCTTATTGCAAATGAAGTATTTAAGTTTTTTTCTAATCAATTATGTGTTTGCATCATTTTTATCGTATATTTAATGAATTAATAACAATTAAATGAAAATTCACAAAAACGTGGAAAAATGGCAAAATATTGCTTAATTAGGTGATATTTTGTTTAAATCACATAAAGGAAAAGGGGATGATAAACGTCAAAATATTGCTAAATTCGATGATTTTTCGTACGAAACAAAATGGAAGAAAACTTGCTTAAAATGCAATATTATGCGACATTCTGAGATTTGAAGGCCAAATCACATATCGTGATACTACATGAAATAGTATCGAAATATTGGTAAAAATGAATATATTTACGTAATATCAAACTACATGATTAACGTAAAAAAGTCACTATTTTACCATATTTGAGGATTTTAACTTCAAATCATAGAGCGAGGTTTCGTATTATTTAGATCCAAGAAAAGACATATGACATATATCTTTTCATATGATATTGAAGACATATGATGTTGTTTCCAATGCAAATGATAAAACCAATGTGTTTTCATTAGAATTAACTAAAATGTTCCTGATTTTCAGTTTATATTACCGATGGAAGATGTACACGTAAAACCGTTCTAATCCGGCTGAAACGTCGATATATGCAATAAAAACCGAACTTCTCACCTTTTCAATATCCTACACAGTATTTTAACGAGAAACAAATGGTTGATTGAAAATGAAGTATTTAAGGTTAATTTCTAATCAATTATGTGTTTGCAACATTTTTATCGTATATTTAATGAATTAATAACAATTAACTGAAAATTCACAAAAACGTGGAAAAATGGCAAAATATTGCTTAATTAGGTGATATTTTGTTTAAATCACATAAAGGAAAAGGGGATGATAAACGTCAAAATATTGCTAAATTCGATGATTTTTCGTACGAAACAAAATGCAAGAAAACTTGCTTAAAATGCAATATTATGCGACATTCTGAGATTTGAAGGCCAAATCACATATCGTGATACTACATGAAATAGTATCGATATATTGGTAAAAATGAATATATTTACGTAATATCAAACTACATGATTAACGTAAAAAAGTCACTATTTTACCATATTTGAGGATTTTAACTTCAAATCATAGAGCGAGGTTTCGTATTATTTAGATCCAAGAAAAGACATATGACAATGTTGTTTCCAATACAAAGTATAAAAATCAAAGTGTTTTCATTAGAATTAACTAAAATGTTCCTGATTTTCCGTTTATATTACCGATGAAAGATGTACACGAAAACCGCTCTATTCCGGCTGAAACGTCGATATATGCAATAAAAACAGAACTTCTCCCCTTTTATCTTACTTTACCCTTTTTATCTTTTGTCTGAGTAATATCTTACTCAGTATTTTAACGAGAAACAAATAGTTGATTGAAAATGAAGTATTTAAGGTTATTATCTAATCAATTATGTGTTTGCATCATTTTTATCGTATATATAATGAATTAATACCCATAAACTGAAAATTCACAAAAACGTGGAAAACGGCAAAATATTGCCTAATTCGATGATATTTTGTTTAAATCACATAGAGGAAAAGGGGATGATAAACGTCAAAATATTGCTAAATTCGATGATTTTTCGTACAAAACAAAATGCAAGAAAACTTGCTTAAAATGCAATATTATGCGACATTCTGAGATTTGAAGGCCAAATCAGATATCGTGATACTACGTGAAATAGTATCGAAATATTGGTAAAAATGAATATATTTACGTAATATCAAACTACATAATTAACGTTAAAAACTCACTATTTTACCATATTTGAGGATTTTAACTACAAATCATAGAGCGAGGTTTCGTATTATTTAGATCCAAGAAAAGACATATGACAATGTTGTTTCCAATACAAATGATAAAAATCAATGTGTTTTCATTAGAATTAACTAAAATGTTCCTGATTTTCCGTTTATATTACTGATGGAAGATGTACACGAAAACCGCTCTAATCCGGCTGAAACGTCGATATATGCAATAAAAACCGAACTTCTCCCCGTTTCAATATCTTACTCACTTTTTTAACGAGAAACAAATAGATGATAGAAAATGAAGTATTTAAGGATATTATTTAATCAATTATGTGTTTGCATCATTTTTATCGTATATATAATGAATTAATACCCATAAACTAAAAATTCACAAAAACGTGGAAAACGGCAAAATATTGCCTAATTCGATGATATTTTGTTAAAATCACATAGAGGAAAAGAGGATGATAAACGTCAAAATATTTCTAAATTCGATGATTTTTCGTACGAAACAAAATGCAAGAAAACTTGAATAAATGCAATATTATGCGACATTCTGAGATTTGAAGGCGATATCACATATCGTGATACTACATGAAATAGTATCGAAATATTGGTAAACATGAATATATTTACGTAATATCAAACTACAAGACTAACGTGAAAAAGTCACTATTTTACCATATATGAGGATTTTAACTTCAAATCATAGAGCGAGGGTTCGTATTATTTAGAACCAAGAAAAGACATATGACAATGTTGTTTCCAATACAAATGATAAAAATCAATGTGTTTTCATTAGAATTAACTAAAATGTTGTTGATTTTCCGTTTATATTACCGATGGAAAATGTACACGTAAAACCGCTCTATTCTGGCTGAAACGTCGATATATGCAATAAAAACAGAACTCCTCCCCTTTCCAATATCTTACTGAGTATTTTAACGAGAAACAAATAGCTTATTGCAAATGAAGTATTTAAGTTTTTTTCTAATCAATTATGTGTTTGCATCATTTTTATCGTATATTTAATGAATTAATAACAATTAAATGAAAATTCACAAAAACGTGGAAAAATGGCAAAATATTGCTTAATTAGGTGATATTTTGTTTAAATCACATAAAGGAAAAGGGGATGATAAACGTCAAAATATTGCTAAATTCGATGATTTTTCGTACGAAACAAAATGGAAGAAAACTTGCTTAAAATGCAATATTATGCGACATTCTGAGATTTGAAGGCCAAATCACATATCGTGATACTACATGAAATAGTATCGAAATATTGGTAAAAATGAATATATTTACGTAATATCAAACTACATGATTAACGTAAAAAAGTCACTATTTTACCATATTTGAGGATTTTAACTTCAAATCATAGAGCGAGGTTTCGTATTATTTAGATCCAAGAAAAGACATATGACATATATCTTTTCATATGATATTGAAGACATATGATGTTGTTTCCAATGCAAATGATAAAACCAATGTGTTTTCATTAGAATTAACTAAAATGTTCCTGATTTTCAGTTTATATTACCGATGGAAGATGTACACGTAAAACCGTTCTAATCCGGCTGAAACGTCGATATATGCAATAAAAACCGAACTTCTCACCTTTTCAATATCCTACACAGTATTTTAACGAGAAACAAATGGTTGATTGAAAATGAAGTATTTAAGGTTAATTTCTAATCAATTATGTGTTTGCAACATTTTTATCGTATATTTAATGAATTATTAACAATTAACTGAAAATTCACAAAAACGTGGAAAAATGGCAAAATATTGCTTAATTAGGTGATATTTTGTTTAAATCACATAAAGGAAAAGGGGATGATAAACGTCAAAATATTGCTAAATTCGATGATTTTTCGTACGAAACAAAATGCAAGAAAACTTGCTTAAAATGCAATATTATGCGACATTCTGAGATTTGAAGGCCAAATCACATATCGTGATACTACATGAAATAGTATCGATATATTGGTAAAAATGAATATATTTACGTAATATCAAACTACATGATTAACGTAAAAAAGTCACTATTTTACCATATTTGAGGATTTTAACTTCAAATCATAGAGCGAGGTTTCGTATTATTTAGATCCAAGAAAAGACATATGACAATGTTGTTTCCAATACAAAGTATAAAAATCAATGTGTTTTCATAAGAATTAACTAAAATGTTCCTGATTTTCCGTTTATATTACCGATGAAAGATGTACACGAAAACCGCTCTATTCCGGCTGAAACGTCGATATATGCAATAAAAACAGAACTTCTCCCCTTTTATCTTACTTTACCCTTTTTATCTTTTGTCTGAGTAATATCTTACTCAGTATTTTAACGAGAAACAAATAGTTGATTGAAAATGAAGTATTTAAGGTTATTATCTAATCAATTATGTGTTTGCATCATTTTTATCGTATATATAATGAATTAATACCCATAAACTGAAAATTCACAAAAACGTGGAAAACGGCAAAATATTGCCTAATTCGATGATATTTTGTTTAAATCACATAGAGGAAAAGGGGATGATAAACGTCAAAATATTGCTAAATTCGATGATTTTTCGTACGAAACAAAATGCAAGAAAACTTGCTTAAAATGCAATATTATGCGACATTCTGAGATTTGAAGGCCAAATCAGATATCGTGATACTACGTGAAATAGTATCGAAATATTGGTAAAAATGAATATATTTACGTAATATCAAACTACATAATTAACGTTAAAAACTCACTATTTTACCATATTTGAGGATTTTAACTACAAATCATAGAGCGAGGTTTCGTATTATTTAGATCCAAGAAAAGACATATGACAATGTTGTTTCCAATACAAATGATAAAAATCAATGTGTTTTCATTAGAATTAACTAAAATGTTCCTGATTTTCCGTTTATATTACTGATGGAAGATGTACACGAAAACCGCTCTAATCCGGCTGAAACGTCGATATATGCAATAAAAACCGAACTTCTCCCCGTTTCAATATCTTACTCACTTTTTTAACGAGAAACAAATAGATGAAAGAAAATGAAGTATTTAAGGATATTATTTAATCAATTATGTGTTTGCATCATTTTTATCGTATATATAATGAATTAATACCCATAAACTAAAAATTCACAAAAACGTGGAAAACGGCAAAATATTGCCTAATTCGATGATATTTTGTTAAAATCACATAGAGGAAAAGAGGATGATAAACGTCAAAATATTTCTAAATTCGATGATTTTTCGTACGAAACAAAATGCAAGAAAACTTGAATAAATGCAATATTATGCGACATTCTGAGATTTGAAGGCGATATCACATATCGTGATACTACATGAAATAGTATCGAAATATTGGTAAACATGAATATATTTACGTAATATCAAACTACAAGACTAACGTGAAAAAGTCACTATTTTACCATATATGAGGATTTTAACTTCAAATCATAGAGCGAGGGTTCGTATTATTTAGAACCAAGAAAAGACATATGACAATGTTGTTTCCAATACAAATGATAAAAATCAATGTGTTTTCATTAGAATTAACTAAAATGTTGTTGATTTTCCGTTTATATTACCGATGGAAAATGTACACGTAAAACCGCTCTATTCTGGCTGAAACGTCGATATATGCAATAAAAACAGAACTCCTCCCCTTTCCAATATCTTACTGAGTATTTTAACGAGAAACAAATAGCTTATTGCAAATGAAGTATTTAAGTTTTTTTCTAATCAATTATGTGTTTGCATCATTTTTATCGTATATTTAATGAATTAATAACAATTAAATGAAAATTCACAAAAACGTGGAAAAATGGCAAAATATTGCTTAATTAGGTGATATTTTGTTTAAATCACATAAAGGAAAAGGGGATGATAAACGTCAAAATATTGCTAAATTCGATGATTTTTCGTACGAAACAAAATGGAAGAAAACTTGCTTAAAATGCAATATTATGCGACATTCTGAGATTTGAAGGCCAAATCACATATCGTGATACTACATGAAATAGTATCGAAATATTGGTAAAAATGAATATATTTACGTAATATCAAACTACATGATTAACGTAAAAAAGTCACTATTTTACCATATTTGAGGATTTTAACTTCAAATCATAGAGCGAGGTTTCGTATTATTTAGATCCAAGAAAAGACATATGACATATATCTTTTCATATGATATTGAAGACATATGATGTTGTTTCCAATGCAAATGATAAAACCAATGTGTTTTCATTAGAATTAACTAAAATGTTCCTGATTTTCAGTTTATATTACCGATGGAAGATGTACACGTAAAATCGTTCTAATCCGGCTGAAACGTCGATATATGCAATAAAAACCGAACTTCTCACCTTTTCAATATCCTACACAGTATTTTAACGAGAAACAAATGGTTGATTGAAAATGAAGTATTTAAGGTTAATTTCTAATCAATTATGTGTTTGCAACATTTTTATCGTATATTTAATGAATTAATAACAATTAACTGAAAATTCACAAAAACGTGGAAAAAAGGCAAAATATTGCTTAATTAGGTGATATTTTGTTTAAATCACATAAAGGAAAAGGGGATGATAAACGTCAAAATATTGCTAAATTCGATGATTTTTCGTACGAAACAAAATGCAAGAAAACTTGCTTAAAATGCAATATTATGCGACATTCTGAGATTTGAAGGCCAAATAACATATCGTGATACTACATGAAATAGTATCGAAATATTGGTAAAAATGAATAAATTTACGTAATATCAAACTACATGATTAACGTGAAAAAGTCACTATTTTACCATATTTGAGGATTTTAACTTCAAATCATAGAGCGAGGTTACGTATTATTTAGATCCAAGAAAAGACATATGACAATGTTGTTTCCAATACAAATGATAAAAATCAATGTGTTTTCATAAGAATTAACTAAAATGTTCCTGATTTTCCGTTTACATTACCGATGGAAGATGTACACGAAAACCGCTCTATTCCGGCTGAAACGTCGATATATGCAATAAAAACAGAACTTCTCCCTTTTTCAATAACGTACTCAGTATTTTAACGAGAAACAAATAGTTGATTGAAAATGAAGTATTTAAGGATATTATCTAATCAATTATGTGTTTGCATCATTTTATCGTATATATAATGAATTAATACCCATAAACTGAAAATTCACAAAAACGTGGAAAACGGCAAAATATTGCCTAATTCGATGGTATTTTGTTTAAATCACATAGAGGAAAAGGGGATGATAAACGTCAAAATATTTCTAAATTCGATGATTTCTCGTACGAAACAAAATGCAAGAAAACTTGATTAAAATGCAATATTATGCGACATTCTGAGATTTGAAGGCCAAATCAGATATCGTGATACTACATGAAATAGTATCGAAATATTGGTAAAAATGAATATATTTACGTAATATCAAACTACAAGACTAACGTGAAAAAGTCACTATTTTACCATATTTGAGGATTTTAACTTCAAATCATAGAGCGAGGTTTCGTATTATTTAGATCCAAGAAAAAACATATGACAATGTTGTTTCCAATACAAATGATAAAAATCAATGTGTTTTCATAACAATTAACAAAAATGATCCTGATTTTCCGTTTATATTACCGATGAAAGATGTACACGAAAACCGCTCTATTCCGGCTGAAACGTCGATATATGCAATAAAAACAGAACTTCTCCCCTTTTATCTTACTTTACCCTTTTTATCTTTTGTCTGAGTAATATCTTACTCAGTATTTTAACGAGAAACAAATAGTTGATAGAAAATGAAGTATTTAAGGTAATTATCTAATCAATTATGTGTTTGCATCATTTTTATCGTATATATAATGAATTAATACCCATAAACTGAAAATTCACAAAAACGTGGAAAACGGCAAAATATTGCCTAATTCGATGATATTTTGTTTAAATCACATAGAGGAAAAGGGGATGATAAACGTCAAAATATTGCTAAATCCGATGATTTTTCGTACGAAACAAAATGCAAGAAAACTTGCTTAAAATGCAATATTATGCGACATTCTGAGATTTGAAGGCCAAATCAGATATCGTGATACTACGTGAAATAGTATCGAAATATTGGTAAAAATGAATATATTTACGTAATATCAAACTACATAATTAACGTTAAAAACTCACTATTTTACTATATTTGAGGATTTTAACTACAAATCATAGAGCGAGGTTTCGTATTATTTAGATCCAAGAAAAGACATATGACAATGTTGTTTCCAATACAAATGATAAAAATCAATGTGTTTTCATTAGAATTAACTAATATGTTCCTGATTTTCCGTTTATATTACTGATGGAAGATGTACACGAAAACCGCTCTAATCCGGCTGAAACGTCGATATATGCAATAAAAACCGAACTTCTCCCCGTTTCAATATCTTACTCACTTTTTTAACGAGAAACAAATAGATGATAGAAAATGAAGAATTTAAGGATATTATTTAATCAATTATGTGTTTGCATTATTTTTATCGTATATATAATGAATTAATACCCATAAACTAAAAATTCACAAAAACGTGGAAAACGGCAAAATATTGCCTAATTCGATGATATTTTGTTAAAATCACATAGAGGAAAAGAGGATGATAAACGTCAAAATATTTCTAAATTCGATGATTTTTCGTACGAAACAAAATGCAAGAAAACTTGAATAAATGCAATATTATGCGACATTCTGAGATTTGAAGGCGATATCACATATCGTGATACTACATGAAATAGTATCGAAATATTGGTAAACATGAATATATTTACGTAATATCAAACTACAAGACTAACGTGAAAAAGTCACTATTTTACCATATATGAGGATTTTAACTTCAAATCATAGAGCGAGGGTTCGTATTATTTAGAACCAAGAAAAGACATATGACAATGTTGTTTCCAATACAAATGATAAAAATCAATGTGTTTTCATTAGAATTAACTAAAATGTTGTTGATTTTCCGTTTATATTACCGATGGAAAATGTACACGTAAAACCGCTCTATTCTGGCTGAAACGTCGATATATGCAATAAAAACAGAACTCCTCCCCTTTCCAATATCTTACTGAGTATTTTAACGAGAAACAAATAGCTTATTGCAAATGAAGTATTTAAGTTTTTTTCTAATCAATTATGTGTTTGCATCATTTTTATCGTATATTTAATGAATTAATAACAATAAACTGAAAATTCACAAAAACGTGGAAAAATGGAAAATATTGCTTAATTCGGTGATATTTTGTTTAAATCACATAAAGGAAAAGGGCATGATAAACGTCAAAATATTGCTAAATTCGATGATTTTTCGTACGAAACAAAATGCAAGAAAACTTGCTTAAAATGCAATATTATGCGACATTCTGAGATTTGAAGGCCAAATCACATATCGTGATACTACATGAAATAGTATCGAAATATTGGTAAAAATGAATAAATTTACGTAATATCAAACTACATGATTAACGTGAAAAAGTCACTATTTTACCATATTTGAGGATTTTAACTTCAAATCATAGAGCGAGGTTACGTATTATTTAGATCCAAGAAAAGACATATGACAATGTTGTTTCCAATACAAATGATAAAAATCAATGTGTTTTCATAAGAATTAACTAAAATGTTCCTGATTTTCCGTTTACATTACCGATGGAAGATGTACACGAAAACCGCTCTATTCCGGCTGAAACGTCGATATATGCAATAAAAACAGAACTTCTCCCTTTTTCAATAACGTACTCAGTATTTTAACGAAAAACAAATAGTTGATTGAAAATGAAGTATTTAAGGTTATTATCTAATCAATTATGTGTTTGCATCATTTTATCGTATATATAATGAATTAATACCCATAAACTGAAAATTCACAAAAACGTGGAAAACGGCAAAATATTGCCTAATTCGATGGTATTTTGTTTAAATCACATAGAGGAAAAGGGGATGATAAACGTCAAAATATTTCTAAATTCGATGATTTCTCGTACGAAACAAAATGCAAGAAAACTTGATTAAAATGCAATATTATGCGACATTCTGAGATTTGAAGGCCAAATCAGATATCGTGATACTACATGAAATAGTATCGAAATATTGGTAAAAATGAATATATTTACGTAATATCAAACTACATGATTAACGTGAAAAAGTCAGTATTTTACCATATTTGAAGATTTTAACTTCAAATCATAGAGCGAGGTTTCGTATTATTTAGATCCAAGAAAAGACATATGACAATGTTGTTTCCAATACAAATGATAAAAAACAATGTGTTTTCATTAGAATTAACTAAAATTTTGTTGATTTTCCGTTTATATTACCGATGGAAAATGTACACAAAAAACCGCTCTATTCCGGCTGAAACGTCGATATATGCAATAAAAACCGAACTTCTCCCATTTTCAATATCTTACTCAGTATTTTAATGAGAAACAAATAGATGATAGAAAATGAAGTATTTAAGGATATTATCTAATCAATTATGTGTTTGCATCATTTTTATCGTATATATAATGAATTAATACCCATAAACTGAAAATTCACAAAAACGTGGAAAACGGCAAAATATTGCCTAATTCGATGATATTTTGTTTAAATCACATTGAGGAAAAGATGATGATAAACGTCAAAATATTGTTAAATTCGATGATTTTTCGTACGAAACAAAATGCAAGAAAACTTGCTTAAAATGCAATATTATGCGACATTCTGAGATTTGAAGGCCAAATCACATATCGTGATACTACATGAAATAGTATCGATATATTGGTAAAAATGAATATATTTACGTAATATCAAACTACATGAAAAACGTGAAAAAAGTCACTATTTTACCATATTTGAGGATTTTAACTTCAAATCATAGAGCGAGGTTTCGTATTATTTAGATCCAAGAAAAGACATATGACATATATCTTTTCATATGATGTTGAAGACATATGATGTTGTTTCCAATACAAATGATAAAACCAATGTGTTTTCATTAGAATTAACTAAAATGTTCCTGATTTTCCGTTTATATTACCGATGGAAGATGTACACGTAAAACCGTTCTAATCCGCCTGAAACGTCGATATATGCAATAAAAACCGAACTTATCACCTTTTCAATATCCTACACAGTATTTTAACGAGAAACAAATGGTTGATTGAAAATGAAGTATTTAAGGTTAATTTCTAGTCAATTATGTGTTTGCATCATTTTTATCGTATATTTAATGAATTAATAACAATAAACTGAAAATTCACAAAAACGTGGAAAAATGGCAAAATATTGCTTAATTAGGTGATATTTTGTTTAAATCACATAAAGGAAAAGGGGATGATAAACGTCAAAATATTGCTAAATTCGATGATTTTTCGTACGAAACAAAATGCAAGAAAACTTGCTTAAAATGCAATATTATGCGACATTCTGAGATTTGAAGGCCAAATCACATATCGTGATACTACATGAAATAGTATCGAAATATTGGTAAAATGAATAAATTTACGTAATATCAAACTACATGATTAACGTGAAAAAGTCACTATCTTACCATATTTGAGGATTTTAAATTCAAATCATAGAGCGAGGTTTCGTATTATTTAGATCCAAGAAAAGACATATGACAATGTTGTTTCCAATACAAATGATAAAAATCAATGTGTTTTCATAAGAATTAACTAAAATGTTCTTGATTTTACGTTTACATTACCGATGGAAGATGTACACGAAAACCGCTCTATTCCGGCTGAAACGTCGATATATGCAATAAAAACAGAACTTCTCCCTTTTTCAATAACTTACTCAGTATTTTAACGAGAAACAAATAGTTGATTGAAAATGAAGTATTTATGGTTATTATCTAATCAATTATGTGTTTGCATCATTTTTTTCGTATATATATGATGAATTAATACCCATAAACTGAAAATTCACAAAAACGTGAAAAACGGCAAAATATTGCCTAATTCGATGATATTTTGTTTAAATCACATTGAGGAAAAGGGGATGATAAACGTCAAAATATTGCTAAATTCGATGATTTTTCGTACGAAACAAAATGCAAGAAAACTTGCTTAAAATGCAATATTATGCGACATTCTGAGATTTGAAGGCCAAATCACATATCGTGATACTACATGAAATAGTATCGAAATATTGGTAAACATGAATATATTTTCGTAATATCAAACTACAAGACTAACGTGAAAAAGTCACTATTTTACCATATATGAGGATTTTAACTTCAAATCATAGAGCGAGGTTTCGTATTATTTAGATCCAAGAAAAGACATATGACAATGTTGTTTCCAATACAAATGATAAAAAACAATGTGTTTTCATTAGAATTAACTAAAATGTTGTTGATTTTCCGTTTATATTACCGATGGAAGATGTACACGAAAACCGCTCTAATCCGGCTGAAACGTCGATATATGCAATAAAAACAGAACTCCTCCCCTTTCCAATATCTTACTGAGTATTTTAACGAGAAACAAATAGTTTATTGAAAATTAAGTATTTAAGGTTTTTTCTAATCAATTATGTGTTTGCATCATTTTTATCGTATATTTAATGAATTAATAACAATAAACTGAAAATTCACAAAAACGTGGAAAAATGGAAAAATATTGCTTAATTCGGTGATATTTTGTTTAAATCACATAAAGGAAAAGGGGATAATAAACGTCAAAATATTGCTAAATTCGATGATTTTTCGTACGAAACAAAATGCAAGAAAACTTGATTAAAATGAAATATTATGCGACATTCTGAGATTTGAAGGCCAAATCAGATATCGTGATATTACATGAAATAGTATCGAAATATTGATAAAAATGAATATATTTACGTAATATCAAACTACATGATTAACGTGAAAAAGTCACTATTTTACCATATTTGAGGATTTTAACTTCAAATCATAAAGCGAGGTTTCGTATTATTTAGATCCAAGAAAAGAAATATGACATATCTTTTCATATGATGTTGAAGACATATGATGTTGTTTCCAATACAAATGATAAAACCAATGTGTTTTCATTAGAATTAACTAATATGTTCCTGATTTTCCGTTTATATTACAGATGGAAGATGTACACGGAAAACCGTTCTAATCCGGCTGAAACGTCGATATATGCAATAAAAACCGAACTTCTCACCTTTTCAATATCCTACACAGTATTTTAACGAGAAACATATGGTTGATTGAAAATGAAGTATTTAAGGTTAATTTCTAATCAATTATGTGTTTGCATCATTTTTATCGTATATTTAATGAATTAATAACAATAAACTGATAATTCACAAAAACGTGGAAAAATGGCAAAATATTGCTTAATTAGGTGATATTATGTTTAAATCACATAAAGGAAAAGGGGATGATAAACGTCAAAATATTGCTAAATTCGATGATTTTTCGTACGAAACAAAATGCAAGAAAACTTGCTTAAAATGCAATATTATGCGACATTCTGAGATTTGAAGGCCAAATCACATATCGTGATACTACATGACATAGTATCGAAATATTGGTAAAAATGAATATATTTACGTAATATCAAACTACATGATTAACGTAAAAAAGTCATTATTTTACCATATTTGAGGATTTTAACTTCAAATCATAGAGCGAGGTTTCGTATTATTTAGATCCAAGAAAAGACATATGACAATGTTGTTTCCAACACAAATGATAAAAATCAATGTGTTTTCATAAGAATTAACTAAAATGTTCCTGATTTTCCGTTTACATTACCGATGGAAGATGTACACGAAAACCGCTCTATTCCGGCTGAAACGTCGATATATGCAATAAAAACAGAACTTCTCCCTTTTTCAATAACTTACTCAGTATTTTAACGAGAAACAAATAGTTGATTGAAAATTAAGTATTTAAGGTTATTATCTAATCAATTATGTGTTTGCATCATTTTTATCGTATATATAATGAATTAATACCCATAAATTTAAAATTCACAAAAACGTGGAAAACATCAAAATATTGCCTAATTCGATGATATTTTGTTTAAATCACATAGAGGAAAAGAGGATGATAAACGTCAAAATATTGTTAAATTCGATGATTTTTCGTACGAAACAAAATGCAAGAAAACTTGAATAAATGCAATATTAGGCGACATTCTGAGATTTGAAGGCCAAATCAGATATCGTGATACTACATGAAATAGTATCGAAATATTGGTAAAAATGAATATATTTACGTAATATCAAACTACATGATTAACGTTAAAAAGTCAGTATTTTACCATAATTGAGGATTTTAACTTCAAATCATAGAGCGAGGTTTCGTATTATTTAGATCCAAGAAAAGACATATGACAATGTTGTTTCCAATACAAATGATAAAAAACAATGTTTTCATTAGAGTTAACTAAAATTTTGTTGATTTTCCGTTTTTATTACCGATGGAAAATGTACACAAAAAACCGCTCTATTCCGGCTGAAACGTCGATATATGCAATAAAAACCGAACTTCTCCCCTTTTCAATATCTTACTCAGTATTTTAATGAGAAACAAATAGATGATAGAAAATGAAGTATTTAAGGATATTATCTAATCAATTATGTGTTTGCATCATTTTTATCGTATATATAATGAATTTATACCCATAAACTGAAAATTAACAAAAACGTGGAAAACGGCAAAATATTGCCTAATTCGATGATATTTTGTTTAAATCACATAGAGGAAAAGATGATAAGAAACGCCAAAATATTGTTAAATTCGATGATTTTTCGAACGAAACAAAATGCAAGAAAACTTGCTTAAAATGCAATATTATTCGACATTCTGATATTTGAAGGCCAAATCACATATCGTGATACTACATGAAATAGTATCGGTATATTGGTAAAAATGAATATATTTACGTAATATCAAACGACATGAAAAACGTGAAAAAAGTCACTATTTTGCCATATTTGAGGATTTTAACTTCATATCATAGAGCGAGGTTTCGTATTATTTAGATCCAAGAAAAGACATATGACATATATCTTTTCATATGATATTGAAGACATATGATGTTGTTTCCAATGCAAATGATAAAACCAATGTGTTTTTATTAGAATTAACTAAAATGTTCCTGATTTTCCGTTTATATTACCGATGGAAGATGTACACGTAAAACCGTTCTAATCCGGCTGAAACGTCGATATATGCAATAAAAACCGAACTTCTCACCTTTTCAATATCCTACACAGTATTTTAACGAGAAACATATGGCTGATTGAAAATGAAGTATTTAAGGTTATTTTCTAATCAATTATGTGTTTGCATCATTTTTATCGTATATTTAATGAATTAATAACAATAAACTGAAAATTCACAAAAACGTGGAAAAATGGCAAAATATTGCTTAATTAGGTGATATTATGTTTAAATCACATAAAGGAAAAGGGGATGATAAACGTCAAAATATTGCTAAATTCGATGACTTTTCGTACAAAACAACATGCAAGAAAACTTGCTTAAAATGCAATATTATGCGACATTCTGAGATTTGAAGGCCAAACCACATATCGTGATACTACATGAAATAGTATCGAAATATTGGTAAAAATGAATATATTTACGTAATATCAAACTACATGATTAACGTAAAAAAGTCACTATTTTACCATATATGAGGATTTTAACTTCAAATCATAGAGCGAGGTTTCGTATTATTTAGATCCAAGAAAAGACATATGACAATGTTGTTTCCAATACAAATGATAAAAATCAATGTGTTTTCATAAGAATTAACTAAAATGTTCCTGATTTTCCGTTTACATTACCGATGGAAGATGTACACGAAAACCGCTCTATTCCGGCTGAAACGTCGATATATGCAATAAAAACAGAACTTCTCCCTTTTTCAACAACTTACTCAGTATTTTAACGAGAAACAAATAGTTGATTGAAAATGAAGTATTTAAGGTTATTATCTAATCAATTATGTGTTTGCATCATTTTTCTCGTATATATAATGAATTAATACCCATAAACTGAAAATTCACAAAAACGTGGAAAACGGCAAAATATTGCCTAATTCGATGATATTTTGTTTAAATCACATAGAGGAAAAGAGGATGATAAACGTCAAAATATTTCTAAATTCGATGATTTTTCGTACGAAACAAAATGCAAGAAAACTTGAATAAATGCAATATTATGCGACATTCTGAGATTTGAAGGCCAAATCACATATCGTGATACTACATGAAATAGTATCAAAATATTGGTAAAAATGAATATATTTACGTAATATCAAACTACATGATTAACGTGAAAAAGTCACTATTTTACCATATTTGAGTATTTTAAATTCAAATCATAGAGCGAGGTTTCGTATTATTTAGATCCAAGAAAAGACATATGACAATGTTGTTTCCAATACAAATGATAAAAAACAATGTGTTTTCATTAGAATTAACTAAAATTTTGTTGATTTTCCGTTTTTATTACCGATGGAAAATGTACACAAAAAACCGCTCTATTCCGGCTGAAACGTCGATATATGCAATAAAAACAGAACTTCTCCCCTTTTCAATATCTTACTCAGTATTTTAATGAGAAACAAATAGATGATAGAAAATGAAGTATTTAAGGATATTATCTAATCAATTATGTGTTTGCATCATTTTTATCGTATATATAATGAATTAATACCCATAAACTGAAAATTCACAAAAACGTGGAAAACGGCAAAATATTGCCTAATTCGATGATACTTTGTTTAAATCACATAGAGGAAAAGATGATGAGAAACGTCAAAATATTGTTAACTTCGATGATTTTTCGTACGAAACAAAATGCAAGAAAACTTGCTTAAAATGCAATATTATTCGACATTCTGAGATTTGAAGGCCAAATCACATATCGTGATACTACATGAAATAGTATCGATATATTGGTAAAAATGAATATATTTACGTAATATCAAACTACATGAAAAACGTGAAAAAAGTCACTATTTTGCCATATATGAGGATTTTAACTTCAAATCATAGAGCGAGGTTTCGTGTTATTTAGATCCAAGAAAAGACATATGACATATATCTTTTCATATGATATTGAAGACATATGATGTTGTTTCCAATGCAAATGATAAAACCAATGTGTTTTCATTAGAATTAACTAAAATGTTCCTGATTTTCCATTTATATTACCGATGGAAGATGTACACGTAAAACCGTTCTAATCCGGCTGAAACGTCGATATATGCAATAAAAACCGAACTTCTCACCTATTCAATATCCTACACAGTATTTTAACGAGAAACAAATGGTTGATTGAAAATGAAGTATTTAAGGTTAATTTCTAATCAATTATGTGTTTGCAACATTTTTATCGTATATTTAATGAATTAATAACAATTAACTGAAAATTCACAAAAACGTGGAAAAATGGCAAAATATTGTTTAATTAGGTGATATTTTGTTTAAATCACATAAAGGAAAAGGGGATGATAAACGTCAAAATATTGCTAAATTCGATGATTTTTCGTACGAAACAAAATGCAAGAAAACTTGCTTAAAATGCAATATTATGCGACATTCTGAGATTTGAAGGCCAAATCACATATCGTGATACTACATGAAATAGTATCGAAATATTGGTAAAAATGAATATATTTACGTAATATCAAACTGCATGATTAACGTAAAAAAGTCACTATTTTACCATATTTGAGGATTTTACCTTCAAATCATAGAGCGAGGTTTCATATTATTTAGATCCAAGAAAAGACATGACAATGTTGTTTCCAATACAAATGGTAAAAATCAATGTGTTTTCATAAGAATTAACTAAAATGTTCCTGATTTTCCGTTTATATTACCGATGAAAGATGTACACGAAAACCGCTCTATTCCGGCTGAAACGTCGATATATGCAATAAAAACAGAACTTCTCCCCTTTTATCTTACTTTACCCTTTTTATCTTTTGTCTGAGTAATATCTTACTCAGTATTTTAACGAGAAACAAATAGTTGATTGAAAATGAAGTATTTAAGGTTATTATCTAATCAATTATGTGTTTGCATCATTTTTATCGTATATATAATGAATTAATACCCATAAACTGAAAATTCACAAAAACGTGGAAAACGGCAAAATATTGCCTAATTCGATGATATTTTGTTTAAATCACATAGAGGAAAAGAGGATGATAAACGTCAAAATATTGCTAAATTCGATGATTTTTCGTACGAAACAAAATGCAAGAAAACTTGCTAAAAATGCAATATTATGCGACATTCTGAGATTTGAAGGCCAAATCAGATATCGTGATACTACGTGAAATAGTATCGAAATATTGGTAAAAATGAATATATTTACGTAATATCAAACTACATAATTAACGTTAAAAACTCACTATTTTACCATATTTGAGGATTTTAACTACAAATCATAAAGCGAGGTTTCGTATTATTTAGATCCAAGAAAAGACATATGACAATGTTGTTTCCAATACAAATGATAAAAATCAATGTGTTTTCATTAGAATTAACTAAAATGTTCCTGATTTTCCGTTTATATTACTGATGGAAGATGTACACGAAAACCGCTCTAATCCGGCTGAAACGTCGATATATGCAATAAAAACCGAAATTCTCCCCGTTTCAATATCTTACTCATTTTTTAACGAGAAACAAATAGATGATAGAAAATGAAGTATTTAAGGATATTATTTAATCAATTATGTGTTTGCATCATTTTTATCGTATATATAATGAATTAATACCCATAAACTAAAAATTCACAAAATCGTGGAAAACGGCAAAATATTGCCTAATTCGATGATATTTTGTTAAAATCACATAGAGGAAAAGAGGATGATAAACGTCAAAATATTTCTAAATTCGATGATTTTTCGTACGAAACAAAATGCAAGAAAACTTGAATAAATGCAATATTATGCGACATTCTGAGATTTGAAGGCCAAATCACATATCGTGATACTACATGAAATAGTATCGAAATATTGGTAAACGTGAATATATTTACGTAATATCAAACTACAAGACTAACGTGAAAAAGTCACTATTTTACCATATATGAGGATTTTAACTTCAAATCATAGAGCGAGGTTTCGTATTATTTAGAAACAAGAAAAGACATATGACAATGTTGTTTCCAATACAAATGATAAAAATCAATGTGTTTTCATTAGAATTAACTAAAATGTTGTTGATTTTCCGTTTATATTACCGATGGAAAATGTACACGTAAAACCGCTCTATTCTGGCTGAAACGTCGATATATGCAATAAAAACAGAACTCCTCCCCTTTCCAATATCTTACTGAGTATTTTAACGAGAAACAAATAGCTTATTGCAAATGAAGTATTTAAGTTTTTTTCTAATCAATAATGTGTTTGCATCATTTTTATCGTATATATAATGAATTAATAACAATAAACTGAAAATTCACAAAAACGTGGAAAAATGGAAAATATTGCTTAATTCGGTGATATTTTGTTTAAATCACATAAAGGAAAAGGGCATGATAAACGTCAAAATATTGCTAAATTCGATGATTTTTCGTACGAAACAAAATGAAAGAAAACTTGCTTAAAATGCAATATTATGCGACATTCTGAGATTTGAAGGCCAAATCACATATCGTGATACTACATGAAATAGTATCGAAATATAGGTAAAAATGAATAAATTTACGTAATATCAAACTACATGATTAACGTGAAAAAGTCACTATTTTACCATATTTAAGGATTTTAACTTCAAATCATAGAGCGAGGTTTCGTATTATTTAGATCCAAGAAAAGACATATGACAATGTTGTTTCCAATACAAATGATAAAAATCAATGTGTTTTCATAAGAATTAACTAAAATGTTCCTGATTTTCCGTTTACATTACCGATGGAAGATGTACACGAAAACCGCTCTATTCCGGCTGAAACGTCGATATATGCAATAAAAACAGAACTTCTCCCTTTTTCAATAACGTACTCAGTATTTTATCGAGAAACAAATCGTTGATTGAAAATGAAGTATTTAAGGTTATTATCTAATCAATTATGTGTTTGCATCATTTTATCGTATATATAATGAATTAATACCCATAAACTGAAAATTCACAAAAACGTGGAAAACGGCAAAATATTGCCTAATTCGATGATATTTTGTTTAAATCACATAGAGGAAAAGATGATGATAAACGTCAAAATATTGTTAAATTCGATGATTTTTCGTACGAAACAAAATGCAAGAAAACTTGCTTAAAATGCAATATTATGCAACATTCTGAGATTTGAAGGCCAAATCACATATCGTGATACTACATGAAATAGTATCGATATATTGGTAAAAATGAATATATTTACGTTATATCAAACTACATGAAAAACGTGAAAAAAGTCACTATTTTACCATATTTGAGGATTTTAACTTCAAATCATAGAGCGATGTTTCGTATTATTTAGATCCAAGAAAAGACATATGACATATATCTTTTCATATGATGTTGAAGACATATGACATATATCTTTTCATATGATGTTGAAGACATATGATGTTGTTTCCAATACAAATGATAAAACCAATGTGTTTTCATTAGAATTAACTAAAATGTTCCTGATTTTCCGTTTATATTACCAATGGAAGATGTACACGTAAAACCGTTCTAATCCGGCTGAAACGTCGATATATGCAATAAAAACCGAACTTATCTCCTTTTCAATATCCTACACAGTATTTTAACGAGAAACAAATGGTTGATTGAAAATGAAGTATTTAAGGTTAATTTCTAATCAATTATGTGTTTGCATCATTTTTATCGTATATTTAATGAATTAATAACAATAAACTGAAAATTCACAAAAACGAGAAAAAATGGCAAAATATTGCTTAATTACGTGATATTTTGTTTAAATCACATAAAGGAAAAGGGGATGATAAACGTCAAAATATTGCTAAATTCGATGATTTTTCGTACGAAACAAAATGCAAGAAAACTTGCTTAAAATGCAATATTATGCGACATTCTGAGATTTGAAGGCCAAATCACATATCGTGATACTACATGAAATAGTATCGAAATATTGGTAAAAATGAATAAATTTACGTAATATCAAACTACATGATTAACGTGAAAAAGTCACTATTTTACCATATTTGAGGATTTTAACTTCAAATCATAGAGCGAGGTTTCGTATTATTTAGATCCAAGAAAAGACATATGACAATGTTGTTTCCAATACAAATGATAAAAATCAATGTGTTTTCATAAGAATTAACTAAAATGTTCCTGGTTTTCCGTTTACATTACCGATGGAAGATGTACACGAAAACCGCTCTATTCCGGCTGAAACGTCGATATATGCAATAAAAACAGAACTTCTCCCTTTTTCAATAACTTACTCAGTATTTTAACGAGAAACAAATAGTTGATTGAAAATGAAGTATTTAAGGTTATTATCTTATCAGTTATGTGTTTGCATCATTTTATCGGATATATAATGAATTAATACCCATAAACTGAAAATTCACAAAAACGTGGAAAACGGCAAAATATTGCCTAATTCGTTGGTATTTTGTTAAAATCACATAGAGGAAAAGAGGATGATAAACGTCAAAATATTTCTAAATTCGATGATTTTTCGTACGAAACAAAATGCAAGAAAACTTGAATAAATTCAATATTATGCGACATTCTGAGATTTGAAGGCCAAATCACATATCGTGATACTACATGAAATAGTATCGAAATATTGGTAAACATGAATATATTTACGTAATATCAAACTACAAGACTAACGTGAAAAAGTCACTATTTTACCATATATGAGGATTTTAACTTCAAATCATAGAGCGAGGTTTCGTATTATTTAGAATCAAGAAAAGACATATGACAATGTTGTTTCCAATACAAATGATAAAAATCAATGTGTTTTCATTAGAATTAACTAAAATGTTGTTGATTTTCCGTTTATATTACCGATGGAAAATGTACACGTAAAACCGCTCTAATCTGGCTGAAACGTCGATATATGCAATAAAAACAGAACTCCTCCCCTTTCAAATATCTTACTGAGTATTTTAACGAGAAACAAATAGTTTATTGAAAATGAAGTATTTAAGTTTTTTTCTAATCAATTATGTGTTTGTATCATTTTTATCGTATATTTATTGAATTAATAACAATAAACTGAAAATTCACAAAAACGTGGAAAAATGGAAAATATTGCTTAATTCGGTAATATTTTGTTTAAATCACATAAAGGAAAAGGGGATGATAAACGTCAAAATATTGCTAAATTCGATGATTTTTCGTACGAAACAAAATGCAAGAAAACTTGATTAAAATGCAATATTATGCGACATTCTGAGATTTGAAGGCCAAATCACATATCGTGATACTACATGAAATAGTATCGAAATATTGGTAAAAATGAATAAATTTACGTAGTATCAAACTACATGATTAACGTGAAAAAGTCACTATTTTACCATTTTTGAGGATTTTAACTTCAAATCATAGAGCAAGGTTTCGTATTATTTAGATCCAAGAAAAGACATATGACAATGTTGTTTCCAATACAAATGATAAAAATCAATGTGTTTTCATAAGAATTAACTAAAATGTTCCTGATTTTCCGTTTACATTACCGATGATCACTCTCTTCAACCTCATGTAAAGGTTGAAGAGAGTGATGCAGAGGCTTAAGAGAGTGATGCAAAGGTTGAATAGAGGGATGCAGAGGCTCATGAGAGGGATGCAGGATTTGAAGAGAGGGATGCAGAGGCTCAAGAGAGTGATGCAGAGCTTAGGAGAGGGATGCAGAGGCACAAGTGAATGATGCAGAGGCTTAAGAGAGGGATGCAGAGGCTCAAGAGAATGATGCAGAGGCTCAAGAGAGGGATGCAGAGGCTAAAGAGAGTGATGCAGAGGGTGAAGAGAGAGATGCAGAGGCTTAAGAGAGTGATGCAGAGGCTTAAGAGAGTAATGCAGAGGCTCAACAGAATGATGTAGAGGCTTAAGAGAGGGATGCAGAGGCTCAAGAGAATGATGCAGAGGCTCAAGAGAGTGATGCAAAGGATCAAGAGAGGGATGCAGAGGCTTAAGAGAGTGATTCAGAGGCTCAAGAGAGTGATGCAGAGGCTTAAGAGAGGGATGGAGAGGCTCAAGAGAGGGATGCAGAGGCCCAAGAAAGGGATGCAGAGGCTCAAGAGAGGGATGCAGAGGCTCAAGTGAGGGATGCAGTGGCACAAGAGAGGGATGCAGAGGCTCATGGAAGTGATGCAAAGGCTCAAGAGAGGGATGCAGAGCCTCTGCATGTCGCTCTTCAGCCTCTGCATCCCTCTCTTGAGCCTCTGCATCACTCTATTGAGCCTCTACATCCCTCTCTTGAGCCTCTGCATCCCTCTCTTAAGCCTCTGCATCACTCTCTTGAGCCTTTTCATCACTCTCATGAGCCTCTGCATCCCTCTCTTAATCCTTCACATCCCTCTCTTGAGCCTCTGAATCCCTCTCTTATGCCTCTGCAACACTCTCTTCAGCCTCTGCATCACTCTCTTAAGCCTCTGCATCTCTCTCTTGAGCCTCTGCATCCCTCTCATAAGCCTCCGCAACACTCTTTTCAGCCTCTGCATCACTTTCTTAAGCCTCTGCATCCCTTTCTTGAGCGTTTGCATCACTCTCTTGAAATCCTGCATCCCTCTCATGAGCCTCTGCATCCCTCTCCTGTGCCTTTGCATCACTCTCTTAAGCCTCTGCATCCCTCTCTTGTGACTCTGCATCCCTCACTTGAGCCTCTGCATCCCTCTGTTGAGCCCATGCATCCCTCTCTTGAGCCTCTGCATCCCTCTCTTGTGACTCTGCATCACTCTCTTAAACCTCTGCATCACTCACGTAATCCTCTGAATCACTCTCTTGAGCCTCTGCATCCCTCTCTTGAACTCCTGCATCCCTCTCATGAGCCTCTGCATCCTTCTATTGAGCCTTCGCATCACTCTCTTAAGCCACTGCATCCCTCTCTTGAGCCTCTGCATCACTCTCAAGAGCCTCTGCATCCCTCTCTTGTGCCTCTGCATCCCTCACTTGAGCCTCTGCATCCCTCTCTCGAGCCTCTGCATCCCTCTCTTAAGCCTCTGCATTACTCTCTTAAGCCTCTGAATCACTCTCTTAAGCCTCTGAATCACTCTCTTGAGCCTTTGCATCACTCTCTTGAGCCCCTGCATCCCTCTCTCAAGCCTCTGCATCACTGTCTTAGCCTCTGCATCACACTCTTAAGCCTCTGAATTACTCTCTTGAGCCTCTGCATCCCTCTCCTAAGCCTCTGCCTCACTCTCTTAAGCCTTTGCATCACTCTCTTGAGCCTCTGCATCACTCTCTTGAGCCTCTGCATCACTCTCTTGATCCTCTGCATCACTCTCTTCAACCTCTGCATACCTCTCTTGAACTCTTCCATCCCTCTAATGAGCGTCTGCATCCTTCTCTTGAGCCTTTGCATCACTCTCTTAAGCCTCTGCATCCCTCACTTGAGCCTCTGCATCCCTCTCTTTAGCCTCTGCATCCCTCTCTTGGGCCTCTGCAACCTTCTCTTCAGCCTCTGCATCACTCTTTTAAGCCTTTGCATTACTCTCTTAAGCCTCTGCATTACTCTCTTAAGCCTCAGAATCACTCTCTTGAGCCTCTGCATCCCTCTCTTGAGCCTCTGCATCCCTCTCTTAAGCCTCTGCATCACTCTCTTGAACGTCTGCATCACTCTCTTCAGCCTCTGCATCCCTCTCTTGGGCCTCTGCATCCTTCTCTTGAACATCTGCATCCCTCTTTTAAGCCCTTGCGTCCCTCTCTCAAGCCTCTGCATCACTCTCTTGAACCTATGCATCACCATCTTAAGCCTCTGCATTACTCTCGTGAGCCTCTGCATCACTCGCTTGAGCCTCTGCATCCCTACAAAGCCTCTGTAGCACTCTCTTCAGCCTCTGTATCACTCTCTTAAGCCTCTGGATCCCTCTCTTGATCATCTGCCTCACTTTCTTAAGCCTCTGAATCACTCTCTTGAGCCCCTGCATCCCTCTCTCAAGCCTCTGCATCCCTCTCTTTAGCCTTTGCATCACTCTCTTGAGCCTCTGCATTCCTCTCTTGAGCCTCTGCATCACTCTCTTCAGCCTCTTCATCCCTCTCTTGAGCCTCTGCAACACTCTTCAGCCTCTGCATCACTCTCTCAAGCCTCTGAATCACTCTCTTGAGCCTCTGCATCCCAATCTTAAGCCTCTGCATCACTCACGTAATCCTCTGAATTACTCTCTTGATCCTCTGCATCACTCTCATGATCGTCTGCATCACTCTCTTGAGCCTCTGCATCACTCTCTTGAGCCTCTCTATCACTCTCTTGAGGCTCTGTATCACACTCTTGAGCCTCTGCATCATTCTCTTAAACCTCTGCATCTCTCTCTTGATTCTCTGCATCCCTCTCTTGAGCCTCTGCAACACTCTCTTCAGCCTCTGCATCACTCTCTTAAGCCTCTGAATCCCTCTCTTGAGGCCTCTACACAACTCTCTCGAGTCTCTGCATCACTCTCTTGATCCTCTGCATCACTCTCTTGAGCCTCTGAATCACTCTCATAAGCCTCTGCATCACTCTCGTAAGCCTCTGAATCACTCTCTTGAGCCTCAGTATCACTCTCCTGAGCCCCTGCATCCCTCTCTTGAGCCTCTGCATCACTCGCTTAAGCCTCTGCATCCCTCCCTTGATTCTCTGCATCACTCTCTAGAGCCTCTGCATCATACTCTTGAGCACTCTCTTGAGGAGTTCAAGAGAGAGATGCAAAGGCTCAAGAAAGGGATGCAGAGGCTTACGAAAGTGATGCAGAGGCTCAAAAAAGGATGCAGAGGCTCAAGAGAGTGATGCAGAGGCTGAAGAGAGTGATGCAGACGTTCAAGAGTGTGATGCAGAGGCTCAAGAGAGTGATGCAGAGGCTTAAGAGAGGGATGGAGAGGCTCAAGAGAGGGATGCAGAGGCCCAAGAAAGGGATGCAGAGGCTCAAGAGAGGGATGCAGAGGCTCAAGTGAGGGATGCAGTGGCACAAGAGAGGGATGCAGAGGCTCATGGAAGTGATGCAAAGGCTCAAGAGAGGGATGCAGAGCCTCTGCATGTCGCTCTTCAGCCTCTGCATCCCTCTCTTGAGCCTCTGCATCACTCTATTGAGCCTCTACATCCCTCTCTTGAGCCTCTGCATCCCTCTCTTAAGCCTCTGCATCACTCTTTTGAGCCTTTGCATCACTCTCATGAGCCTCTGCATCCCTCTCTTAATCCTTCACATCCCTCTCTTGAGCCTCTGCATCCCTCTCTTATGCCTCTGCAACACTCTCTTCAGCCTCTGCATCACTCTCTTAAGCCTCTGCATCTCTCTCTTGAGCCTCTGCATCCCTCTCATAAGCCTCCGCAACACTCTTTTCAGCCTCTGCATCACTTTCTTAAGCCTCTGCATCCCTTTCTTGAGCCTTTGCATCACTCTCTTGAAATCCTGCATCCCTCTCATGAGCCTCTGCATCCCTCTCCTGAGCCTTTGCATCACTCTCTTAAGCCTCTGCATCCCTCTCTGGTGACTCTGCATCCCTCACTTGAGCCTCTGCATCCCTCTGTTGAGCCCATGCATCCCTCTCTTGAGCCTCTGCATCCCTCTCTTGTGACTCTGCATCACTCTCTTAAACCTCTGCATCACTCACGTAATCCTCTGAATCACTCTCTTGAGCCTCTGCATCCCTCTCTTGAACTCCTGCATCCCTCTCATGAGCCTCTGCATCCTTCTATTGAGCCTTCGCATCACTCTTAAGCCACTGCATCCCTCTCTTGAGCCTCTGCATCACTCTCAAGAGCCTCTGCATCCCTCTCTTGTGCCTCTGCATCCCTCACTTGAGCCTCTGCATCCCTCTCTCGAGCCTCTGCATCCCTCTCTTAAGCCTCTGCATCACTCTCTTAAGCCTCTGAATCACTCTCTTAAGCCTCTGAATCACTCTCTTGAGCCTTTGCATCACTCTCTTGAGCCCCTGCATCCCTCTCTCAAGCCTCTGCATCACTGTCTTAGCCTCTGCATCACACTCTTAAGCCTCTGAATTACTCTCTTGAGCCTCTGCATCCCTCTCCTAAGCCTCTGCCTCACTCTCTTAAGCCTTTGCATCACTCTCTTGAGCCTCTGCATCACTCTCCTGAGCCTCAGCATCACTCTCTTGATCCTCTGCATCACTCTCTTCAACCTCTGCATACCTCTCTTGAACTCTTCCATCCCTTTAATGAGCGTCTGCATCCTTCTCTTGAGCCTTTGCATCACTCTCTTAAGCCTCTGCATCCCTCACTTGAGCCTCTGCATCCCTCTCTTTAGCCTCTGCATCCCTCTCTTGGGCCTCTGCAACCTTCTCTTCAGCCTCTGCATCCCTCTTTTAAGCCTTTGCATTACTCTCTTAAGCCTCTGCATCACTCTCTTAAGCCTCAGAATCACTCTCTTGAGCCTCTGCATCCCTCTCTTAAGCCTCTGCATCCCTCTCTTAAGCCTCTGCATCACTCTCTTGAACGTCTGCATCACTCTCTTCAGCCTCTGCATCCCTCTCTTGGGCCTCTGCATCCTTCTCTTGAACCTCTGCATCCCTCTTTTAAGCCCTTGCGTCCCTCTCTCAAGCCTCTGCATCACTCTCTTGAACCTCTGCATCACCATCTTAAGCCTCTGCATTACTCTCGTGAGCCTCTGCATCACTCGCTTGAGCCTCTGCATCCCTACAAAGCCTCTGTAGCACTCTCTACAGCCTCTGTATCACTCTCTTAAGCCTCTGGATCCCTCTCTTGATCATCTGCCTCACTTTCTTAATCCTCTGAATCACTCTCTTGAGCCCCTGCATCCCTCTCTCAAGCCTCTGCATCCCTCTCTTTAGCCTTTGCATCACTCTCTTGAGCCTCTGCATTCCTCTCTTGAGCCTCTGCATCACTCTCTTCAGCCTCTTCATCCCTCTATTGAGCCTCTGCAACACTCTCTTCAGCCTCTGCATCACTCTCTCAAGCCTCTGAATCACTCTCTTGAGCCTCTGCATCCCAATCTTAAGCCTCTGCATCACTCACGTAATCCTCTGAATTACTCTCTTGATCCTCTGCATCACTCTCATGATCGTCTGCATCACTCTCTTGAGCCTCTGCATCACTCTCTTGAGCCTCTCTATCACTCTCTTGAGGCTCTGTATCACACTCTTGAGCCTCTGCATCATTCTCTTAAACCTCTGCATCTCTCTCTTGATTCTCTGCATCCCTCTCTTGAGCCTCTGCAACACTCTCTTCAGCCTCTGCATCACTCTCTTAAGCCTCTGAATCCCTCTCTTGAGGCCTCTACACAACTCTCTCGAGTCTCTGCATCACTCTCTTGATCCTCTGCATCACTCTCTTGAGCCTCTGAATCACTCTCATAAGCCTCTGCATCACTCTCGTAAGCCTCTGAATCACTCTCTTGAGCCTCAGTATCACTCTCCTGAGCACCTGCATCCCTCTCTTGAGCCTCTGCATCACTCGCTTAAGCCTCTGCATCCCTCCCTTGATTCTCTGCATCACTCTCTAGAGCCTCTGCATCATACTCTTGAGCACTCTCTTGAGGAGTTCAAGAGAGAGATGCAAAGGCTCAAGAAAGGGATGCAGAGGCTTACGAAAGTGATGCAGAGGCTCAAAAAAGGATGCAGAGGCTCAAGAGAGTGATGCAGAGGCTGAAGAGAGTGATGCAGACGTTCAAGAGTGTGATGCAGAGGCTCAAGAGAGTGATGCAGAGGCTTAAGAGAGGGATGGAGAGGCTCAAGAGAGGGATGCAGAGGCCCAAGAAAGGGATGCAGAGGCTCAAGAGAGGGATGCAGAGGCTCAAGTGAGGGATGCAGTGGCACAAGAGAGGGATGCAGAGGCTCATGGAAGTGATGCAAAGGCTCAAGAGAGGGATGCAGAGCCTCTGCATGTCGCTCTTCAGCCTCTGCATCCCTCTCTTGAGCCTCTGCATCACTCTATTGAGCCTCTACATCCCTCTCTTGAGCCTCTGCATCCCTCTCTTAAGCCTCTGCATCACTCTTTTGAGCCTTTGCATCACTCTCATGAGCCTCTGCATCCCTCTCTTAATCCTTCACATCCCTCTCTTGAGCCTCTGCATCCCTCTCTTATGCCTCTGCAACACTCTCTTCAGCCTCTGCATCACTCTCTTAAGCCTCTGCATCTCTCTCTTGAGCCTCTGCATCCCTCTCATAAGCCTCCGCAACACTCTTTTCAGCCTCTGCATCACTTTCTTAAGCCTCTGCATCCCTTTCTTGAGCCTTTGCATCACTCTCTTGAAATCCTGCATCCCTCTCATGAGCCTCTGTATCCCTCTCCTGAGCCTTTGCATCACTCTCTTAAGCCTCTGCATCCCTCTCTGGTGACTCTGCATCCCTCACTTGAGCCTCTGCATCCCTCTGTTGAGCCCATGCATCCCTCTCTTGAGCCTCTGCATCCCTCTCTTGTGACTCTGCATCACTCTCTTAAACCTCTGCATCACTCACGTAATCCTCTGAATCACTCTCTTGAGCCTCTGCATCCCTCTCTTGAACTCCTGCATCCCTCTCATGAGCCTCTGCATCCTTCTATTGAGCCTTCGCATCACTCTTAAGCCACTGCATCCCTCTCTTGAGCCTCTGCATCACTCTCAAGAGCCTCTGCATCCCTCTCTTGTGCCTCTGCATCCCTCACTTGAGCCTCTGCATCCCTCTCTCGAGCCTCTGCATCCCTCTTTTAAGCCTCTGCATCACTCTCTTAAGCCTCTGAATCACTCTCTTGAGCCTTTGCATCACTCTCTTGAGCCCCTGCATCCCTCTCTCAAGCCTCTGCATCACTGTCTTAGCCTCTGCATCACACTCTTAAGCCTCTGAATTACTCTCTTGAGCCTCTGCATCCCTCTCCTAAGCCTCTGCCTCACTCTCTTAAGCCTTTGCATCACTCTCTTGAGCCTCTGCATCACTCTCTTGAGCCTCAGCATCACTCTCTTGATCCTCTGCATCACTCTCTTCAACCTCTGCATACCTCTCTTGAACTCTTCCATCCCTCTAATGAGCGTCTGCATCCTTCTCTTGAGCCTTTGCATCACTCTCTTAAGCCTCTGCATCCTTCACTTGAGCCTCTGCATCCCTCTCTTTAGCCTCTGCATCCCTCTCTTGGGCCTCTGCAACCTTCTCTTCAGCCTCTGCATCCCTCTTTTAAGCCTTTGCATTACTCTCTTAAGCCTCTGCATCACTCTCTTAAGCCTCAGAATCACTCTCTTGAGCCTCTGCATCCCTCTCTTAAGCCTCTGCATCCCTCTCTTAAGCCTCTGCATCACTCTCTTAAGCCTCAGAATCACTCTCTTCAGCCTCTGCATCCCTCTCTTGGGCCTCTGCATCCTTCTCTTGAACCTCTGCATCCCTCTTTTAAGCCCTTGCGTCCCTCTCTCAAGCCTCTGCATCACTCTCTTGAACCTCTGCATCACCATCTTAAGCCTCTGCATTACTCTCGTGAGCCTCTGCATCACTCGCTTGAGCCTCTGCATCCCGACAAAGCCTCTGTAGCACTCTCTTCAGCCTCTGTATCACTCTCTTAAGCCTCTGGATCCCTCTCTTGATCATCTGCCTCACTTTCTTAAGCCTCTGAATCACTCTCTTGAGCCCCTGCATCCCTCTCTCAAGCCTCTGCATCCCTCTCTTTAGCCTTTGCATCACTCTCTTGAGCCTCTGCATTCCTCTCTTGAGCCTCTGCATCACTCTCTTCAGCCTCTTCATCCCTCTCTTGAGCCTCTGCAACACTCTCTTCAGCCTCTGCATCACTCTCTCAAGCCTCTGAATCACTCTCTTGAGCCTCTGCATCCCAATCTTAAGCCTCTGCATCACTCACGTAATCCTCTGAATTACTCTCTTGATCCTCTGCATCACTCTTATGATCGTCTGCATCACTCTCTTGAGCCTCTGCATCACTCTCTTGAACCTCCCTATCACTCTCTTGAGTCTCTGTATCACACTCTTGAGCCTCTGCATCATTCTCTTAGGCCTCTGCATCTCTCTCTTGATTCTCTGCATCCCTCTCTTGAGCCTCTGCAACACTCTCTTCAGCCTCTGCATCACTCGCTTAAGCCTCTGAATCCCTCTCTTGAGGCCTCTGCACAACTCTCTCGAGTCTCTGCATCACTCCCTTGATTCTCTGCATCACTCTCGTTAGCCTCTGAATCACTCTCTTGAGCCCCTGCATCCCTCCCTTGAGCCTCTGCATCACTCGCTTAAGCCTCTGCATCCCTCCGTTTATTCTCTGCATCACTCTCTAGAGCCTCTGCATCATACTCTTGAGCACTCTCTTGAGGAGTTCAAGAGAGAGATGCAAAGGCTCAAGGGATGCAGAGGCTTACGAAAGTGATGCAGAGGCTCAAAAAAGGATGCAGATGCCCAAGAGAGTGATGCAGAGGCTGAAGAGAGTGATGCAGACGTTCAAGAGAGTGATGCAGAGGCTCAAGAGAGTGATGCAGAGGCTTAAGAGAGAGATGCAGAGGCTCAAGAGAGGGATGCAGAGGCCCAAGAGAGGGATGCAGAGGCTCAAGAGAGGGATGCAGAGGCTCAAGTGAGGGATGCAGTGGCACAAGAGAGGGATGCAGAGCCTCATGAAAGTGATGCAAAAGCCCAAGAGAGGGATGCAGAGCCTCTGCATCTCTCTCTTCAGCCTCTGCATCCCTCTCTTGAGCCTCTGCATCACTCTCTTGAGCCTCTACATCCCTCTCTTGAGCCTCTGCATCCCTCTCTTAAGCCTCTGCATCACTCTCTTGAGCCTTTGCATCACTCTCATGAGCCTCTGCATCCCTCTCTTAATCCTTTACATCCCTCTCTTGAGCCTCTGCATCCCTCTCTTATGCCTCTGCAACACTCTTTTCAGCCTCTGCATCACTCTCTTAAGCGTCTGCATCTCTCTCTTGAGCCTTTGCATCACTCTCTTGAAATCCTGCATCCCTCGCATGAGCCTCTGCATCCCTCTCCTGAGCCTTTGCATCACTCTTAAGCCTCTGCATCCCTCTCTTGAGCCTCTACGTCACTCTCAAGAGCCTCTGCATCCCTCTCTTGTGACTCTGCATCCCTCACTTGAGCCTCTGCATCCCTCTCTTGAGCCCATGCATCCCTCTCTTGAGCCTCTGCATCCCTCTCTTGTGACTCTGCATCACTCTCTTAAGCCTCGGCATCACTCACGTAATCCTCTGAATCACTCTCTTGAGCCTCTGCATCCCTCTCTTGAACTCCTGCATCCCTCTCATGAGCCTCTGTATCCTTCTATTGAGCCTTCGCATCACTCTCTTAAGCCACTGCATCCCTCTCTTGAGCATTTGCATCACTCTCAAGAGCCTCTGCATCCGTCTCTTGTGCCTCTGCATCCCTCACTTGAGCCTCTGCATCCCTCTCTTAAGCCTTTGCATCACTCTCTTGAGCCCCTGCATCCCTCTCTCAAGCCTCTGCATCACTGTCTTGAGCCTCTGCATCACACTCTTAAGCCTCTGCATTACTCTCTTGAGCCTCTGCATCCCTCTCCTAAGCCTCTGCCTCACTCTCTTAAGCCTTTGCATCACTCTCTTGAGCCTCTGCATCACTCTATTGAGCCTCTGCATCACTCTCTTGATCCTCTACATCACTCTCTTCAGCCTCTGCATACCTCTCTTGAACTCTTCCATCCCTCTAATGAGCTTCTGCATCCTTCTCTTGAGCCTTTGCATCACTCTCTTAAGCCTCTGCATCCCTCACGTGAGCCTCTGCATCCCTCTCTTGAGTCTCTGCATCCCTCTCTTGGGCCTTTGCAACCTTCTCTTGAGCCTCTGCATCCCTCTTTTAAGCCTTTGCAATTCTCTCTTAAGCCTCTGCATCACTCTCTTAAGCCTCAGAATCACTCTCTTGAGCCTCTGCATCCCGCTCTTGAGCCTCTGCATCCCTCTCTTAAGCCTCTGCATCACTCTCTTAAGCCTCTGCATCACTCTCTTGAACGTCTGCATCACTCTCTTCAGCCTCTGCATCCCTCTCTCAAGCCTCTGCATCACTCTCTTGAGCCTCTGCATCACCATCTTAAGCCTCTGCATTACTCTCGTGAGCCTCTGCTTCACTCGCTAGAGCCTCTGCATACCTCCTAAGCCTCTGTAGCACTCTCTTCAGCCTCTGTATCACTCTCTTAAGCCTCTGGATCCCTCTCTTGTTCATCTGCCTCACTCTCTTAAGCCTCTGCATCACTCTCTTAAGCCTCTGCATCCCTCTCTTGAGCCTCTGCACCACTCTCTTCAGCCTCTTCATCCCTCTCTTGAGCCTCTGCAACACTCTCTTCAGCCTCTGCATTACTCTCTTAAGCCTTTGAATCCCTCTCTTGAGGCCTCTGCATAACTCTCTCGAGCCTCTGCATCACTCCCTTGATTCTCTGCATCACTCTCGTAAGCCTCTGCATCACTCTCTTGATCCTCTGCATCACTTTCTTGAGCCTCTGCATCACTCTCTCTAGTCTCTGCATCACTCTCTTGAGCCTCTGTCTTGAACTCCAGCATCGCTCTCATGAGCCTCTGCATCCTTCTTTTGAGCCTTCGCATCACTCTCTTTAGCCACTGCATCCCTCTCTTGAGCCTCTGCATCACTCTCAAGAGCCTCTGCATCCCTCTCTTGAGCCCATGCATCCCTCTCATGAGCCTCTGCATCCCTCACTTGAGCCTCTGCATCACACTCTTGAGCCCCTGCATCCCTCTCTCAAGCCTCTGCATCACTCTCTTAAGCCTCTGCATCACTCACGTAATCCTCTGAATCACTCTCTTGAGCCTCTGCATCCCTCTCTTGAACTCCTGCATCCCTCTCATGAGCCTCTGCATCCTTCTATTGAGCCTTCGCATCACTCTTTTAAGCTACTGCTCTTAAGCCTCTGCAGTTGCAGAGGCTTAAGGATCAAGAGGAGTGATGCAGAGGCTGCAGAGAGAAATGCAGAGGCTAAAGAGAGTGATGCAGAGGCTCAAGAGAGTGATGCAGAGGCTCAAAAAAATGATGTAGAGGCTTTAGAGAAGGATGTAGAGGCTCAAGAGAATGATGCAGAGGCTCAGGAGAGTGATGCAGAGGATCAAGAGAGGGATGCAGAGGTTTAAGAGAGTGATGCAGAGGCTCAAGAGAGTGATGCAGAGGCTCATGAGAGTGATGCAGAGGCTCAAGAGAGGGATGCAGAGGCTTAAGAGAGTGATGCGGAGGCCGAAGAGAGTGATTCAGAGGCTTAAGAGAGTGATACAGAGGCTTAAGAGAGTGTTGCATAGGCTTAATAGAGAGATGCAGAGCCTCAAGAGAGTGATGCAGAGGCTAAAAAGAGTTATGCAGAGGCTTAAGAGAGTTATGCAGAGGCTTAAGAGAGTGATGCAGAGGCTTAAGAGAGGGATTCAGAGGATGAAGAGAGTAATGCCGTGGCTCAAGGGAATGATGTAGAGGTTTACGAGAGGGATGCAGAGGCTCAAGAGAATGATGTTGAGGCTTAAGAGAGGGATGCAGAGGCTCAAGAGAATGATGCAGAGGCTCAAGAGAGTGATGCAGAGGATCAAGAGAGTAATGCAGAGGCTGAAGAGAGAAATGCAGAGGCTAAAGAGAGTGATGCAGAGTCTCAAGAGAAGGATGTAGAGGCTCAAGAGAATGATGCAGAGGCTCAGGAGAGTGATGCAGAGGATCAAGAGAGGGATGCAGAGGTTTAAGAGAGTGATGCAGAGGCTCGAGAGAGTTATGCAGAGGCCTCAAGAGAGGGATTCAGAGGCTCAAGAGAGGGGTGCAGAGGCTCAAGAGAGTGATGCAGAGGCTTAATAGAGGGATGCTAAGGCTCAAGAGAATGATGTAGAGGCTTAAGAGAGTGAGGCAGAGGCTTACGAGAGTGATGCAGAGGCTTACGAGAGTGATGCAGAGGCTAAAGAGAATGATGCAGAGGATTATGAGAGGGATAAAAAGGCTAAAGAGAATGATGCAGAGGCTTAAGAGAGGGATGCAGAGGCTCAAGAGAGTGATGGAGATGCTCAAGAAAGTGATGCAGAGGCTCAACAGAGTGATTCAGATGCTTACGAGAGTGATGCAGAGGCTTAAGAGAGTGATGCAGAGGCTTAGGAGAGGGATGCAGAGGCTCAAGAGAGGGATGCAGAGGCTCATGAGAGGGATGCAGGGGCTCAAGAGAGGGATGAAGAGGCTAGAGTGAGGGAAGCAGAGGCACAAGAGAGGGATGCAGAAGCTCCTGAGAGTGACGCAGAGGCTCAAGAGAGGGATGCAGAGGCTCAAGAGAGTGATTCAGAGGCTTACGAGAGTAATGCAGAGGCTTAAGAGAGTGATGCAGAGGCTTAAGAAAATGATGTAGAGGCTCAAAAGAGGGATGCAGAGGCTTAAAAGGGTGATGCAGAAGCCTCAAGAGAGGGATTCAGAGGCTTAAGAGAGGGGTGCAGAGGCTCAAGAGAGTGATGCAGAGGCTTAAGAGAGGGATGCTGAGGCTCAAGAGAATGATGCAGAGGCTTAAGAGAGTGAGGCAGAGGCCTACGAGAGTGATGCAGAGGCTTAGGAGAGTGATGCAGAGGCTAAAGAGAATGATGCAGAGGATTAAGAGAGGGATGCAGAGGCTAAAGAGAATGGTGCAGAGGCTTAAGAGAGGGATGCAGAGGCTCAAGAGAGTGTTGTAGAGGCTCAGGAAAGTGATGCAGAGGCTCAACAGAGTGATTCAGATGCTTACGAGAGTGATGCAGAGGCTTAAGAGAGTGATGAAGAGGCTTTGGAGAGGGATGCAGAGGCTAAAGAGAATGGTGCACAGGCTTAAGAGAGCGATGCAGAGGCTCAAGAAAGTGATGCAGAGGCTCGACAGAGTGATTCAGAAGCATACGAGAGTGATGCAGAGGCTTAAGAGAGTGATGAAGAGGCTTAGGAGAGGGATGCAGAGGCTCAAGAGAGGGATGCAGAGGCTCAAGAGCGGGAAAGAGAGGGATGCAGAGGCTCAAGAGCGGGAAAGAGAGGGATGCAGAGGCTCAAGAGCGGGAAAGAGAGGGATGCAGAGGTTTAAGAGAGTGATGCAGAGGCTCAAGAGAGCATTGCAGAGGCTCAAGAGAGTGATGCAGAGACTCATGAGAGTGATGCAGAGGCTCAAGAGAGGGATGCAGAGGCTCAAGAGAGTGATGCAGATAATTAATAGAGGGATGCAGAGGCTCAAGAGAGTGATGCAGAGGCTTAAGAGAGGGATGCAAAGGCTCAAGAGAGGGATGCTGAGGCTCCAGAGAAAGATGCAGAGGATCAAGAGAGTGATGCAGAGGCTCAAGAGAGAAAGGCAGAGGCTTAAGAGAGTGATGCAAAGGCTCAAGAGAGTGAAGCAGAGGCTCAAGAGAGTGATGCAGAGGATCAAGTGAGTGATGCAGGGGCTCAAGAGAATGATGTAGAGGCTTAAGCGAGGGATGCAGAAGCTTAAGAGTTTGATGCAGGGGCTCAAGAGAGTGATGCAGTGAATAAAGAGAGGGATGCAGAGGCTTAAGAGAGTGATGCAGAGCCTCAAGAGAGTGATGCAGAGCCTCAAGAGAGTGATAGAGAGGCTCAAGAGAGTGATGCAGAGGCTCAAGAGAGTGATGCAGACGACCAAGAGAGTGATGCTGAGGTTCACGAGAGTGATGCAGAGGATCAAGAGAGGGAAGCAAAGGCTTAAGAAAGTGCTGCAGAAGCTGAAGAGAGTGATGCAGAGGCTAAATAGAATGATGCAGAGGATCAAGAGAGGGAAGCAGAGGCTTAATAGAGTGATGCAGAGGCTGAAGAGAGTGATGCAGAGGCTTAAGAGAGTGAGGCAGAGGGTTAAGAGAGGGTTGCAGAGGATTAAGAGAGGGATGCAGAGGCTCAAGAGAGTGATTCAGAGGCTTACGAGAGTGATGCAGAGGTTCAAGAGAGTGATGCAGAGGATTAATAGCGTGATGCAGAGGCTTAAGAAAGTGAGGCACAGGCTTAGGAGAGGGATGCAGAGGCTCAAGGGTGTAATGCAGAGGCTGAAGAGGGAGATGCAGATGCTTAAGAGAGTGATGCAGAGGCTCAAGAGAGTGATGCAGGGGCTCAAGAGAGTGATGCAGGGGCTCAAGAGAATGATGTAGAGGCTTAGGAGAAGGATGTAGAGGCTCAAGAGAATGATGCAGAGGCTCAAGAGAGTGATGCAGAGGATCAAGAGAGGGATGCAGAGGTTTAAGAGAGTGATGCAGAGGCTCAAGAGAGTGATGGAAAGGCTCAAGAGAGTGATGCAGAGACTCAAGAGAGTGATGCAGAGGCTCAAGAGAGGGATGCAGAGGCTCAAGAGAATGATGTAGAGGCTTAATAGAGGGATGCAGAGGCTCAAGAGAATGATGCAGAGGCTCAAGAGAGTGATGCAGAGAATCAAGAGAGTGATGCAGAGGCTGAAGAGAGAGATGCAGAGGCTTCAGAGAGTGATGCAGAGGCTCAAGAGAGTGATGCAGAGGCTCAAGAGAGGGATGCAGAGGCTCAGGAGAATGATGTAGAGGCTTAGAAGAAGGATGTAGAGGCTCAAGAGAATGATGCAGAGGCTCAAGAGCGTGATGCAGAGGATTAAGAGAGGGATGCAGAGCTTTAAGAGAGTGATGCAGAGGCTCAAGAGAGTGATGCAGAGGCTCAAGAGAGTGATGCAGAGACACAAGAGAGTGATGCAGAGGCACAAGAGAGGGATGCAGAGGCACAAGAGACTGATGCAGAGGATTAATAGAGGGATGCAGAGGCTCAAGAGAATGATGCAGAGACTCAAGAGAGTGCTGGAAAAGGCTCAAGAGAGACTGATGCTGAGGCTCTAGAGAGGGATGCAGAGGATCAAGAGAGTGATGCAGAGGCTCTAGAGAGAAAGGCAGAGGCTTAAGAGAGTGATGCAGAGGCTCACGAGAGTGAGGCAGAGGCTCAAGAGAATGATGTAGAGGCTTAGGAGAGGGATGCAGAGGCTCAGGAGTATGATGCAGAGGCTCAAGAGAGTGATGCAGGGAATCAAGAGAGAAATGCAAAGGCTTAAGAGAGCGATGCAGAGGCTCAAGAGAGTGATGCAGAGCCTCAAGAGAGTGATAGAGAGGCTCAAGAGAGTGATGCAGAGGATACAGAGAGTGATGCAGACTATCAAGAGAGTGATGCAGAAGCCCAAGAGAGTGATGCAGAGGATCAAGGGAGAGAAGCAGAGGCTTAAGAGAGTGATGCAGAGGCTGAAGAGAGTGATGCAGAGGCTCTAGAGAGTGATGCAGAGGCTTAAGAGAGTGATGCAGAGGCTTAACAGAGGGATGCAGAGGCTTAAGAGAAGGATGCAGAGGCTCAAGAGAGTGATTCAGAGGCTTACGAGAGTGATGCAGAGAATCAAGTGAGTGATGCAGAGGCTCGAGAGAGTTATGCAGAGGCCTCAAGAGAGGGATTCAGAGGCTTAAAAGAGTGATGCAGAGGCTGAAGGGAGTGCTGAAGAGGCTTAGGAGAGGGATGCAGAGGCTCAAGAGAGTAATGCAGATGCTTATGAGGGTGATGCAGAGGCTCAAGAGAGTGATGGAGAGGCTTGAGAGAGGGATGCAGAGGCTTAAGAGAGTGAGGCAGAGGCTTAGGAGAGCGATGCAGAGGCTGAAGAGAGTAATGCAGAGGCTTAAGAGGGTGATGCAGAGGCTCAAGAGAGTGATGGAGAGGCTTGAGAGAGGGATGCAGGGGCTCAAGAGAGTGATGCAGAGGCTCAGGAGAGTGATACAGAGGCTTAAGAGATTGATGCAGAGGCTTAAGAGAGGGATGCAGAGGCTCAGGAGAGGGATGCAGAGGCTGAAGTGAGGGATGCAGAGGCACTAGAGAGGGATGCAGAGGCTCTTGAGAGTGATGCAGAGGCTCAAGAGAGGGATGCAGTAGGCTTAAGAGAGTGATGCAAAGGCTCAAGAGAGGGATGCAGAGGCTCATGAGAGGCATTCAGGAGTTCAAGAGAGGGATGCAGAGGCTCGAGAGAGTGATTCAGAGGCTTACGAGAGTGGTGCAGAGGCTTAATAGAGTGATGCAGAGGCTTAAGAGAGGGATGCAGAGGCTCAAGCGAGGGATGCAGAAGCTCAAGAGAGGGATTCAGGGGGCTTAAGAGAGGGATGCAGAGGCTCAAGTGAGGGATGCAGAAGCACAAGAGAGGGATGCAGAGGCTCTTGAGAGTGACGCAGAGGCTCAAGAGAGAGATGCAGAGGCCTAAGAGAGTGATGCAAATCTCACGAGAGGGATGCAGAGGCTCATGAGAGGTATGCAGGAGTTCAAGAGAGTGATGCAAAGGCTCAAGAAAGGGATGCAGTGGCTTACCAAAGTGATGCAGGGGCTCAAAAAAAAGATGCAGAGCCTGAAGAGAGTGATGCAGAGGCTGAAGAGAGTGTTGCAGAGGCTTAAGAGAGTGATGCAGAGGCTTAAGAGAGGGATGCAGAGGCTCAAGCGAGGGATGCAGAAGCTCAAGAGAGGGATTCAGGGGCTTAAGAGAGGGATGCAGAGGCTCAAGTGAGGGATGCAGAGGCACAAGAGAGGGATGCAGAGGCTCTTGAGAGTGACGTAGAGGCTCAAGAGAGAGATGCAGAGGCCTAAGAGAGTGATGCAAAGGCTCAGGAGAGGGATGCAGAGGCTCATGAGAGGCATGCAGGAGTTCAAGAGAGTGATGCAAAGGCTCAAGAAAGGGATGCAGTGGCTTACGAAAGTGATGCAGGGGCTCAAAAAAAAGATGCAGAGGCTGAAGAGAGTGATGCAGAGGCTGAAGAGAGTGTTGCAGAGGCTTAAGAGAGGGATGCAGAGGCTCAAGAGAGGGATGCAGAGGCTTAAGAGAGTGATGCAGAGGCTGAAAAGAGTGTTGCAGAGGCTTAGGAGAAGGATGCTGAGGCTCAAGAGAGTGATGCAAAGGCTCAAGAGAGTGATGCAGAGGCTGAAAAGAGTGTTGCAGAGTCATAAGAGAGGGATGTAGAGGCTTAGGAGATTGATGCAGAGGCTGAAGAGAGTGTTGCAGAGGCATAAGAGAGGGATGCAGAGGCTCAAGAGAGTGATGTAAAGGCTCAAGAGAGTGATGCAGAGGCTTAAGAGAGGGATGCAGAGGCACAAGAGAGGGATATAGAGGCTCAAGAGACTGATGCAGAGGCTCAAGAGTGGGATGCAGAGCCTGAAGAGAGAGATCCAGAGGTTTAAGAGAGTGATGTAGAGGTTGAAGAGAGTGATTCAGAGGCACAAGAGAATGATGTAGAGGCTTAAGAGAGGGATGCAGATTCTCAAGAGAATGATGCAGGGGCTCAAGAGAGTGATACAGAGGCTTAAGAGAGGGATGCAGAGGATCATTTTTATCGTATATTTAATGAATTAATAACAATAAACTGAAAATTCTCAAAAACGTGGATAAACGGATAAATATTGCCTAATTCGATGATATTTGGTTTAAATCACATAAAGGAAAAGGGGATGATAAAGGTCAAAATATTGCTAAATTCGATGATTTTTAGTACGGAACAAAATGCAAGAAAACTTGCTTAAATGCAATATTATGCGAAAATCTGAGATTTGAAGGCCAAATCTCATATCGTGATACAACATGAAATTGTATCGAAATATTGGTAAAAATGAATATATTTACGTAATATCAAACTACATGAAAAACGTGAAAGAAGTCATTATTATACCAAATTTGAGAAATTTAACTTTGAATCATAGAGCGACGTTTCGTATTTTTTAGACCCTAGAAAAGACTTATAAAGATGTTGCTTCCAATACAAATGATTAAAATCAATGTGTTTTCATTAAAATTAACTAAAATGTTCCTGATTTTCGGTTTATATTACCGATGGAAGATGTACACGTAAAACTGTTCTAATCCGGCTGAAACGTCGATATATGCAATAAAAACACAACTTCTCCCCTTTTCAATATCTTACTCAGTATTTTAACGAGAAACGAATAGATGAATGAAAATGAAGTATTTAAGGTTATTTCCTGATCAATTATGTTTTTGCATAATTTTTATCGTATATTTAATGAATTAATAACAATAAACTGAAAATTCACAAAAACGTGGAAAAACGGCAAAATATTCCCTAATTCGATGATATTTTATTTAAATCGCATAAAGGAAAAGGGGATGATAAAGGTCAAAATATTGCTAAATTCGATGATTTTTAGTACAAAACAAAATGCAAGAAAACTTGCTTAAAAATGCAAAATTTGCGAAATTCTGAGATTTGAAGGCCAAATCACATATCGTGAGAAAACATGAAGTAGTATCGAAATATTGGTAAAAACGAATATATTTACGTATAATCACACTACATGAATAACGTGAAAAAAGTCACTATATTACCATATTTGAGGATTTTAACTTCAAATCATAGAGCGAGGTTTCGTATTATTTAGATCCAAGAAAAGACATATGACAATGTTGTTTCTAATACAAATGATAAAATTTAATGTGTTTTCGTTAGAATTAACTAAAATGTTCCTGATTTTCCGTTTATATTACCGATGAAAATGTACACGTAAAACCGCTCTAATCCGGCTGAAACGTCGATATATGTAATTAAACAGAACTTCTCCCCCTTTTCAATATCTTACTCAGTATTTTAACGAGAAAGAAATAGTTGATTGAAAATGGAGTGTTTAAGGTTAATTTCTAATCAATTATGTGTTTGCATTTTTTTTATCGTATATTTAATGAATTAATAACAATAACTGAAAATTTACAAAAACGTGGAAAAACCGCAAAATATTGCCTAATTCGATGATATTTTGTTTATATCACATAAATGAAAAGGGGATGATAAACGTCAAAATATTGCTGAATTCGATGATTTTTAGTACGGAACAAAATGCAAGAAAACTTGCTTAAATGCAATATTATGCGAAAATCTGAGATTTGAAGGCCAAATCACATATCGTGATACTACATGAAATAGTATCGAAATATTGGTAAAAAGAATATATTTACGTAATATCAAACTACATGAAAAACGTGAAAAAAGTCATTATTATACCAAATATGAGGATTTTAACTTCGAATCATAGAGCTACGTTTCAAAATTTTTAGACCCTAGAAAAGACGTATAAAGATGTTGCTTCTAATACAAATGATAAAAATCAATGTGTTTTCATTAAAATTAACTAAAATGTTCCTGATTTTTGGTTTATATTACCGATGGAAGATGTACACGTAAACCCGTTCTAATTCGGCTGAAACGTCGATATATGCAATAAAAACAGAACTTCTCCCCTTTTCAATATCATACTCAGTATTTTAACGAGAAACAAATAGATGATTGAAAATGAAGTATTTAAGGTTATTTTCTGATCAATTATGTGTTTGCATCTTTTTTATTGTATATTTAATGAATTAATAACAATAAACGGAATATTCACAAAAAAGTGGAAAAACGGCAAAATATTTGCTAATTCGATGATATTTTGTTTAAATCACATAAAGAAAAAGTGGATGATAAAGGTAAAAATATTGCAAAATACGATGATTTTTAGTACAAAACAAAATGCAAGAATACTTGCTTAAAATTCTAAATTTGTGAAATTCTGAGATTTGAAGACCAAATCACATATCGTGAGAAAACATGAAGTAATATCGAAATATTGGTATAAACGAATATATTTACGTAAAATCAGACTACATGAATAACGTGAAAAAAGTCAAGTCACATCCAAATCACATATCGTGAGAAAACATGAAGTAGAATCGAAATATTGGTAAAAACGAATATATTTACGTATGATCACACTACATGAATAACGTGAAAAAAGTCACTATATTACCATATTTGAGGATTTTAACTTCAAATCACAGAGCGAGGTTTCGTATTATTTACATCCAAGAAAACACATATGACAATGTTGTTTCCAATACAAATGATAAATATCAATGTGTTTTCATTAGAATTAACTAAAATGTTCCTGATTTTCCGTTTATATTACCGATGGAAGATGTACACGTAAAACAGCTCTAATCCGCCTGAAACGTCGATATATGCAATAAAACATAACTTCTCCCCTTTTCAATATTTTACTGAGTATTTTAACGAGAAACAAATAGTTGATTGAAAATGAAGTGTTTATGGTTAATTTCTAAACAATTATGTGTTTGCATCATTTTTATCGTATATATAATGAATTAATAACAATAAACTGAAAATTCACAAAAACGTGGAAAAACCGCAAAATATTGCCTAATTCGATGATATTTTGTTTATATCACATAAAGGAAAAGGGGATGATAAACGTCAAAATATTGCTGAATTCGATGATTTTTAGTACAGAACAAAATGCAAGAAAACTTACTTAAAGTTCAATATTATGCGAAAATCTGAGATTTGAAGGCCAAATCACATATCGTGATACAACATGAAATAGTATCGAAATATTGGTAAAAATGAATATATTTACGTAATATCAAACTATATGAAAAACGTGAAAGAAGTTATTATTATACCAAATTTGAGGATTTTAACTTCGAATCATAGAGCGACGTTTCGTATTTTTTAGACCCTAGAAAAGACGTATAAAGATGTTGCTTCTAATACAAATAATAAAAATCAATGTGTTTTCATTAAAATTAACTAAAATGTTCCTGATTTTCGGTTTATATTACCGATGGAAGATGTACACGTAAAACCGTTCTAATCCAGCTGAAACGTCGATATATGCAATAAAAACAGAACTTCTCCCCTTTTCAATATCTTAATCAGTATTTTAACGAGAAACAAATAGATGATTGAAAATTAGGTATTTAAGGTTATTTTCGGATCAATTATGTGTTTGCATCATTTTTATCGTATATATAATGAATTAATAAAAATAAACTGAAAATTCTCAAAAACGGGGAAAAACGGATAAATATTGCCTAATTCGATGATATTTTATTTATATCACATAAAGGAAAAAGGGGATGATAAAGGTAAAAATTTTGCTAAATTCGATGATTTTAGTACAAAACAAAATGCAAGAAAACTTGCTTAAAAATGCATAATTTGTGAAATTCTGAGATTTGAAGACCAAATTACATATCGTGAGTAAACATGAAGTAGTATCGAAATATTGGTAAAAGCGAATATATTTACGTAAAATCACACTACATAAATAACGTGAAAAAAGTCAAATCACAGCCAAATCACATATCGTGAGAAAACATGAAGTAGTATCGAAATATTGGTAAAAACGAATATATTTACGTAAAATCACACTACATGAATAACGTTAAAAAGTCACTATATTATCATATTTGAGGATTTTACCTTCAAATAATAGAGCGAGGTTTCGTATTATTTAGATCCAAGAAAAGACATATGACAATGTTGTTTCCAATACAAATGGTAAAAATCAATGTGTTTTCATTAGAATTAACTAAAATGTTCCTGATTTTCCGTTTATATTAACGATGGAAGATGTACACGTACAACCGCTCTAATCCGGCTGAAACGTCGATATATGCAATTAAACAGAACTTCTCCCCCTTTTCAATATCTAACTCAGTATTTTACCGAGAAACAAATAGTTGATTGAAAATGAAGTGTTTGAGGTTAATTTCTAATCAATTATGTGTTTGCATCATTTTTATCGTATATTTAATGAATTAATAACAATGAACTGAAAATTTAATAAAACGTGGAAAAACCGCAAAATATTGCCTAATTCGATGATATTTTGTTTTTCCATTCTTGAGCCTCTGCATCCCTCTCTTGAGCCTATTCATCCCTCTCTTGAGCCTCTGCATCCCTCTCTTGAGACTCTGCACTACTCTCTTAAGCTTCTGCATCACTCACGTAAGCCTCTGCATCACTCTCTTAAGCCTCTGCATCACTCTCGTAATACTCTGAATTACTCTCTTGAGCCTCTCTATCACTCTCTTGAGAGCCCCTGCATCCCTCTATTGAGCCTCTGCATCACTCTCTTGAGGCTCTGCATCACCCTCTTAAGCCTCTGCATCCCTCTTTTGAGACTCTGCATCACTTTCGTAACCCTCTGCATCCGTTTCTTGAGCCTCTGCATCTCTCTCTTTAACTCCTGCATCCCTCTTATGAGCCTTTGCATCCCTCTCTTGAGAATTAGCATCACTCGTTTAAGCCTCTGCATCCCTCTCTTGGGCCTCTGCATCACTCTCAAGAGCTTATGCATCCCTATTTTGGGCCTCTGCATCCCTCACTTGAGCCTCTGAATCCCTCTCTTGAGGCCTCTGCACAACTCTCTCGAGCCTCAGCATCACTCACTTGATTCTCTGCATCACTCCCGTAAGCCTCTGAATCACTATCTTGAGCCTCTGCATCCTTCTCTTAAGCCTCTGCATCCCTCTCTTAAGCCTCTGCATCACTTTCTTAAGCCTCTGCATCACTCTCTAGAGCCTCTATATCACTCTCTTCAGCCTCTGCATCACTCTCTTAAGCCTCTGCTTCTCTCCCTTGATCCTCTGCATCACTCTCTTGGGCCTCTGCATCACTCTCTTGATCGTCTGCATCACTCTCTGTATCCTCTGCATCACTTTCTTGAGCCTCTCTATCACTCTCTTGAGGCTCTACATCACTCTATTGAGCCTCTGCATCACTCTCTTAAGCCTCTGCATTCCTCTCTTGATTCCCTGCATCACTCTCTTGAGCCTCTGCATCACTCTCTTCAGCCTCTACATCCCTCTCTTGAGCCTCTGCATCATTCTCCTAAGCCTCTGCATCACTCTCTTGAGCCTCTGCATCACTCTCTTGAACCTTTGCATCCCTTTCTTAAGCCTCTGCATCACTCTCTTAAGCTTATGCATCACTCTTTTGAGCTCTGCATCACTCTCTTGAGCCTCTGCATCCCTCTCTTGAGCCTCTGCATCATTCTCCTAAGCCCCTCCATCCCTCACTTGAGCCTCTGCATCCCTTTCATGAGCGTCTGCATCCCTCTCTTGAGCGTTTGCATCGCTCTCAAGAGCCACTGCTTCCCTCGCTTCTGCCTCTGCATCACTCTTTTGATTCTCTGCATCCCTCTCTTAAGCCTCTGCATCCCCTGTCTTGAGCCTCTGCATCACTCTCTTGAGTCTCTTCATCCCTCTCTTGAGCCCCTGCATCCCTCTCTTGAGCCTCTGCATCGCTCTCTTGAGCATCTGCATCCCTCTCTTAAGCCTTTTCATCACTCTCATAAAATTCTGCATCACTCTCGTAAGCCTCTGCATCATTCTCGTGAGCCTCTGCATCCCTCTCTTTAGCCTCTGCATCACTCTCTTCGGCCTTTGCATCCCTCTCCTGAGCCTGTGCATCATTCTCTTAGGCCTCTGCATCTATTGAGCTTCTGCATCCCTCTCTGGATCCTCAGCATCCCTCGCTTAAGTCTCTACATCACTCTCATGATCCTCTGCATCACTCTCGTAAGCCTCTGCATCACTCTCCTGAGCCTCTACATCCCTCTCTTGAGCCTCCGCAACATCAAGGGAGTGATGCAGAGGCTTAAGAGAGGGATGCAGAGGCTCAAGAGAATGATGCAGAGGCTCAAGAGTGTGATGCAGAGGCTTACGAGAGTGATGCAGAGGATCATGAGAGTGATGCAGAGGCTTAAGAGAGGGATGCAGAGGCTCAAGAGAATGATGCAGAGGCTCAAGAGAGTGATGCAGAGGCTTACGAGAGTGATGCAGAGGATCATGAGAGTGATGTTGAGGCTTAAGCGAGGGATGCTGAGGATCCAGAGAGGGATGCAGAGGCTCAAGAGAGTGATGCAGAGGCTCAATAGAGAAAGGCAGAAGCTTAAGAGAGTGATGCAGAGGCTCAAAATAATGATGTAGAGGCATAAGAGACGGATGCCGAGGCTCAAGAGAATGATGCAGAGGCTGAAGAGAGTGATGCAGAGGCTCAAGAGATGGATGCAGAAGCTCAAGAGAGTGATGCAGAGGCACAAGAGAGGGATGCAGAGGCTCTTGAGAGTGATGCAGAGGCTCAAGAGAGGGATGCAGAGGCATAAACGAGTGATGCAAAGGCTCAAGAGAGGGATGCAAAAGCTCATGAGAGGGATGCAGGAGTTCAAGAGAGAGACGCAGAGGCTCAAGAAAGGGATGCAGAGGCTTAAGAAACTGATGCAGAGGCTCAAAAGAGGGATACAGAGGCTTAAGAGGGTGATGCAGAGGCTGAAGAGAGGGATGCAGGGGCTCAAGAGAGTGATGGAGAGGCTCAATGAAGTGATTCAGAGGTTTACGAGAGTGATGCAGAGGCTTAAGAGAATGATGCAGAGGCTTACGAGAGAGATGCAGAAGCTTAAGAGAGTGATGCAGAGGCTTCTGAGAGTGATGCAGAGGCTCAAGAGAGGGATGAATAGGCTCAAGAGAGGGACGAAGAGACTCAAGAGAGTGATGCAGAGGCTCAAGAGAGGGATGCAGAGGCTCAAGAGAGTGATGCAGAGCTCAAAAGAGTGATGCATAAGCTTAAGAGAGTGATGCAGAGGCTTGAGAAAGGGATGCAAAGGTTCAAGAGAGTGATGCAGAGGCTCAAGGCTCAAGAGAGTGATGCAGAGGCTTAGGAGAATGATGCAGAGGCTCAAGAGAGGGATGCAGAGGCTTAAGAGAGTGATGCAGAGGCTTAAGAGAGTAATGCAGAGGCTCAAGAGAATGATGCAGAGGCTCAAGAGAGTGATGCAGAGGATCAAGAGAGGGATGCGGAGGCTTAAGAGAGTGATTCAGAGGCTCAAGAGAGGGATGCAGTGGCTAAAGAGAGTGATGCAAAGGCTCAAAAGAAGGATGCAGAGGCTCATGAGAGCGATGCAGGAGTTCAAGAGAGGGATGCAGAGGCTCAAGAGAGTGATTCAGAGGATTACGTGAGTGATGCAGAGTCAGAAGAGAGGGATGCAGAGGCTCAAGCGAGGGATGCAGAGGCTCAAGAGAGGGATGCATGGGCTCAAGAGAGGGAAGCAGAGGCTCAAGTGAGGGATGCAGAGTCACAAGAGCGGGATGCAGAGGCTCTTGAGAGTGATGCAAAAGCTCAGGAGAGGGATGCAGAGGCTCATGAGAGGGATGCAGGATTTCAAGAGAGTGATGCAACGGCTCAAGAAAGGGATGCAGAGGCTTAAGAAAGTGATGCAGAGGCTCAAGAGAGTGATGCAGAGGCTTAAGAGAGGGATGCAGAGGATCAAGAGAGGGATGCAGAGGCCCAAGAAAGGGATGCAGAGGCTCAAGAGAGGGATGCAGAGGCTCAAGTGAGGGATGCAGTGGCACAAGAGAGGGATGCAGAGGCTCATGGAAGTGATGCAAAGGCTCAAGAGAGGGATGCAGAGCCTCTGCATCTCGCTCTTCAGCCTCTGCATCCCTCTCTTGAGCCTCTGCATCACTCTATTGAGACTCTACATCCCTCTCTTGAGCCTCTGCATCCCTCTCTTAAGCCTCTGCCTCACTCTCTTGAGCCTTTGCATCACTCTCATGAGCCTCTGCATCCCTCTCTTAATCCTTTACATCCCTCTCTTGAGCCTCTGCACCCCTCTCTTATGCCTCTGCAACACTCTCTTCAGCCTCTGCATCACTCTCTTAAGCCTCTGCATCTCTCTCTTGAGCCTCTGCATCCCTCTCATAAGCCTCCGCAACACTCTTTTCAGCCTCTGCATCACTTTCTTAAGCCTCTGCATCCCTTTCTTGAGCCTTTGCATCACTCTCTTGAAATCCTGCATCCCTCTCATGAGCCTCTGCATCCCTCTCCAGAGCTTTTGCATCACTCTCTAAAGCCTCTGCATCCCTCTCTTGTGACTCTGCATCCCTCACTTGAGCCTCTGCATCCTTCTCTTGAGCCCATGCATCCCTCTCTTGAGCCTCTGCATCCCTCTCTTGTGACTCTGCATCACTCTCTTAAGCCTTTGCATCACTCACGTAATCCTCTGAATCACTCTCTTGAGCCTCTGCATCCCGCTCTTGAACTCCTGCATCCCTCTCATGAGCCTCTGCATCCTTCTATTGAGCCTTCGCATCACTCTCTTAAGCCACTGCATCCCTCACTTGACCCTCTGCATCACTCTCAAGAGCCTCTGCATCCCTCTCTTGTGCCTCTGCATCCCTCACTTGAGCCTCTGCATCCCTCTCTCGAGCCTCTGCATCCCTCTCTTAAGCCTCTGCATCACTCTCTTAAGCCTCTGAATCACTCTCTTAAGCCTCTGAATCACTCTCTTGAGCCTTTGCATCACTCTCATGAGCCCCTGCATCCCTCTCTCAAGCCTCTGCATCACACTCTTAAGCCTCTGCATTATTCTCTTGAGCCTCTGCATCCCTCTCCTAAGCCTCTGCCTCACTCTCTTAAGCCTTTGCATCACTCTCTTGAGAATCTGCATCACTCTCTTGAGCCTCTGCATCACTCTCTTGATCCTCTGCATCACTCTCTTCAACCTCTGCATACCTCTCTTGAACTCTTCCATCCCTCTAATGAGCTTCTGCATCCTTCTCTTGAGCCTTTGCATCACTCTCTTAAGCCTCTGCATCCCTCACTTGAGCCTCTGCATCCCTCTCTTTAGCCTCTGCATCCCTCTCTTGGGCCTCTGCAACCTTCTCTTCAGCCTCTGCATCCCTCTTTTAAGCCTTTGCATTACTCTCTTAAGCCTCTGCATCACTCTCTTAAGCCTCAGAATCACTCTCTTGAGCCTCTGCATCCCTCTCTTGAGCCTCTGCATCCCTCTCTTAAGCCTCTGCATTACTCTCATGAGCCTCTGCATCCCTCTCCTAAGCCTCTGCCTCACTCTCTTAAGCCTTTGCATCACTCTCTTGAGCCTCTGCGTCACTCTCAAGAGCCTCTGCATCCCGCTCTTGTGACTCTGCATCCCTCTCTTGAGCCTCTGCATCCCTCGCTTGAGCCTCTGCATCCCTCTCTTGTGACTCTGCATCACTCACGTAATCCTCTGAATCACTCTCCTGAGCCTCTGCATCCCTGCATCCCTCTCTTAAGCCTCTGCAACACACTTTTCAGCCTCTGCAGCACTTTCGTAATCCTCTGCATCCCTTTCTTGAGCCTTTGCATCACTCTCTTGAAATCCTGCATCCCTCTCATGAGCCTCTGCATCCCTCTCATGAGCCTTTGCATCACTCTCTTAAGCCTCTGCATCCCTCTCTTGAGCCTCTGCGTAACTCTCAAGAGCCTCTGCATCCCGCTCTTGTGACTCTGCATCCCTCACTTGAGCCTCTGCATCCCTCTCTTGAGCCCATGCATCCCTCTCTTGAGCCTCTGCATCTCTCGCTTGAGCCTCTGCATCCCTCTCATGTGACTCTGCATCACTCACGTAATCCTCTGAATCACTCTCTTGAGCCTCTGCATCCCTCTCTTGAACTCCTGCATCCCTCTCTTGAGCCTCTGCATCACTCTCAAGAGCCTCTGCATCCCTCTCTTGAGCCTTTGCATCACTCTCTTGAACCCCTGCATCCCTCTCTCAAGCCTCTGCATCACTCTCTTGAGCCTATGGTAAAATAGTGACTTTTTAACGTTATTCATGTAGTTTGATATTACGAAAATATATTCATTTTTACCAATATTTCGATACTATTTCATGTAGGGATCACGATACCTGATTTGGCCTTCAAATCTCAGAATGTCGCATAATATTGCATTTTAAGAAAGTTTTCTTGCATTTTGTTTCGTACGAAAAATCATCGAATTTAGCAATATTTTGACGTTTATCATCCCCTTTTTTTCTATGTGATTTAAACAAAACATCATCGAATTAGGCAATATTTTACCGTTTTCCACGTTTTCGTGAATTTTCAGTTTATGGGTAATAATTTATTATATATACGATAAAAATGATGCAAACACATAATGGATTAGATAATAACCTTAAATACTTCATTTTCAATCAACTATTTGTTTCTCGTTAAAATACTGAGTATGATATTGAAAAAGGGAGAAGTTCTGTTTTTATTGCATATATCGACGTTTCAGCCGGATTAGAGAGGTGTTACGTGTACATCTTCCATCGGTAATATAAACGGAAAATCATGAACATTTTAGTTAATTCTAATGAAAACACATTGGTTTTATCATTTGTATTGGAAACAACATTGTCATATGTCTTTTCTTGGATCTAAATAATACGAAACCTCGCTCTATGATTTGAAGTTAAAATCCTCAAATATGGTAAAATAGTGACTTTTTAACGTTGTTCATGTAGTTTGATATTACGAAAATATATTCATTTTTACCAATATTTCGATACTATTTCATGTAGGGATCACGATATCTGATTTGGCCTTCAAATCTCAGAATGTCGCATAATATTGCATTTTAAGAAAGTTTTCTTCCATTTTGTTTCGTACGAAAAATCATCGAATTTAACAATATTTTGACGTTTATCATCCCCTTTTCCTCTATGTGATTTAAACAAAATATCATCGAATTAGGCAATATTTTGCCGTTTTCCACGTTTTTGTGAATTTTCAGTTTATGGGTAATAATTCATTATATATACGATAAAAATGATGCAAACACATAATTGATTAGATAATAACCTTAAATACTTCATTTTCAATCAACTATTTGTTTCTCGTTAAAATACTGAGTAAGATATTGAAAAGGGGAGAAGTTCTGTTTTTATTGCATATATCGACGTTTCAGCCGGATTAGAGCGGTTTTACGTTTACATCTTCCATCGGTAATATAAACGGAAAATGATGAACATTTTAGTTAATTCTAATGAAAACACATTGGTTTTATCATTTGTATTGGAAACAACATTGTCATATGTCTTTTCTTGGATCTAAATAATACGAAACCTCGCTCTATGATTTGAAGTTAAAATCCTCAAATATGGTAAAATAGTGACGTTTTAACGTTATTCATGTAGTTTGATATTACGAAAATATATTCATTTTTACCAATATTTCGATACTATTTCATGTAGTATCACGATATCGGATTTGGCCTTCAAATCTCAGAATGTCGCATAATATTGCATTTTAAGCAAGTTTTCTTGCATTTTGTTTCGTACGAAAAATCATCGAATTTAACAATATTTTGACGTTTATCATCCCCTTTTCCTCTATGTGATTTAAACAAAATATCATCGAATTGGGCAATATTTTACCGTTTTCCACGTTTTTTTGAATTTTCAGTTTATAGGTAATAATTCATTATATATACGATAAAAATGATGCAAACATATAATGGATTAGATAATAACCTTAAATACTTCATTTTCAATCAACAATTTGTTTCTCGTTAAAATACTGAGTAAGATATTGAAAATGGGAGAAGTTCTGTTTTTATTGCATATATCGACGTTTCAGCCGGATTAGAGCGGTTTTACGTGTACATCTTCCATCGGTAATATAAACGGAAAATCATGAACATTTTAGTTAATTCTAATGAAAACACATTGGTTTTATCATTTGTATTGGAAACAACATTGTCATATGTCTTTTCTTGGATCTAAATAATACGAAACCTCGCTCTATGATTTGAAGTTAAAATCCTCAAATATGGTAAAATAGTGACTTTTTAACGTTGTTCATGTAGTTTGATATTACGAAAATATATTCATTTTTACCAATATTTCGATACTATTTCATGTAGGGATCACGATATCTGATTTGGCCTTCAAATCTCAGAATGTCGCATAATATTGCATTTTAAGAAAGTTTTCTTGCATTTTGTTTCGTACGAAAAATCATTGAATTTAACAATATTTTGACGTTTATCATCCCCTTTTCCTCTATGTGATTTAAACAAAATATCATCGAATTAGGCAATATTTTGCCGTTTTCCACGTTTTTGTGAATTTTCAGTTTATGGGTAATAATTCATTATATATACGATAAAAATGATGCAAACACATAATTGATTAGATAATAACCTTAAATACTTCATTTTCAATCAACTATTTGTTTCTCGTTAAAATACTGAGTAAGATATTGAAAAGGGGAGAAGTTCTGTTTTTATTGCATATATCGACGTTTCAGCCGGATTAGAGCGGTTTTACGTTTACATCTTCCATCGGTAATATAAACGGAAAATCATGAACATTTTAGTTAATTCTAATGAAAACACATTGGTTTTATCATTTGTATTGGAAACAACATTGTCATATGTCTTTTCTTGGATCTAAATAATACGAAACCTCGCTCTATGATTTGAAGTTAAAATCCTCAAATATGGTAAAATAGTGACTTTTTAACGTTGTTCATGTAGTTTGATATTACGAAAATATATTCATTTTTACCAATATTTCGATACTATTTCATGTAGGGATCACGATATCTGATTTGGCCTTCAAATCTCAGAATGTCGCATAATATTGCATTTTAAGAAAGTTTTCTTGCATTTTGTTTCGTACGAAAAATCATCGAATTTAACAATATTTTGACGTTTATCATCCCCTTTTCCTCTATGTGATTTAAACAAAATATCATCGAATTAGGCAATATTTTGCCGTTTTCCACGTTTTTGTGAATTTTCAGTTTATGGGTAATAATTCTTTATATATACGATAAAAATGATGCAAACACATAATTGATTAGATAATAACCTTAAATACTTCATTTTCAATCAACTATTTGTTTCTCGTTAAAATACTGAGTAAGATATTGAAAAGGGGAGAAGTTCTGTTTTTATTGCATATATCGACGTTTCAGCCGGATTAGAGCGGTTTTACGTTTACATCTTCCATCGGTAATATAAACGGAAAATCATGAACATTTTAGTTAATTCTAATGAAAACACATTGGTTTTATCATTTGTATTGGAAACAACATTGTCATATGTCTTTTCTTGGATCTAAATAATACGAAACCTCGCTCTATGATTTGAAGTTAAAATCCTCAAATATGGTAAAATAGTGACGTTTTAACGTTATTCATGTAGTTTGATATTACGAAAATATATTCATTTTTACCAATATTTCGATACTATTTCATGTAGTATCACGATATCGGATTTGGCCTTCAAATCTCAGAATGTCGCATAATATTGCATTTTAAGCAAGTTTTCTTGCATTTTGTTTCGTAAGAAAAATCATCGAATTTAACAATATTTTGACGTTTATCATCCCCTTTTCCTCTATGTGATTTAAACAAAATATCATCGAATTAGGCAATATTTTACCGTTTTCCACGTTTTTGTGAATTTTCAGTTTATGGGTAATAATTCATTATATATACGATAAAAATGATGCAAACATATAATGGATTAGATAATAACCTTAAATACTTCATTTTCAATCAACAATTTGTTTCTCGTTAAAATACTGAGTAAGATATTGAAAATGGGAGAAGTTCTGTTTTTATTGCATATATCGACGTTTCAGCCGGATTAGAGCGGTTTTACGTTTACATCTTCCATCGGTAATATAAACGGAAAATCATGAACATTTTAGTTAATTCTAATGAAAACACATTGGTTTTATCATTTGTATTGGAAACAACATTGTCATATGTCTTTTCTTGGATCTAAATAATACGAAACCTCGCTCTATGATTTGAAGTTAAAATCCTCAAATATGGTAAAATAGTGACTTTTTAACGTTGTTCATGTAGTTTGATATTACGAAAATATATTCATTTTTACCAATATTTCGATACTATTTCATGTAGGGATCACGATATCTGATTTGGCCTTCAAATCTCAGAATGTCGCATAATATTGCATTTTAAGAAAGTTTTCTTGCATTTTGTTTCGTACGAAAAATCATCGAATTTAACAATATTTTGACGTTTATCATCCCCTTTTCCTCTATGTGATTTAAACAAAATATCATCGAATTAGGCAATATTTTGCCGTTTTCCACGTTTTTGTGAATTTTCAGTTTATGGGTAATAATTCATTATATATACGATAAAAATGATGCAAACACATAATTGATTAGATAATAACCTTAAATACTTCATTTTCAATCAACTATTTGTTTCTCGTTAAAATACTGAGTAAGATATTGAAAAGGGGAGAAGTTCTGTTTTTATTGCATATATCGACGTTTCAGCCGGATTAGAGCGGTTTTACGTTTACATCTTCCATCGGTAATATAAACGGAAAATGATGAACATTTTAGTTAATTCTAATGAAAACACATTGGTTTTATCATTTGTATTGGAAACAACATTGTCATATGTCTTTTCTTGGATCTAAATAATACGAAACCTCGCTCTATGATTTGAAGTTAAAATCCTCAAATATGGTAAAATAGTGACGTTTTAACGTTATTCATGTAGTTTGATATTACGAAAATATATTCATTTTTACCAATATTTCGATACTATTTCATGTAGTATCACGATATCGGATTTGGCCTTCAAATCTCAGAATGTCGCATAATATTGCATTTTAAGCAAGTTTTCTTGCATTTTGTTTCGTACGAAAAATCATCGAATTTAACAATATTTTGACGTTTATCATCCCCTTTTCCTCTATGTGATTTAAACAAAATATCATCGAATTAGGCAATATTTTTCCGTTTTCCACGTTTTTTTGAATTTTCAGTTTATGGGTAATAATTCATTATATATACGATAAAAATGATGCAAACATATAATGGATTAGATAATAACCTTAAATACTTCATTTTCAATCAACAATTTGTTTCTCGTTAAAATACTGAGTAAGATATTGAAAATGGGAGAAGTTCTGTTTTTATTGCATATATCGACGTTTCAGCCGGATTAGAGCGGTTTTACGTGTACATCTTCCATCGGTAATATAAACGGAAAATCATGAACATTTTAGTTAATTCTAATGAAAACACATTGGTTTTATCATTTGTATTGGAAACAACATTGTCATATGTCTTTTCTTGGATCTAAATAATACGAAACCTCGCTCTATGATTTGAAGTTAAAATCCTCAAATATGGTAAAATAGTGACTTTTTAACGTTGTTCATGTAGTTTGATATTACGAAAATATATTCATTTTTACCAATATTTCGATACTATTTCATGTAGGGATCACGATATCTGATTTGGCCTTCAAATCTCAGAATGTCGCATAATATTGCATTTTAAGAAAGTTTTCTTGCATTTTGTTTCGTACGAAAAATCATTGAATTTAACAATATTTTGACGTTTATCATCCCCTTTTCCTCTATGTGATTTAAACAAAATATCATCGAATTAGGCAATATTTTGCCGTTTTCCACGTTTTTGTGAATTTTCAGTTTATGGGTAATAATTCATTATATATACGATAAAAATGATGCAAACACATAATTGATTAGATAATAACCTTAAATACTTCATTTTCAATCAACTATTTGTTTCTCGTTAAAATACTGAGTAAGATATTGAAAAGGGGAGAAGTTCTGTTTTTATTGCATATATCGACGTTTCAGCCGGATTAGAGCGGTTTTACGTTTACATCTTCCATCGGTAATATAAACGGAAAATCATGAACATTTTAGTTAATTCTAATGAAAACACATTGGTTTTATCATTTGTATTGGAAACAACATTGTCATATGTCTTTTCTTGGATCTAAATAATACGAAACCTCGCTCTATGATTTGAAGTTAAAATCCTCAAATATGGTAAAATAGTGACTTTTTAACGTTGTTCATGTAGTTTGATATTACGAAAATATATTCATTTTTACCAATATTTCGATACTATTTCATGTAGGGATCACGATATCTGATTTGGCCTTCAAATCTCAGAATGTCGCATAATATTGCATTTTAAGAAAGTTTTCTTGCATTTTGTTTCGTACGAAAAATCATCGAATTTAACAATATTTTGACGTTTATCATCCCCTTTTCCTCTATGTGATTTAAACAAAATATCATCGAATTAGGCAATATTTTGCCGTTTTCCACGTTTTTGTGAATTTTCAGTTTATGGGTAATAATTCTTTATATATACGATAAAAATGATGCAAACACATAATTGATTAGATAATAACCTTAAATACTTCATTTTCAATCAACTATTTGTTTCTCGTTAAAATACTGAGTAAGATATTGAAAAGGGGAGAAGTTCTGTTTTTATTGCATATATCGACGTTTCAGCCGGATTAGAGCGGTTTTACGTTTACATCTTCCATCGGTAATATAAACGGAAAATCATGAACATTTTAGTTAATTCTAATGAAAACACATTGGTTTTATCATTTGTATTGGAAACAACATTGTCATATGTCTTTTCTTGGATCTATATAATACGAAACCTCGCTCTATGATTTGAAGTTAAAATCCTCAAATATGGTAAAATAGTGACGTTTTAACGTTATTCATGTAGTTTGATATTACGAAAATATATTCATTTTTACCAATATTTCGATACTATTTCATGTAGTATCACGATATCGGATTTGGCCTTCAAATCTCAGAATGTCGCATAATATTGCATTTTAAGCAAGTTTTCTTGCATTTTGTTTCGTAAGAAAAATCATCGAATTTAACAATATTTTGACGTTTATCATCCCCTTTTCCTCTATGTGATTTAAACAAAATATCATCGAATTAGGCAATATTTTACCGTTTTCCACGTTTTTGTGAATTTTCAGTTTATGGGTAATAATTCATTATATATACGATAAAAATGATGCAAACATATAATGGATTAGATAATAACCTTAAATACTTCATTTTCAATCAACAATTTGTTTCTCGTTAAAATACTGAGTAAGATATTGAAAATGGGAGAAGTTCTGTTTTTATTGCATATATCGACGTTTCAGCCGGATTAGAGCGGTTTTACGTGTACATCTTCCATCGTTAATATAAACGGAAAATCATGAACATTTTAGTTAATTCTAATGAAAACACATTGGTTTTATCATTTGTATTGGAAACAACATTGTCATATGTCTTTTCTTGGATCTAAATAATACGAAACCTCGCTCTATGATTTGAAGTTAAAATCCTCAAATATGGTAAAATAGTGACTTTTTAACGTTGTTCATGTAGTTTGATATTACGAAAATATATTCATTTTTACCAATATTTCGATACTATTTCATGTAGGGATCACGATATCTGATTTGGCCTTCAAATCTCAGAATGTCGCATAATATTGCATTTTAAGAAAGTTTTCTTGCATTTTGTTTCGTACGAAAAATCATTGAATTTAACAATATTTTGACGTTTATCATCCCCTTTTCCTCTATGTGATTTAAACAAAATATCATCGAATTAGGCAATATTTTGCCGTTTTCCACGTTTTTGTGAATTTTCAGTTTATGGGTAATAATTCATTATATATACGATAAAAATGATGCAAACACATAATTGATTAGATAATAACCTTAAATACTTCATTTTCAATCAACTATTTGTTTCTCGTTAAAATACTGAGTAAGATATTGAAAAGGGGAGAAGTTCTGTTTTTATTGCATATATCGACGTTTCAGCCGGATTAGAGCGGTTTTACGTTTACATCTTCCATCGGTAATATAAACGGAAAATCATGAACATTTTAGTTAATTCTAATGAAAACACATTGGTTTTATCATTTGTATTGGAAACAACATTGTCATATGTCTTTTCTTGGATCTAAATAATACGAAACCTCGCTCTATGATTTGAAGTTAAAATCCTCAAATATGGTAAAATAGTGACTTTTTAACGTTGTTCATGTAGTTTGATATTACGAAAATATATTCATTTTTACCAATATTTCGATACTATTTCATGTAGGGATCACGATATCTGATTTGGCCTTCAAATCTCAGAATGTCGCATAATATTGCATTTTAAGAAAGTTTTCTTGCATTTTGTTTCGTACGAAAAATCATCGAATTTAACAATATTTTGACGTTTATCATCCCCTTTTCCTCTATGTGATTTAAACAAAATATCATCGAATTAGGCAATATTTTGCCGTTTTCCACGTTTTTGTGAATTTTCAGTTTATGGGTAATAATTCTTTATATATACGATAAAAATGATGCAAACACATAATTGATTAGATAATAACCTTAAATACTTCATTTTCAATCAACTATTTGTTTCTCGTTAAAATACTGAGTAAGATATTGAAAAGGGGAGAAGTTCTGTTTTTATTGCATATATCGACGTTTCAGCCGGATTAGAGCGGTTTTACGTTTACATCTTCCATCGGTAATATAAACGGAAAATCATGAACATTTTAGTTAATTCTAATGAAAACACATTGGTTTTATCATTTGTATTGGAAACAACATTGTCATATGTCTTTTCTTGGATCTAAATAATACGAAACCTCGCTCTATGATTTGAAGTTAAAATCCTCAAATATGGTAAAATAGTGACGTTTTAACGTTATTCATGTAGTTTGATATTACGAAAATATATTCATTTTTACCAATATTTCGATACTATTTCATGTAGTATCACGATATCGGATTTGGCCTTCAAATCTCAGAATGTCGCATAATATTGCATTTTAAGCAAGTTTTCTTGCATTTTGTTTCGTAAGAAAAATCATCGAATTTAACAATATTTTGACGTTTATCATCCCCTTTTCCTCTATGTGATTTAAACAAAATATCATCGAATTAGGCAATATTTTACCGTTTTCCACGTTTTTGTGAATTTTCAGTTTATGGGTAATAATTCATTATATATACGATAAAAATGATGCAAACATATAATGGATTAGATAATAACCTTAAATACTTCATTTTCAATCAACAATTTGTTTCTCGTTAAAATACTGAGTAAGATATTGAAAATGGGAGAAGTTCTGTTTTTATTGCATATATCGACGTTTCAGCCGGATTAGAGCGGTTTTACGTGTACATCTTCCATCGGTAATATAAACGGAAAATCATGAACATTTTAGTTAATTCTAATGAAAACACATTGGTTTTATCATTTGTATTGGAAACAACATTGTCATATGTCTTTTCTTGGATCTAAATAATACGAAACCTCGCTCTATGATTTGAAGTTAAAATCCTCAAATATGGTAAAATAGTGACTTTTTAACGTTGTTCATGTAGTTTGATATTACGAAAATATATTCATTTTTACCAATATTTCGATACTATTTCATGTAGGGATCACGATATCTGATTTGGCCTTCAAATCTCAGAATGTCGCATAATATTGCATTTTAAGAAAGTTTTCTTGCATTTTGTTTCGTACGAAAAATCATTGAATTTAACAATATTTTGACGTTTATCATCCCCTTTTCCTCTATGTGATTTAAACAAAATATCATCGAATTAGGCAATATTTTGCCGTTTTCCACGTTTTTGTGAATTTTCAGTTTATGGGTAATAATTCATTATATATACGATAAAAATGATGCAAACACATAATTGATTAGATAATAACCTTAAATACTTCATTTTCAATCAACTATTTGTTTCTCGTTAAAATACTGAGTAAGATATTGAAAAGGGGAGAAGTTCTGTTTTTATTGCATATATCGACGTTTCAGCCGGATTAGAGCGGTTTTACGTTTACATCTTCCATCGGTAATATAAACGGAAAATCATGAACATTTTAGTTAATTCTAATGAAAACACATTGGTTTTATCATTTGTATTGGAAACAACATTGTCATATGTCTTTTCTTGGATCTAAATAATACGAAACCTCGCTCTATGATTTGAAGTTAAAATCCTCAAATATGGTAAAATAGTGACGTTTTAACGTTATTCATGTAGTTTGATATTACGAAAATATATTCATTTTTACCAATATTTCGATACTATTTCATGTAGTATCACGATATCGGATTTGGCCTTCAAATCTCAGAATGTCGCATAATATTGCATTTTAAGCAAGTTTTCTTGCATTTTGTTTCGTACGAAAAATCATCGAATTTAACAATATTTTGACGTTTATCATCCCCTTTTCCTCTATGTGATTTAAACAAAATATCATCGAATTAGGCAATATTTTACCGTTTTCCACGTTTTTGTGAATTTTCAGTTTATGGGTAATAATTCATTATATATACGATAAAAATGATGCAAACACATAATGGATTAGATAGTAACCTTAAATACTTCATTTTCAATCAACAATTTGTTTCTCGTTAAAATACTGAGTAAGATATTGAAAAGGGGAGAAGTTCTGTTTTTATTGCATATATCGACGTTTCAGCTGGATTAGAGCGGTTTTACGTGTACATCTTCCATCGGTAATATAAACGGAAAATCATGAACATTTTAGTTAATTCTAATGAAAACACATTGGTTTTATCATTTGTATTGGAAACAACATTGTCATATGTCTTTTCTTGGATCTAAATAATACGAAACCTCGCTCTATGATTTGAAGTTAAAATCCTCAAATATGGTAAAATAGTGACTTTTTAACGTTGTTCATGTAGTTTGATATTACGAAAATATATTCATTTTTACCAATATTTCGATACTATTTCATGTAGGGATCACGATATCTGATTTGGCCTTCAAATCTCAGAATGTCGCATAATATTGCATTTTAAGAAAGTTTTCTTGCATTTTGTTTCGTACGAAAAATCATTGAATTTAACAATATTTTGACGTTTATCATCCCCTTTTCCTCTATGTGATTTAAACAAAATATCATCGAATTAGGCAATATTTTGCCGTTTTCCACGTTTTTGTGAATTTTCAGTTTATGGGTAATAATTCATTATATATACGATAAAAATGATGCAAACACATAATTGATTAGATAATAACCTTAAATACTTCATTTTCAATCAACTATTTGTTTCTCGTTAAAATACTGAGTAAGATATTGAAAAGGGGAGAAGTTCTGTTTTTATTGCATATATCGACGTTTCAGCCGGATTAGAGCGATTTTACGTGTACATCTTCCATCGGTAATATAAACGGAAAATCATGAACATTTTAGTTAATTCTAATGAAAACACATTGGTTTTATCATTTGTATTGGAAACAACATTGTCATATGTCTTTTCTTGGATCTAAATAATACGAAACCTCGCTCTATGATTTGAAGTTAAAATCCTCAAATATGGTAAAATAGTGACTTTTTAACGTTATTCATGTAGTTTGATATTACGAAAATATATTCATTTTTACCAATATTTCGATACTATTTCATGTAGGGATCACGATACCTGATTTGGCCTTCAAATCTCAGAATGTCGCATAATATTGCATTTTAAGAAAGTTTTCTTGCATTTTGTTTCATACGAAAAATCATCGAATTTAGCAATATTTTGACGTTTATCATCCCCTTTTTTTCTATGTGATTTAAACAAAATATCATCGAATTAGGCAATATTTTACCGTTTTCCACGTTTTCGTGAGTTTTCAGTTTATGGGTAATAATTCATTATATATACGATAAAAATGATGCAAACACATAATGGATTAGATAATAACCTTAAATACTTCATTTTCAATCAACTATTTGTTTCTCGTTAAAATACTGAGTAAGATATTGAAAAAGGGAGAAGTTCTGTTTTTATTGCATATATCGACGTTTCAGCCGGATTAGAGAGGTTTTACGTGTACATCTTCCACCGGTAATATAAACGGAAAATCATGAACATTTTAGTTAATTCTAATGAAAACACATTGGTTTTATCATTTGTATTGGAAACAACATTGTCATATGTCTTTTCTTGGATCTAAATAATACGAAACCTCGCTCAATGATTTGAAGTTAAAATCCTCAAATATGGTAAAATAGTGACTTTTTAACGTTATTCATGTAGTTTGATATTACGAAAATATATTCATTTTTACCAATATTTCGATACTATTTCATGTAGTATCACGATATCGGATTTGGCCTTCAAATCTCAGAATGTCGCATAATATTGCATTTTAAGCAAGTTTTCTTGCATTTTGTTTCGTACGAAAAATCATCGAATTTAACAATATTTTGACGTTTATCATCCCCTTTTCCTCTATGTGATTTAAACAAAATATCATCGAATTAGGCAATATTTTGCCGTTTTCCACGTTTTTGTGAATTTTCAGTTTATGGGTAATAATTCATTATATATACGATAAAAATGATGCAAACACATAATTGATTAGATAATAACCTTAAATACTTCATTTTCAATCAACTATTTGTTTCTCGTTAAAATACTGAGTAAGATATTGAAAAGGGGAGAAGTTCTGTTTTCATTGCATATATCGACGTTTCAGCCGGATTAGAGCGGTTTTACGTGTACATCTTCCATCGGTAATATAAACCGAAAATCATGAACATTTTAGTTAATTCTAATGAAAACACATTGGTTTTATCATTTGTATTGGAAACAACATTGTCATATGTCTTTTCTTGCATCTTAATAATACGAACCCTCGCTCTATGATTTGAAGTTAAAATCCTCAAATATGGTAAAATAGTGACTTTTTAACGTTATTCATGTAGTTTGATATTACGAAAATATATTCATTTTTATCAATATTTCGATACTATTTCATGTAGGGATCACGATACCTGATTTGGCCTTCAAATCTCAGAATGTCGCATAATATTGCATTTTAAGAAAGTTTTCTTGCATTTTGTTTCGTACGAAAAATCATCGAATTTAGCAATATTTTGACGTTTATCATCCCCTTTTTTTCTATGTGATTTAAACAAAATATCATCGAATTAGGCAATATTTTACCGTTTTCCACGTTTTCGTGAATTTTCAGTTTATGGGTAATAATTCATTATATATACGATAAAAATGATGCAAACACATAATGGATTAGATAATAACCTTAAATACTTCATTTTCAATCAACCATTTGTTTCTCGTTAAAATACTGAGTAAGATATTGAAAAAGGGAGAAGTTCTGTTTTTATTGCATATATCGACGTTTCAGCCGGATTAGAGAGGTTTTACGTGTACATCTTCCACCGGTAATATAAACGGAAAATCATGAACATTTTAGTTAATTCTAATGAAAACACATTGGTTTTATCATTTGTATTGGAAACAACATTGTCATATGTCTTTTCTTGGATCTAAGTAATACGAAACCTCGCTCAATGATTTGAAGTTAAAATCCTCAAATATGGTAAAATAGTGACTTTTTAACGTTATTCATGTAGTTTGATATTACGAAAATATATTCATTTTTACCAATATTTCGATACTATTTCATGTAGTATCACGATTTCGGATTTGGCCTTCAAATCTCAGAATGTCGCATAATATTGCATTTTAAGCAAGTTTTCTTGCATTTTGTTTCGTACGAAAAATCATCGAATTTAACAATATTTTGACGTTTATCATCCCCTTTTCCTCTATGTGATTTAAACAAAATATCATCGAATTAGGCAATATTTTACCGTTTTCCACGTTTTTGTGAATTTTCAGTTAATGGGTAATAATTCATTATATATACGATAAAAATGATGCAAACACATAATTGATTAGATAATAACCTTAAATACTTCATTTTCAATCAACAATTTGTTTCTCGTTAAAATACTGAGAAAGATATTGAAAAGGGGAGAAGTTCTGTTTTTATTGCATATATCGACGTTTCAGCTGGATTAGAGCGGTTTTACGTGTACATCTTCCATCGGTAATATAAACGGAAGATCATGAACATTTTAGTTAATTCTAATGAAAACACATTGGTTTTATCATTTGTATTGGAAACAACATTGTCATATGTCTTTTCTTGGATCTATATAATACGAAACCTCGCTCTATGATTTGAAGTTAAAATCCTCAAATATGGTAAAATAGTGACTTTTTAACGTTGTTCATGTAGTTTGATATTACGAAAATATATTCATTTTTACCAATATTTCGATACTATTTCATGTAGGGATCACGATATCTGATTTGGCCTTCAAATCTCAGAATGTCGCATAATATTGCATTTTAAGAAAGTTTTCTTGCATTTTGTTTCGTACGAAAAATCATTGAATTTAACAATATTTTGACGTTTATCATCCCCTTTTCCTCTATGTGATTTAAACAAAATATCATCGAATTAGGCAATATTTTGCCGTTTTCCACGTTTTTGTGAATTTTCAGTTTATGGGTAATAATTCATTATATATACGATAAAAATGATGCAAACACATAATTGATTAGATAATAACCTTAAATACTTCATTTTCAATCAACTATTTGTTTCTCGTTAAAATACTGAGTAAGATATTGAAAAGGGGAGAAGTTCTGTTTTTATTGCATATATCGACGTTTCAGCCGGATTAGAGCGGTTTTACGTTTACATCTTCCATCGGTAATATAAACGGAAAATCATGAACATTTTAGTTAATTCTAATGAAAACACATTGGTTTTATCATTTGTATTGGAAACAACATTGTCATATGTCTTTTCTTGGATCTAAATAATACGAAACCTCGCTCTATGATTTGAAGTTAAAATCCTCAAATATGGTAAAATAGTGACTTTTTAACGTTGTTCATGTAGTTTGATATTACGAAAATATATTCATTTTTACCAATATTTCGATACTATTTCATGTAGGGATCACGATATATGATTTGGCCTTCAAATCTCAGAATGTCGCATAATATTGCATTTTAAGAAAGTTTTCTTGCATTTTGTTTCGTACGAAAAATCATTGAATTTAACAATATTTTGACGTTTATCATCCCCTTTTCCTCTATGTGATTTAAACAAAATATCATCGAATTAGGCAATATTTTTCCGTTTTCCACGTTTTTGTGAATTTTCAGTTTATGGGTAATAATTCATTATATATACGATAAAAATGATGCAAACACATAATTGATTAGATAATAACCTTAAATACTTCATTTTCAATCAACTATTTGTTTCTCGTTAAAATACTGAGTAAGATAGTGAAAAGGGGAGAAGTACTGTTTTTATTGCATATATCGACGTTTCAGCCGGATTAGAGCGGTTTTACGTTTACATCTTCCATCGGTAATATAAACGGAAAATCATGAACATTTTAGTTAATTCTAATGAAAACACATTGGTTTTATCATTTGTATTGGAAACAACATTGTCATATGTCTTTTCTTGGATCTAAATAATACGAAACCTCGCTCTATGATTTGAAGTTAAAATCCTCAAATATGGTAAAATAGTGACTTTTTAACGTTGTTCATGTAGTTTGATATTACGAAAATATATTCATTTTTACCAATATTTCGATACTATTTCATGTAGGGATCACGATATCTGATTTGGCCTTCAAATCTCAGAATGTCGCATAATATTGCATTTTAAGAAAGTTTTCTTGCATTTTGTTTCGTACGAAAAATCATTGAATTTAACAATATTTTGACGTTTATCATCCCCTTTTCCTCTATGTGATTTAAACAAAATATCATCGAATTAGGCAATATTTTGCCGTTTTCCACGTTTTTGTGAATTTTCAGTTTATGGGTAATAATTCATTATATATACGATAAAAATGATGCAAACACATAATTGATTAGATAATAACCTTAAATACTTCATTGTCAATCAACTATTTGTTTCTCGTTAAAATACTGAGTAAGATATTGAAAAGGGGAGAAGTTCTGTTTTTATTGCATATATCGACGTTTCAGCCGGATTAGAGCGGTTTACGTTTACATCTTCCATCGGTAATATAAACGGAAAATCATGAACATTTTAGTTAATTCTAATGAAAACACATTGGTTTTATCATTTGTATTGGAAACAACATTGTCATATGTCTTTTCTTGGATCTAAATAATACGAAACCTCGCTCTATGATTTGAAGTTAAAATCCTCAAATATGGTAAAATAGTGACTTTTTAACGTTGTTCATGTAGTTTCATATTACGAAAATATATTCATTTTTACCAATATTTCGATACTATTTCATGTAGGGATCACGATATATGATTTGGCCTTCAAATCTCAGAATGTCGCATAATATTGCATTTTAAGAAAGTTTTCTTGCATTTTGTTTCGTACGAAAAATCATTGAATTTAACAATATTTTGACGTTTATCATCCCCTTTTCCTCTATGTGATTTAAACAAAATATCATCGAATTAGGCAATATTTTTCCGTTTTCCACGTTTTTGTGAATTTTCAGTTTATGGGTAATAATTCATTATATATACGATAAAAATGATGCAAACACATAATTGATTAGATAATAACCTTAAATACTTCATTTTCAATCAACTATTTGTTTCTCGTTAAAATACTGAGTAAGATAGTGAAAAGGGGAGAAGTTCTGTTTTTATTGCATATATCGACGTTTCAGCCGGATTAGAGCGGTTTTACGTTCACATCTTCCATCGGTAATATAAACGGAAAATCATGAACATTTTAGTTAATTCTAATGAAAACACATTGGTTTTATCATTTGTATTGGAAACAACATTGTCATATGTCTTTTCTTGGATCTAAATAATACGAAACCTCGCTCTATGATTTGAAGTTAAAATCCTCAAATATGGTAAAATAGTGACTTTTTAACGTTGTTCATGTAGTTTGATATTACGAAAATATATTCATTTTTACCAATATTTCGATACTATTTCATGTAGGGATCACGATATCTGATTTGGCCTTCAAATCTCAGAATGTCGCATAGTATTGGATTTTAAGCAAGTTTTCTTGCATTTTGTTTCGTACGAAAAATCATCGAATTTAACAATATTTTGACGTTTATCATCCCCTTTTCCTCTATGTGATTTAAACAAAATATCATCGAATTAGGCAATATTTTGCCGTTTTCCACGTTTTTGTGAATTTTCAGTTTATGGGTAATAATTCATTATATATACGATAAAAATGATGCAAACACATAATTGATTAGATAATACCCTTAAATACTTCATTTTCAATCAACTATTTGTTTCTCGTTAAAATACTGAGTAAGATATTGAAAAGGGGACAAGTTCTGTTTTTATTGCATATATCGACGTTTCAGCCGGATTAGAGCGGTTTTACGTGTACATCTTCCATCGGTAATATAAACGGAAAATCATGAACATTTTAATTAATTCTAATGAAAACACATTGGTTTTATCATTTGTATTGGAAACAACATTGTCATATGTCTTTTCTTGGATCTATATAATACGAAACCTCGCTCTATGATTTGAAGTTAAAATCCTCAAATATGGTAAAATAGTGACTTTTTAACGTTGTTCATGTAGTTTGATATTACGAAAATATATTCATTTTTACCAATATTTCGATACTATTTCATGTAGGGATCACGATATCTGATTTGGCCTTCAAATCTCAGAATGTCGCATAATATTGCATTTTAAGAAAGTTTTCTTGCATTTTGTTTCGTACGAAAAATCATTGAATTTAACAATATTTTGACGTTTATCATCCCCTTTTCCTCTATGTGATTTAAACAAAATATCATCGAATTAGGCAATATTTTGCCGTTTTCCACGTTTTTGTGAATTTTCAGTTTATGGGTAATAATTCATTATATATACGATAAAAATGATGCAAACACATAATTGATTAGATAATAACCTTAAATACTTCATTTTCAATCAACTATTTGTTTCTCGTTAAAATACTGAGTAAGATAGTGAAAAGGGGAGAAGTTCTGTTTTATTGCATATATCGACGTTTCAGCCGGATAAGAGCGGTTTTACGTTTACATTTTCCATCGGTAATATAAACGGAAAATCATGAACATTTTAGTTAATTCTAATGAAAACACATTGGTTTTATCATTTGTATTGGAAACAACATTGTCATATGTCTTTTCTTGGATCTAAATAATACGAAACCTCGCTCTATGATTTGAAGTTAAAATCCTCAAATATGGTAAAATAGTGACTTTTTAACGTTGTTCATGTAGTTTGATATTACGAAAATATATTCATTTTTACCAATATTTCGATACTATTTCATGTAGGGATCACGATATCTGATTTGGCCTTCAAATCTCAGAATGTCGCATAATATTGAATTTTAAGCAAGTTTTCTTGCATTTTGTTTCGTACGAAAAATCATCGAATTTAACAATATTTTGACGTTTATCATCCCCTTTTCCTCTATGTGATTTAAACAAAATATCATCGAATTAGGCAATATTTTGCCGTTTTCCACGTTTTTGTGAATTTTCAGTTTATGGGTAATAATTCATTATATATACGATAAAAATGATGCAAACACATAATTGATTAGATAATAACCTTAAATACTTCATTTTCAATCAACTATTTGTTTCTCGTTAAAATACTGAGTAAGATATTGAAAAGGGGAGTTCTGTTTTTATTGCATATATCGACCTTTCAGCCGGATTAGAGCGATTTTACGTGTACATCTTCCATCGGTAATATAAACGGAAAATCATGAACATTTTAGTTAATTCTAATGAAAACACATTGGTTTTATCATTTGTATTGGAAACAACATTGTCATATGTCTTTTCTTGGATCTAAATAATACGAAACCTCGCTCTATGATTTGAAGTTAAAATCCTCAAATATGGTAAAATAGTGACTTTTTAACGTTATTCATGTAGTTTGATATTACGAAAATATATTCATTTTTACCAATATTTCGA